>NC_073260.2:8494300-8794500 GCF_029289425.2 Pan paniscus | reverse complement strand
ACCCGGGAGGCGGATGTTGCAGTGAGCTGAGGTCGTGCCATTGCACACCAGCCTGGGCAACAAGAGCAAAACTCCACCTTAAAAAGAAAATCATGGGCAGGCATGGTGGCACACACCATTCAGGAGGCTGAGGCAGGCAGATCACCTGAGGCCGGGAGTTCGAGACCAGCCTGGCCAACATGGTGAAACCCCGTCTCTACTAAAAAACACAAAAATTAGCAGGGCTTGGTGGTACAGACCTGTAATCTCAGCTACTCAGGAGGCTGAGGCAGGAGAATCACTTGAACCAGGGAGGCGGCGGTTGCAGTGAGCCAAGATTGTGCCACTGCACTCCAGCCTGGGCGACAGAGTGAAACTCTGTCAAAAAAAGAAAGAGAAAGAAAGGAAGGAAGGAAGGAAAAAGAGAGAGAAAGAAAGAGAAAAAATATAAAATCACCTGGGCACAGTGGCTCATGCCTGTAATCCTAGCCCTTTAGGAGTCCGAGGTGGGTGGATTGCTTGAGCCCAGGAGTTCAAGACCAGCCTAGGCAACATGGTGAAACCCCATCTCTACAAAAAATACAAAAATTAGTGTGGTGGTGCGAGCCTGTAGTCCCAGCTACTCGGGAGGCTGAGGCAGGAGGATCAACCACCTGAGCCTGGGAGGTGGAGGTTGCAGTGAGCCATGATTGGGCCACTGCACTCCAGCCTGGGTGACAGAGCAAGACCCTGTCTCAAAAAAAAAGAGAAAGAAAATCATGAGGAAGAGAACATATATTTACTATTCATTAAATGGAATCAGATCATCATAAAAGTCTTCATCCTTGTCTTCACGTTGAGTAGGCTAAGGAGGAGGGGAGGAAGGAAAGGGTTGCTCTGGTTGTCTCCTGGGTGGCAGAGGTGAAAGAAACTCCGCATCCCTGCGGACCTGCGCAGTTCAACCCATGGTGTTCAAGGCTCAGCTATTTTCACCCAGCTTTCGTATCCTCATTATGAACTAAAGATTAAACTCTTTTTAAAAATGGATGTTTAGGCTGGGCACAGTGGCTCATGGTTGTAATGCTAGCACTTTGGGAGGCTGACGTGGGTGAATTGCCTGAGCTCAGGAGTTTCAGACCAGCCTGGGCAACATGGTGAAACCCCATCTCTACTAAAAATACAAAAAATTAGCTGGGTGTGGTGGCACCCGCCTGTAGTCCCAGCTACTCAGGAGGCTGAGGCACGAGGATCTCTTGAACCCGGGAGGCGGAGGTTGCAGTGAACCGAGATCACGCCACTGCACTCCAGCCTGGGCAATGGAGCAAGACTTTGTCTCCAAAAAAAAAAAAGAAAAAAAAAAGATTTTTAATCACATAAATAATGCATAAAATATTACTACTTCTTTAAAAAAATTTTAAACATGATTTTAAACTTTTAAAAAAGACATTTTAAATATTTAAACATGACAGTCCTGTGACTGTCTGTTTTGCTCACTGTCTCATCCCCACATCCATTCCCAGCTCTCCAGAGGTTATCTCTGTTATTTTGTGGCAGCTGCCTCGGGTATTTTTCTACGTATTTGCATGCATATACACTTATCCTTTGAAATAAACAGTGTGGTTTGTGTGCATTTGATTTGTTTTCACACAAATAGATCGGACAGATCACATCATTCTACAACTTGCTTTTTTTACTCAATAACACATCTTGTAATTTACCAATGCCAGCAGGAAAAGAAGGAGGGAAGGACCTCAGATCTGAGAGAAGCTGGGCAGACAAACCTCAGGGGTGAAGGCCCTCATTGGACAAACTACTCGTTGGTCACTGGACACTTGTCTTCAGGACACTCCCCTGTGCTCTCCAGAGGCTTATCTGGTTTATCTCTCTTTTTTTTCCTTTTCTTTCTTTCTTTTTTTTTTCATCTTTACCACTTCTTCCAGGATAGTTTATCTTGGCAAACAAACCACAATCCGTTCTCTGCATGAAACATCTACAAGTCCCAGGTTCTAACATATGAAAACAGGTCAGGCACAGTGGCAGATGCCTGTAATCCCAGCACTTTGGGAGGCCAAGGTGGGCAGATCACTTGAGGTCAGGAGTTCGAGACCAGCCTGGCCAACATGGCAAAACCCCGTCTATACTAAAAATACAAAATTATCCGGGCACTGTGGCATGCGCCTGTAATCCCAGCATCTCGGGAGGCTGAGCCAGGAGAATCGCTTGAACCTGAGAGGCAAAGGCTGCAGTGAGCTGAGATTGTGCCACTGCACTCCAGCCTGGGTGACAGAGGAAGACTCGGTCTCAAGAAAAAAAAAAGGAAAGAAAACATCCTTCTCTTTCACTGAAGCATGAAGTGGACCGTGGCTAGTGGGAGGGGGCATCTCTGCGAGGCATGTTTATGAAAAGGCAGTGCAGGCCTGGGCCTGTCCTCAGCACTGGCCCTTGTCAAGGCCTGTTTCCTTGAGCCTGGAGTCCTTTGGGAGCTGTGAGAATCAAAAGAGAAACGGCACACCTGTACATTTACTCATCCTTTTAATTTAGGCAAGGATTCTTCATTCTTCAAGAGATGACAACAAATTTGGGCTTTTTTTTTCTTTTTTAAGACGGAGTCTTGCTCTGTCACCCAGGCTGGAGTGCAGTGGCACGATCTCGGCTCACTGCAACCTCCACCTCCCGGGTTCAAGCAATTCTTCTGCCTCAGCCTCCCAAGTAGCTGGGATTACAGGCATGCACCACCACGCCCGGCTAATTTTTGTATTTTTAGTAGAGACGGGGGTTTCTCCGTGTTGGTCAGGCTGGTCTCGAACTCCTGACCCCATCTTAAAAAAAAAAAAAAAGAAATCCCATAACCTCTGGATAGCAAATAGAGACTGTGGCCTGTGTTTGGACAGTCACTGTTCTAGAACCATTAGCATGGCCTTCTCTTTCCTAACCACCAACGAGGCCCCCAGCCCCAGTGAATTCAGGGCAATAGGCATTTCTTGTACCACTGCCACCCCAGTCACCCCAGTCTATTTTATTTTTCTCTTTTTCTTTTTTGAGACAAGATCTTGGTCTGTCACCCAGGCTGGAGTGCAGTGACACAATCATGGCTCACTGCTCAACCTCCCAGCCCCAAGTGATCCTTCCACCTCAGCCTTCCCAGTAGGTGAGACTACAGGCATGCACCACTGCACCTGGCAATTTTTTTTTTTTTTGACCGAGTTTCACTCTTGTTGCCCAGGCTGGAGTGCAATGGCGTGACCTTGGCTCACCGCAACCTCCGCTTCCTGGGTTCAAGCGATTCTCCTGCCTCAGCCTCCTGAGTAGCTGGGATTACAGGCATGCGCCACCACGCCAGGCTAATTTTGTATTTTCAGTAGAGACAGGGTTTCACCATGTTGGTCAGGCTGGTCTCGAACTCCCAACCTCAGGTGATCCGCCTACCTCAACCTCCCAAAGTGCTGGGATTACAGGCGTGAGCCACCGTGCCCGGCCTAATTTTTTAAATGTTTTGTAGAGATAAGGTTTCATTATGTTGCTCAGTCTGGTCTGGAACTCCTGGGCTCAAAGGATCCGCCCACCTCAGCCTCCCAAAGTGCTGGGATTATAGGCATGTGCCACTGCACCCGGCTTACCCCAGCCTATTTTTATCTTCTAACTCTTGTTGCTTTCCAGTCATAGACTCCTACTGCGGGCTTCTTTATGGCTTGCTTGTTATCTTGTATCCTTTGCAGTTTCACTTGCAGTCCTCTTCTGAGCTATCTTTTTCCTGATAGCATCTCCCCTTCTGGCGGATGGATTATCGAAGGCAAGGGCCGTTTCTAGGCCCTGGCCTTAATAACTCATTCACAGGAAGCGCCTTTGTTGGATGAATGGATGGACGGAAGTTTAGTGCAACAATCCCTAAGTAGTCTTTTTTTTTTTTTTTTTTTTTTTTTTTTGAGACAGAGTCTCGCTCTGTCACCCAGGCTGGAGTGCCATGGCTCAGTCTCAGCTCACTGCAACCTCTGCCTCCTGGATTCAAGCAATTCTCCTGCCTTAGCATCCTGAGTAGCTGGGATTACAGGCACGTGCCACTACGCCCGGCTAATTTTTGTATTTTTAGTACAGCCGGGGTTTCACCATATTGGTCAGGCTGGTCTCAGATTCCTGACCTTGTGATCCACCCGCATTTTTTTTTTTTTTTCGAGACAGAATTTCACTCTTGTTGTCCAGGCTGGAGTGCAGTGGTGCGATCTCAACTCACAGCAACCTCTGCCTCCTGGGTTCAAGCAATTCTCCTGCCTCAACCTCCCAAGTAGCTGGGATTACAGGCATGAACCACCATGCCCATCTAATTCTGTTTTTTTTTTTTTTGGTTTTTTTTTTTTTGAGATGGAGTATCACTCTGTCACCCAGGCTGGAGTGCAGTGGCACGATCTCGGCTCACTGCAGCCTCTGCCTCCCGGGTTCAAGCAATTCTCCTGCCTCAGCTTCCTGAGTAGCTGGGATTACAGGCACATGCCACCACGCCCGACTAATTTTTGTATTTTTAGTAGAGACAGGATTTCACAATGTTGGTCAGGCTGCTCTCAAACTCCTGACCTCAGGTGATCCAGCCACCTCGGCCTCCCAAAGTGCTGGGATTACAGGCATGAGCCACCGCCCCTTTTGTACTTTTAGTACAGATAGGGTTTTGCCATGTTTGCCAGGCTGGTCTGGAACTCCTGACCTCAGGTGATCCGCCCAACTCAGCCTCCAAAAGTGTTAGGATTACAGGCATGAGCCACCGCACCTGGCCTGCCTGGCCTATTTAGTAGCTTTAAGCCACTCCCAAGTGGCTACATCCCAACTTCCATAGGGATACAATCCACATTGTTTTTCGTTTTATGATTCCCCTCACACTTGTTCCCTCCTTTGACATTGCTTTATTGCCATCTCCAGTTATCTTCTCTTCCCAAAAGCCCAAAGCAACAATCAGGGATGGCTAAGGTAGCCGGGCTGGTCGTTTTTTTTTTTTTTTTTTTTTTTGAGACAAGGTCTAGTTGTCGCCCAGTGTATTAGTCTATTCTCAAGCTACTAATAAAGACATACCCAGGACAGGTGATTTATATATATATGAGGTTTAATGGACTCACAGTTTCAGATGGCTAGGGAGGGCTCACAATCATGGCAGAAGGTGAAGGAGGAGCAAAGTCACGTCTTACATGGTGGCAGGCAAGAGAGTGTGTGCAGGGAAACTGCCCTTTGTAAAACCATCAGATCTCACGAGACTCATTCACTATCATGAGAACAGCCTGGGAAAAACCACCTCCATGATTCAATTACCTCCCACCGGTTCCCTCTCATGACACTTGGGGATTATGGGAGCTACAGTTCAAGATGAGATTTGGGTGGGGACACAGCGAAACCATATCACCCAGACTGGGGTGCAGTGGTGCAGTTATGGTTCACTTCCACCTCAGCCTTCCCTGGCTCAGGTGATCCTTCCACCTCAGCCTCCCAAGTAGCTGGGACTACAGGTGTGCCACCATGCCTGGCTAATTTTTTTTTTCCCTTTGTAGAGACAGGGTTTTGCCACGTTGCCCAGGCTGGTCTCAAACTCCTAGGCTCAACTGATCCTCCCACCTTGGCCTCCCAAGGTGCTGGGATTATAGGCATGAGCCACCATGCCCAGCCATGGGTGGTCTTTTATGGGTCCTTTTTTAGTTTTTGTTTTTGTTTTGAGACAGAGTTTTGCTCTTGTGGCCCAGGCTGGAGTGCAATGGTGCAATCGTGGCTCACTGCAACCTCCACCTCCTGGGTTCAAGCGATTCTCTTACCTCAGCCTCCTGAGTAGCTGGGATTACAGGCATGCACCACCACACCCATTTTTGTACTTTTAGTAGAGACAGGGTTTCACCATGTTGGCCAGGCTGGTCTCAAACTCCCGACCTCAGGTGATTGCCTGCCTCGGCCTCCCAAATTGCTGGGATTACAGGCGTAAGCCACCGCGCCTGGCTGGGTCCTTTTTTTTCTACTCCTTCCTTGACTAACTCATCCCAGTTTTCTCAGGACTTTCCTGGTTTTAGCACTGTAAAGCTCCACACTCCAGGAATCTCTTCCTTCCTGAATGGCTGCTTACCCTACCTACTCCCCCAAGCCCCACCAATCTAATACATCACATGGAAGAGAAATTTTTTTCTTTTTTTGAGATGGACTTGTGCTTTTGTCACCCAGGTGGAGTGCAATGGCGCAATCTTGCCTCACTGCAACCTCCACCTCCCGGGTTCAAGAGATTCAGAAGAGAAACTTCTGTTGGTCCCTGTGGTAGACAGAATTCTAAGACGGCCCCCGGGTTCCTGTCCCCTCGTGTACACGCCCTGCATAACCCTCTCACCTAGAGTGTAGGTGAGATCTGTAAATATGATCGGATCTTGTTCCTGTGGTTAGGTTACTAATCAGTTGATTTTTTACTCCATCAAAAGAAAGATTCTTCTGGATGGGCCTGACCTAATCAGGTGAGCCTTTAAGAGAAGGTGAAGTGTCAGAGGGAGGCATTCACTCCTGCTGCTCCTGAACACCTGCTCCTATAAATTCTACAGCTGCAAGAAGGGAATTCTGCCAAAAAAAACACATAAGCTTGGACCCCAAGCCTCAGATGGAAACTCAGCCCCAGAAACACATTTATTTCAGCCTTGTGAGCCCCCAAGAAGAGAGTCCAGCTACACTCTGGCATGACTTATGACCTACAGAACTGTGAGATAATATACTTGTGTGGTTTTAAGCTGCTAAATTTGTGGTTGTTTGTTATGCAACAATAGAAAACTAATATGATATTATTAAGGGCAGCCTTCCATGTAAGAGAAAGCTATGTGACTATGGCTAGTTCCTCAGTGTGCCTGAGCCATTGTGAATAATGCCGACATCTCTCTCTCTCTCTCTCTCTTTCTCTCTCTCTCTCTGGGTAAGCCAGGCACGGTGGCTCACACTTGTAATCCCAGCACGCGAGAAGGCCAAGGCAGGAGGCTGAGGTGGAAGGATCACTTGAGTCCAGGAGGTCAGGGCTACAGTGAGCCATGATCACACCACTGCACTCCAGCCTGGGTGACAGAGTGAGACCTGTCTTAAAATAAATAAATAAATAAGCCAAGCTCAGTGGCTCACACTTGTAATCCCAGCACTTTGGGAGGCCAAAGTGGACAGATTGTTTGAGGCCAGGAGTTTGAGACCAGCTGGGCCAACATGGAGAAGAAACCCCGTCCAAAAATACAAAAATTAGCTGGGAGAATGTGGAGGTACAAACCTGTATTCCCAGCTTCTTGGGAGACTGAGGCACAAGAATTGTTTGAACCCAGGAGGCAGAGATTGCAGTGAACTGAGATCACGCCACTGTACTCCAGCTTGACTAATTCAAGACTCTGTCTCAAAATAATAATAATAATAATTTCTACCAGGATTCTGGATGCGTCACTTGATCACTGTGCCTGACTTTCTTTGTTATAAAATGGATCTGATGTTCACCTACTTCGCCTCACAAAGATGATGGAAAGGACAAGAGGATAAGAGAGAGAGTAATTCCGCACCTCAAAAGGAAAATGAACAAATACGAGTCCAATCCTTTCTTTTTGTGTAACTCTGTCATAGACACGGACCGTTTTGTCTGCTGGGTAAACACTGCATCAACACAGTGCATTTGGAGAGAATGGTTCCGTCCTTCCACTCCAACTTCATGGTTGATGGGGCTCCAACCTTGGCCACTCTTGATTGGTTTAGGGATGATACCTGACCTTTCTGAGCCAATCGGAATCTTGCCTTGTGATTCTAGAACTGAGATGGCAAAGTCAGTTTCTTTTCAGTAGCTGAAAATGAAGTCATGTAAACTCCTAAGTTCATCTGAGGCTAAGCAGGGCTGTTTGCTCCAATATTCCATCATCCAGGCTGAGGAACAAAAATAGCAGGTTGGCCACAGGAAAGAAGGATGAGGCCAAAAGAGGCACACAAGGCCGGGCGCCATGGCTCACGCCTGTAATCCTAGCACTTTGGAAGGCCAAGGCGGGTGGATCACCTGGGGTCAGGAGTTCGAGACCAGCATGGCCAACATGGTGAAACCCTGTGTCTACTAAAAATACAAAAATTAGCCAGTCTTGCTGGGGCGTGCTTGTAGTCCCAGCTACTCAGGAGGTTGAGGTGGGAGGATAGCTTGAACCTGGGAAGCAGAGGTTGCAGTGAGCTGAGATCGCGCCACTGTACTCCAGATTGGGTGACAGAACATGACCCCGTCTCAAAAAAAAAAAAGAAAAGAAAAAAAAAAAAGAGGCACATGAGATTTACCAAGGAGAGAGCTGAAGAGAGCAATTCCTGACTGGCCAGCCTTTCCCATGCACCAACCTCAGACTGTCTGTGGTATGCATTTCGCAAGCCCTCCCAGCATCACTCCAGCACGCCCCTAGCCTTCTTTCCACTCCTCAAAATTCTATTTTATTTATATATTTATTTATTCATTTTGAGAAAGTGTCTTGCTCTGTTGCCCAGAGTGATCATGGTTCACCCTAGTCTCCATCTCCTGGGCTCAAGCAATCCTCCCATCGCAGCCTCTGGAGTGGCTGGTACTACAGGTGTGCACTACCACACCCAGCTACTTTTTTTTTTTTTAATTTTTTTTTAGAGATGGAGTCTCACTATGTTGCCCAAGCTGTTCTCAAACTCCTGGACTCAAGTGATCCTCCCACCTCAGGCTCCCAGGGTGCTGGGATTACAGGCATGAGCCACTGTACCCGGCCAAAGTTTTATTTCCTGGGGTGAATACATTTTTCATTGTGGTAAAATATAAATAACATAAAATTGGCCGAGTGCAGTGGCTCATGCCTGTAATCCCAGTACTTTGAGTGGCCAAGGCGGGTGGATCACGTGAGGTCAGGAGTTCAAGACCAGCCTGGCCAACATGGTAAAACCCTATCTCTACTAAAAATACGAAATTAGCTGGGCATGGTGGCACACACCTGTAATCCCAGCTACTTGGGAAGCTGAGGCAGGAGAATTGCTTGAATCCAGGGGGTGGAGCTTGCAGTGACCCAAGATCATGCCATTGCACTCCAGCCTGGGCAACAAAAGTTGAAACTCTGTCTCAAAAAAAAAAAAAAAAAAAAATCCGCCAGTGCAGTGGTTCACGCCTGTAATCCCAGCACTTTGGGAGGCCAAGGCGAGAGGATCGCAAGGTCAGGAATTCGAGACTAGCCTGGCCAATGTGGTGAAACCCCGTCTCTACTAAAAATACAAAAATTAGCTGGGCATGGTGGTAGGTGCCTCTAATCCCAGCTACTTGGGAGGCTGAGGCAAGAGAATTGCTTCAACCAGGGAGGTGGAGGTTGCAGTGAGCCTAGATCGCGCCATTGCACTCCATCCTGGGCGACAGAGTGAGACTCTAACTCAAAAAAAAAAAAAAAAATCGACTGGGCATAGTGGTGGGCACCTGTAGTCCCAGCTACTCGGGAGGCTGAGGGAGGAGAATCGCTAGAACCCAGGAAGCCTGGTCAACAGAGCAAGACTCTATCTCAATAATCATCATCATCATAATAACAACATAAAATTTATCATTGTAACCATTTTTAAGTGTACAATTCATTGGCATTGTTATGCAACCATCGCCACCATCCATCTCCAGAATTTTTTATCATCACAAACAGGAACTCTCTACCATGAAACAATGACTTACCATTTCCTCCCTTCTCCCAGTGCCTGGTAACCTCTATTCTACCTTCTGTCCCTGTGAATTGGACTACTCCAGGTACTTCGTATAAGTGGAATCATGCAACACTTGTTTATTGTGTCTGGCTTAATTTATTTAGCATAATGTTTTCAAGATGCACCCATGTTATAGCATGTGTATATCAGAATTTCATTCCTTAAGGCCAAATAACATTCCATTGTATCTATATGCCACATTTTATTTATCTGTTCATCTGTTGATGGACATTTGAATTATTTCTACATTTTACCAAATGTGAATAATGCCGCTATGAACATTGGTGTGAGACAAATCCCTTGTTGTTGTTGTTGTTGTTGTTGTCGAGACAGAGTCTCGCTCTGTCATCCAGGCATGAGTGCGGTGGTGTGATCTTGACTCACTGCAACCTCTGCCTCCCAGATTCAAATGATTCTCCTGCCTCAGCCTCCCGAGTAGCTGGGATTACAGGCACCCGCCACCATGTCCAACTAATTTTTGTATTTTTTTTTTCTTTTTTAAGTAGAGATGGGGTTTCGCCATGTTGGCCAGGCTGGTCTTGAACTCCTGACCTCAGGTGATCCACCTGCCTTGCCCTCCCAAAGTACTGGGATTACAGGCACAAGCCACCACACCCAGCCCTGATCCCTTTGTCAATCAGCGATAATTTTTGTTTCAGATGATCATAAGATTTCTATCTAATACAGGAAATGAGAAACTGTAACCCCGAAAGGCAGATGACCTCCTGCCTTCCCAGAATGAATAATCCAACCCTGATGTGTCCCCAGACCCATCTGGAATTCTGAATGGGGAAATCTAGGTAGGAATGAAGTCTGGGAACTGGAAAATGAAGGATACTTTTTGTACGATTCCACCAGGGGCCTGGTAGTCAAGAGAATGAGAGTAATAATTTAAGATAGTGGGGTTTGGCACGTACAAGCTATTTAGCAAGCAGGCATTATGGAATAAACACACAAGCAGAAGCTCAAAGAGAAGAAATGTTCAAAACATGACATTGTTTTCATCTTTTTAGCCTCAGAACGTGGTAAATGCATTCACACATGATTTGTTTTTGTCTACATTCACTAAGCATCTAATATATGTCTACCAGGACGGCGACTGTCGTGCTAAGCACACCAGAAATGACCTCTGACATTTTGTAACATCCAGTCTAGCAGGGGCTGCCTCATAGTAAGTGTTCAGTATGTGTGTGTGTGTTTGTTTATTTGTTTGTTTGTTTCGAAAAAGGGGCTGGCTCTGTTGGCCAGGCTGGAGTGCAGTGGCGTGATCTTGGCTCTCTGCAACCTCCACCTCCTGGGCTGAAGCGATCCTCCCACCTCAGCTTCCCAAGTAGCTGGGATTACAGGTGCGCACCACCACACCTGGCTATCAATACATATTTTGCATGAAATATTTAGTAATCATTTCTGTATGCTTCCTGGCATTTAATATGCAGCCAGTTTTTGACAAATGTCATGCTTGAACAAGTTTCTCACAATCCGAAGTGAAAAGTCTCCCAGATCATACACAAAACAAAACCAAAATACAATAGCTGGGGCTGGTCGATCTGAAGGGGATATACCCAATCTTGCAAGGGTTTCTTTGGCTGAGTTTTTCCCACAAGCCAGTGAGCTTCGTATTCACAGGCATAACCCCGCCTGAGGCACCTGTCAGCCACCACCATTACTTGCTGCAATAAAGGTATAGATGAATGCTCTCAGACTTTTTGAGGGTAGATTTGAGAGACCACCTAGAGGCCTAAGGTAGAAAATCAGGCCATATCATATGGTCAGAATTGATCCTATTTATAATAGCCAGTTAAATATATGTGAGTAACTCTTCTGTGTAAAGACCTCATTACAATGAAAGTATCTCCAGGCAATCACAAGGATGAGGGGAAAACAAAATATTAAAAATGAAAGTAAAAATATTAAAGGTTTAAAAGCTACAGTATCAGCCAGGCACGGTGGCTCACACCTCTTATCCCAGCACTTTGGGAGGCCAAGGCAGGCAGATCACTTGAGGTCAGGAGTTTGAAACCAGCCTCGCCAACGTGGTGAAACCCTGTCTCCACTAAAAATATACAAAAGTTAGCTGGGCATGGTGGTGCACACCTATAATCCCAGCTACTCGGGAGGCTGAGGCAGGAGAATTGCTTGAACCAGGGAGGCAGAGGTTGCAGTGAGCCGAGATTGGGTCACTGCACTCCAGCCTGGGACACAGGGCGACTCCGTTTCAAACAAACAAACAAACAAGAAACTACAGTATTAAAGTGCATGGGAGGGAGAGCAACAGCTGACAAGAAGTACTAATACAGATGCATGGCTCACGCCTATAATCCCAGCACTTTCGGAGGCCAAGGCAGGAGGATCACTTGAGCTCAGGAATTCAAGACCAGCCCAGGCAACATGGCAAGACCCTCATCTCTATGAAAAAACATTATTAAAAAACAATTTCTGGCCGGGCGCGGTGGCTCACACCTGTAATCCCAGCACTTTGGGAGGCCGAGGCTGGCGGATCACGAGGTCAGGAGATTGAGACCATCCTGGCTAACACGGTGAAACCCCGTCTCTACTAAAAATACCAAAAATTAGCCAGGCGTGGTGGCGGGTGCCTGTAGTCCCAGCTACTCGGGAGGCTGAGGCAGGAGAATGGCATGAACCCGGGAGGCAGAGCTTGCAGTGAGCAGAGATTGCACTACTGCACTCCAGCCTGGGGGACATAGCGAGACTCCGTCTCAAAAAAAAAAAAAAAATTTCTATGCCGGGTGCAGTGGCTCATGCCTGTAATCCCAGCACTTTGGGAGACCAAGGCAAGTGGATCACTTGAGGTTGAGAGTTCGAGACCAGCCTGGCCAACATGTTGAAACCCCATCTCTACTGAAAGTACAAAAGTTAGCCAGGAACTGTGGCAGGTGCCTGTAATCCCAGCTACTCAGGAAGCTGAGGCTGGAGAATCGCTTGAACCTGGGAGGCAGAGAGTGCAGTGAGCTGAGATCACATGACTTCACTCCAGCCTGGGCAACAGAGCGAGACTCTATCTCAAAAAAAAAAACAATCCTAGAAGGCACAAATCACAAATTGGATGGCAGAGTAGCCATAAAGCAGAGCAGAAGCCAAGAATCTTTGCAGGCCGGACATGATGACTCACACCTGTAATCCTAGCACTTTGGGAGGCCGAGGCGAAAGACACTTGAGCCCAGGAGTTTGAGACCAGGCTGGAAAACATGGCGAGACTTTATTGCTACCGAAATTTAAAAAATCAGCTGAGCATGGTGGCCTGCACCTGTGCTCCCAGCTACTCAGGAGGATGAGGTGGGAGGGGGATTTCCTGAGCTCAGGATGCCAAGGCTGCAGTGAGCTGTGTCCACATCACTGCACTCCAGCCTGGGCGACAGTGAGACCTGTGTCAAAAAAAAAAAAAAAAAGGGCTGGGTGAGGTGGCTCACTCCTGTAATCCCAGCACTTGGGGAGGCCGAGGCGGGCAGATGGTTTGAGGTCAGGAGTTCGAGACAAGCCTGGATAACACGGTGAAACCCCATCTCTACTAAAAATACAAAAATTAGCTGGGTGTGGTGGCAGGCGCCTGTAATCCCAGCTACTTGGCAAGCAGAGGCGGGAGAATCGCTTAAACCCAGGAGGCTGCAGTGAGCCAAGATGGCACCACTGCACTCCAGCCTCGGTGACAAGAGTGAAACTCCATCTCAAAAAAAGAAAAAAATTCAGGAAATCGACCCAAAAAGGCTACTAGAACTAATAAGTGAGTTTAGCAAGTTTTAGGGATAAAAGTTCTATCTAAAAAGCAATTAGGCTGGGTGTGGTGGCTCATGCCTATAATCCAGCATTTTAGGAGGCTCAAGCAGGATAATTGGTTGAGCCCATGAGTTTGAGACCAGCCTGGGCAATATAGTGAGACCCTGTCTCTACTAAAAAATAAAAAACTAACCATTGCATGGTGACATGGGGCTGTAGTCCCAGCCACTCTGGAAGCTGAGATGGGAGGATTACTTGAGCCGGGGAGGTTGAGGCTATCGTGAGCTGTGTTTGCACTACTGCACTCCAGGCTGGGTGACAGAGCGAGACTCTGTCTCAAAACCAAAAACAAAACAATTAATTTCTGTACATCAGTAATAAATAATTGAAAATCAAAATGTTAAAACATATCATTTACAACAGCACCAAAAGCCATGAAATATTTATGTATAAATCCAACAAAATATGTGCAGGATCTGTACGCTAAAATCTATAAAACACTGGGCCAGAAATTAAAGACCAAAATTAATAGAGTGATATATAATGTTAATAGATTGGAAGACACACTATTGTTAAGATGTCAGTTTTCTCCAAATTGATCTATAGATTCATGATTTCAATCAAAATCCCAACAGATATTTATTTATTTATTTATTTATTTATTTTAGAGAACAAGTCTCGCTCTGTCGCCCAGGCTGGAGTGCAGTGGTGTGATCTCGGCTCACTGCAACCTCCGCCTCCCAGGTTCAAGCGATTCTCCTGCCTTGGCGTCCGAGGTAGCTGGGATTACAGGCTCACCCCACCACGATCTGCTAATTTTTGTATTTTTAGTAGAGATGGAGTTTCGCCATGTTGGTTGGCCAAGCTGGTCTCGAACCCCTGACCTCAGGTGATCCACCTGCCTCAGCCTCCCAAAGTGCTGGGATTACAGGCATGAGTCACCACACCCCGCCTAGATTTTTTTTTTTTTTAAGATATCAACAAGATAATTCTAAAATTTATTTGCTAAGACAAAGGAACTTGAGTAGCCAAAACAATTTTGAAAAAGAAGAACAAAGTTGAAGGACTTACACTACCTGATTTTAAGATTTACTGTAATGCTACAGTAATCAAGACAGTATGGTGTTGGGGAAAAGATAGCTACATATGTCAATGGAACAGTATAGAGAGTCCAGAAATAGACCTACACGTTTGTGGCTAATTCATTTTTTTTTTTTAATGAAGGTACAAAGGCAATTCAATGAAGAAAGAATAGTCCCTTTTACAATTGGTACTGAAGCAATCAGACACCCTTATGATAACAAAATGAAGCCAGGTGTGGTGGCTTATGCCTGTAATCCCAGCACTTTGGGAGGCTGAGGCGGGAGGACTGCTTGAACTCAGGAGTTCAAGACCAGCCTGGGCAAGATGGTGAGACCTCATTTCTACTAAAAAAAGGAAAAAAAAATAGCCAGGTGTAGTGGTGCATGCCTGTACTCCCAGCTACTGGGTAGGCTGAGATGGGAGGATTGCTTGAGCCCCAGAGATTGAGGCTGCAGTGAGCCATGTTTGTGCCACTGCACTCCAGCCTGGACAACAGAGCAAGACCCTGTCTCAAAACAACAACAACAACAACAAAGAATCTTGACCCCTACCTCACACTTGATGCAAAAGTTAACTCAAAATGGATCATAGGCCTAAATGTAAAACCTAAAACTATAAAACTTCTAGAAGAAAACATAGGAGAAAATCTTTGTGACCTTAGGCTAGACAGTTCTCTTATTAGGTAAGATACCAAAAGTACAATCCATAAAACAAAACATTGATAAATTGGGCATCATTGAAATGAAGAACTTCTTCTATTCAAAAGACAAAATAACAGAAAGACAAGCCACAGACTGAAAGAAAATATTTGCAAATCACGTATTTTATAAAAGACTTGTATACAGTATATAAAGAACCTTCAACGTCCCCAAATTTTTTAAAAACCCAGCTTCTAAAATGGGCAAAACTTTTGAACAGACAGTTCATCAGAGAACATCTACAAATGGCAAATAAATTAGCAGAGTTGTTTGCTGAAACCAAAGCAAAACAAAATATCAAATGGCAAATAAGCATAGAAAAAGATATTCAACTTCATTAGTTATTAATTAAATGCAAATTCAGGCCAGGTGCGGTGGCTCACGCCTATAATCCAAGCACTTTGGGAGGCCGAGGCAGGTGGATCACCTGAGGTCAGGAGTTCGAGATCAGCCTGATCAACCTGGTGAAACCCTGTCTCTACAAAAAAATACACACACACACAAAATTAGCCAGGCGTGGTGGCACGTGCCTGTAATCCCAGCTACTTGGGAGGCCGAGGTAGGAGAACTGTGCGAACCTGGGATGCAGAGGTTGCAGTGAGCTGAGATTTTGCCATTGCACTCCAGCCTTGGCAACAAGAGTGAAACTCTGTCTTGGAAAAATAAATAAATAATAAATAAATAAATGAACTTCAAACCACAGTGAGATGCTACAACACACCTATTAGAATGGCTAAAGTTGGCCAGGCGTGGTAGCTCACGCCTGTAATCCCAGCACTTTGGGAGGCCGAGGTGGGCAGGTCACGAGGTCAGGAGTTCGGGACCAGCCTGGCCAATATGGTGAAACCTCGTCTCTACTAAAAATACAAAAATTAGCCGGGCATGGTGGCACACGCCTGTAGTCCTAGCTACTCAGGAGGCTGAGGCAGACGAATCACTTGAACCCAGGAGGCGGAGGTTGTAGTGAGCCAAGATCGCGCCACTGCACTCCAGCCTGGGTGACAGAACGAGACCCTGTCTCAAAAAAAAAAAAAAAAAAAAAAAGGCTAAAGTTTAAAATGCTGACCAGACTCAAATGTTGTCAAGTAGGTAAAGAAACTGGAAAACTGGAATGTTCACATGTTGCTTACAAGAATGAAAAAAACTGAAAAATGGTACAAGCACTTTGTTGTTTCTGTTTGTTTTGTTTTGTTTTTTAGAGACAGGGTCTCACGATGTTGCCCAGGCTGGTCTCAAACTCCTGAGCTCAAGGGATCTTCCCTCCTTGGCCTCCCAAAGTGCTGGGATTACAGGCGTGAGCCACCATGCCCAGCAATAAAACTGTTTAAAGAAATATTGGAGCCAGGCGAGGTGGCTCATGCCTGTAATCTTAGCACTTTGGGAGGCTAAGGTGGATGGATCATCTGAGGTCAGGGGTTGGAGACCAGCCTGGCCAACATGGCAAAACCCCGTCTCTACTAAAAATACAAAAATTAGACATGCATGGTGGTGCATGCCTATAATCTTAGCTACTTGGGAGGCTGAGGTAGTAGAATCATTTGAACCCAGAAGGAGGAGGTTGCAGTGTGCCAAGATTGCACCACTGCACTCCAGCCTGGGTGACAGAGTGAGACTCAATCTCAAAAAAAAAAAAAAAAAAAGTATGTGTATATATATGTATGTATATATATGTATATATGTATATGAGATGCTAGAAGACAATAAGAGATGCCTTCGGTCTTCTAAAGGAGAATTATTTACAATCCAGAGCTCTATAACTAGCTACATCATTAATTTTGAGGGGCCAGCTGAGTTGGCTCATGCCTATAATCCCAGCACTTTGGGAGGCCAAGACAGAAGGATTGCCTGAGCCCAGGAGTTCAAGACCAGCCTGGGCAACATAGTAAGGCCCTGTCTCTATTAAAAAATAATGTTTTTTTTAAAAGTGTGAAGGCCGAATAGATTGTTTTGGAAAAGTGTGGTACCAAAAAATTTACTAGCCAAATTTACTAAGTTTCTTTGAACTTACTTGAGAGTGTAGCACTACTCTATGGTACCAGCAGGGTGGTACGAGGCCAAAGGTGGAATCGGGGAGATATACAGTCACATTCCTGTCAACAATGGACAGCATATTTGACGGTGGTTCCATGAAATTATAACACTGGGCCGAGCGTGGTGGCTCACACCTGTAATCCCAGCACTTTGGGAGGCCAAGAAGCGTGGATCACCTGAGGTTAGGAGTTCAAGACTAGCCTGGCCAACATGGCGAAATCCCATCTGTATTACAAATACAAAAATTAGCTGGGTGTGGTGGTGGGCGCCTGTAATCCCAGCTACCTGGGAGGCTGAGGTAGAGACAATTGCTTGAAGCCGGGAGGTGGAGGTTGCAGCGAGCCACAATCATGCCACTGCGCTCCAGCCTGGAAGACAGAGCAAGACTCGGTCCAAAAAAAAAAAAAAAAGATTATAACACTGTATTTTTACTGTATCTTTTCTATGTTTAGATACACGAATACCTACCACTGTGTTACAACTGCCTACAGTAGTCCATATAGTACCATGCTGTACAGGTTTGTGACCTAAGAGCAATAGCCTACCCCATATAGCCTAGTATAGTAGGCTATACTATCTTGGGTTGTGTAAGTATGCTTTGAGATGTTCACACAACGATCCATTTCTCAGAACATAGTCCCATCACTAAGTGACAATTACATATATACATATACATATGCATTCCCTATTAAAGGTAGATTCTAATTTACCCTCTGATGCTAAGACAAAGAGCACTATTCCAATCATTGGATCACTCCTATTGCTCCAAGGCATGCCTGTATCCCTCAGTCAGTGTTGGAGAGTCTTAATAATTCTATTTTTAAATTTTCAGATTTCATGCTGACATGCTCCTTAGTCTGCACTTGAAATTCCAGTGGACACTTGACATTGGAACAGGTCTGCTCTGGGGACCTGTGAAAATCTCTAAATGGAGAATTCTCTCACTCACGATTTATCGCTATAAGCTATTTCTGCCTCAGAGATATAAACAACGCAGATCTTGGGATGGCAAGGCAAAGCTTCCCCAAATTACAAATGACCAGATGCTGAGGGTCTTTAGGGTAGTTAACGAATTCTGGAAACCACCCACGTTATATCCTTTAAAATCTACTGTACAACATTCTCCATGCTTATTTTTTTCTCTTGATTTATTTGAAAAATCATGTTACTATTCAAACATATTTGCTGTTTCTCCCTGGAGATGGACTATATTTCTCTGCCACTTGATCAGTGCTTGGCCACGGCTTGCTTTGGCCAATTAAATGTGAGCAGAAGTGCCATATGCCACTCACTTCTAGGCAAAAGCTTTAAAAGCCAATGTATGCTTCATACTTCTGCATCCTATTGACAACAGGCAAACATTCTTCAACCAATAAAACATGAACAAAAGTAGTGCCTAGCATTTGAGGCAGAAGTTTTAAAAACCAGTTCGTGCTTTGTCACTCACTTCTTCCTCTGCCCTGATAAAGTTTAATGTTCCAGACAGAGGCTGCTATCAGCCTTGGCTGAAGAGTAAACAGGACACGTAGTGGAGGCAACACCATGTTCATGTATCCAGTGAGAAATAACCTGTATTGTTGTAAGCTACTGAGGTTTTAAGGCTTGTTACTGTAGCATAACCTAGACTCTCCTCATTGATACAGTTTCATTTTAGCGTGGCTTCTAGTTGGTAGTATCTAGAGGCATTGCAATGTTATGAATAGGAATGGTTTGCAAAACTAGTCACAACCACAGTATGTGGATTTTTCTTTTCTTTTTCTTTCTTTTTTTTTTTAGACTGAGTCTTGCTCTGTTGCCCAGGCTGGAGTGCAGTGGCACGATCTTGGCTCACTGCAACCTCCACCTCCCAGGTTCAAGTGATTCTCCCACCTCAGCCTCCCGAGTAGCTGGGATTACAGGCACCTGCTACCATGCCTGGCTAATTTTGTGTGCGTGTATTTTTTTGTAGAGACAGGGTTTCACTATGTTGGCCAGGCTGGTCTTGAACTCCTGACCTCAGGTGATCCGCCTGTGAGCCACTGAACCCAGCTTTTTTTTTTTTTTTTTTTCCGAGACAAGGTTTTGTTCTTCTTGCCAGGCTGGAGTGCAATGGCACATTCTCAGCTCACTGCAACCTCCGCCTCCTGGGTTCAAGCGATTCTCCTGTCTCAGCCTCCCAAGTAGCTGGGATTACAGGTACCCTCCACCACGCCTTGCTACTTTTTGTATTTTTAGTAGAGATGGGGTTTCACTATGTTGGTCAGGCTGGTCTTGAACTCCTGACATCGGGTAATCTGCCCGCCTCAGCCTCCCAAAGTGCTGGGATTACAGGTGTTAGCCACCACACCCGGCCAAATTTTTCTTTTTTAACCTCTAAGAATCTTTCCCTGTCTTCTTTGGACAAGATCATCTCATTCATTCATTTCACAAATACTGAGAGCCAACCAAATGCCAGGCATTGGTGCTAGGTGGTAGGGAGAGCAATTAACAAGACAAACATAGACCTGATGTCAGCAGAGGCTTTATTCTAGTGGAAAAGGCAGACAATAAATATATAACTGCATGATGATTTAAAAGCAACTGTGATAAGTGCTATAACAAGATGATGAAGTCTAGGGTGTTAGTAGAACAATTAACAGTGGACATGACAAGCTCAGGGTTATCTTCATCTTCTGTGCCCCCAAATATAAGTGACCTGCTCAAAGTTACTCAACCAGTAAAAGAGGGGAAAACAAAACTCTGTCTTCCTACTTAGGGATTCTCTGGTCTTTGGACCAAACCTTGGAATATAACTTACATTTGGGCCAATAGCCTTGTTTTCCCTATTTATACTCATAGGGGAAGCCAGCTGGAATATGCATGAATCAACATTCTAACCTCAGAGATATATTTCTAAAATTCAAAACAGAAGTTATCACTGATACTTGGTTCAGCTGAACGACTGTGTTCATGAAAGTTGATACCACTGCCATTCCTTGATTTTTACAAGCATAGCAAACTTAAAACGCTCAACACACCCAGAATGGGCAATAAATGGATGTGTTGGCATGGTCCTCCTCGTGCTGGCACTTCAACAACACAGCAAGCTATGTACTTTTGAACAGGGGTTGGAACATTTTTCCTGAAAGCGATCTTCAATCTTGCAATTTTGCCAAATTCTTTTATTTTGCCATAATCTATGAATTATTCTACTTGGCATTATTGAATGCAAAATAAGTTTACTAAGCACCTACTATGTGCCACACCCTAGGGATACAGGGAAAAATAAGTCTCTGCTCTAAAGTAACTCACAGTCTAGGAAAGAAGTCATTAACAAATAAATAACTATGCTTTGGTTATTGGTCAAGTATTCCTCATACTTCTTTAGAATGCCCAAAGCTCTCTTGGCATAATGACACAGTGAGGGGTGAGGGTGGGGTCATCAAGGAAAGTTATATGGGACTTTTTTCCCCAAGAAAGGGTCTTGCTCTGTCACCCACGCTGTACTGCAGTGGCGTGATCATAGCTCACTGCAGCCTTGACCTCCAGGGCTCAGGTGATCCTCCCACTCCAGCCTCCCAAGTAGCTGGGACTACAGGTGTTTGCCACCACGCCCAGCTAATTATATTTTTTGTACAGACGGGGTCTCACTATGCTGCCTAGGCTGGTCTTGAACTTCTGGGCTCAAGAGTTCTGCCTGCCTTGGCCTCCCAAACTGCTAAGATTACAGGCGTGAGCTACCGCACCCGGCCCATATTGGATTTTATTTATTTCCTTTTCTTGGTGCTCATCTTCCTTCACAACTTCAAGATGGGCATAAGATGTTTGACAACATGGTTCTTCATTAAGTCCAACTCCTTATCATAATAGGGCTTGGGAAATATTAAACATGAGGGCAATCGTGCTAACACAAAAATGGGCGCCCCCTAAACCTTGTTACTTGTTTGCTCACTTATAAGAAGAGCCAACTCAAAGGCTCAACTGAATTCTAGCACTAAGATTCCTTCCTTGCTGTAGAAGATCTGTACCTGGTCACTTCCATTAAAGTTACATAGGCGTTCCAAGAAGCCTCCTGCAATACAGTTGTGACTCAGCCGGTATGGGAGTAATGACGGTCCTGTGGTATTTCCTGCACCCCCAGAGTCCCAGAGTTTGTTAAGGACCGTGTAAGAGGACACCACGCTGGCTTTTCAGTGGGCGCGTCCCTCCTGGGGGCATCACCAGACAACCCCAGGCGGAAGTGGCGGTGGCCCATCCTCATGCAAACTGCAGTGTAAGAACTGGGGCCCGGGACTCCTCGCAAATGTGGGACACTGACATTCTGTGATGCTGTCCCAATGCCCTTTCAAAGCGCTCAGCCCCCAAATTCCCAACCAACAGCCATTTCAGGGAGGGGCTGCCCAGGACCAAGCTTTTGATGAACTACGACTGTTCGGGGTGCCGTCTTGGGAGATCGGGGTGCCGTCTTGGGAGAGCCACGTCAGTCCCTCTGAGATTCCAAACGGCCGACAGCGGACACCTCGGGACCACATCCGAGCCTCGGGGACCTGTCAAGACGCCATCGACGGACCTGGACCAAATCCCGCCCGGGAAGGGAGGGGTCGCGACCGGACCCTGGAGACCGACGGCTGCCTGGCGATCTGAGCCCACCCCGGCGCTGCCGTCCCGCCCCCACTTCCGATCGGTCGAAGGTCACGTGCCCTGACCCCGCCCCGCAGACGCGGCTCCTCCAGCTGCGAGCGTCCCGGCTTTCCCTTCCGCCGGAAGTAGGGCGACTTTCCTTTTCCGGCTACGGGTCCCCAAGCGGAGCGGGAGGCCGGACCGGGGAGCCGAGCGGCGGCGTCGGCGGCGTCGGCGGCGGGGGCGACGGCGGCGGGGGCGGTAATGGCGGAGCTGGTGCAGGGGCAGAGCGCTCCTGTGGGGATGAAGGCCGAGGGCTTCGTGGATGCCCTGCACCGGGTCCGGCAGGTACGGGCGCAGCCGGCTGGCAGGAGCATGAGATCCCGAGGCGGGGCCTGGCGGGCGGGGAAGAGGGGTTCGGGCCTGGGGGGCGGGAGGCAGCCTGAACCGACGTCTCAGCCGGGCCGGGCCGTTCCGTGGGGTTCCTACAGCCGGGAGGAGCCGGGGGGATAAGGCGCCACTGCGAGGCCCAGGCCCGGTCTGTCGGGCGGGTCTCCCAGGTGCCTGAAGTCGCTGGGAAAGGGTTTGCTTAGAGCGTCTGGCCCCATCGTGCCCCAGCGGCCAGCCTGGACCCACAGTGTAGCTAGCGCGGGGTTCTGAACCTCGCGAGGGGAGGGGTCCGGGAAGCCCACGGGGAGGATCTGGGTGTAGACATAAAGCAGCTGTCTCACGCCCAGTAGCTTGTTAAAACTTGGGGAACGTCGTCTTTAGACTTTCTGTTGAGTAGAAGGAACTCGAGGGCATCTTATATGTGAGGGTGCTCTTTGGAGAGGTGAGAGAGGGAGGTGTTACATGTGTGGGGGTGGTCCCCAAGATGTAGAAATTTCTCATGGCAGGCTTGCCTCTACTGGGGAGAATGATATGGCCTCATTTCGACATTGAAACTTTACTGTCTGACAATGTCGTGCGTTTTGTCAGAGTTAAATCAACTGGGTTTTAGAAGGCTCCAGGCTTCCCCAGAGAGTGAATATGGGACCTGCCAAAAATACTTACTGGCTTCTGGCATGGTACTTAGAACAGAACGTGTTCTTCATTTGTATCTAAAACTTTCTTACAAGTCAGCCCTAACACTTCAGCTTCCTCGGTTAAGTGTCTTATGTCCTCCTCTCTTCTTATGTAATTGTAAGCGCACTGATACTTTAAAAGTTGGGCTATAACTAATTACTGCTTGATTCCCAACAGAAAGCCACAGGAGTCATTGTATTAGAAGAAGGTCTTCACTTGGGCGCTTGAAGATATGGTCTTTACATCTCTTTCCAGTATTCCAGGGGAGGGAACCCTACCTGTTTCCCTGATACTGACTTTTCATGTTATATATTGATGCTCCTATAGACATTATATTGGATCCCAGAACTTTCCAAACCTGTGGTTCCACCTAAAATTTTATCTGATGAATTGTTACTTTACTGCCTAGGTGCCAACCAGTACAGTAGTGAGTATCCATCTTACTTAGACTTCAGATCCACCCATGGCTGTAATGGATGAACATGCCACCCAGCTCCCCTTCCACCACTCTGCTTGCTGGCGTGTTACAGTGCTCTCCTCTACAGTACAGGGTCCTGAACCTTGTTTCTCACTGGCTACTAATATGTAATGGCTTTCGCTCTGTGCTGATGTGTGACAGTCACCTTGTTGGCCTTCTATGTCCGGGAAGAATTATAGTCACTGCCCTAAAGGGCTCAGATCCTCAGTTTGCAGAAGGCCTGTAGTTGAACATAAAGTGAATTTTGAACCATTGAGAAGACATTCCGCTTCTCTTGAGCCAGTGGTTGAACTCATATTCTTGGACAACCTGCTCCAGAGGGAGACCCTCTGGTAAATGCTGACCTAATGTGGATTGTTGAAGCAGTGGTGTTTACTACTAGCAGTGAAAACTTCATTGGAATTGTTCTCAGCTCTGAAATGCACCATTGACTGGAGCAGTAATAAGCCCAATGGAGACAGGGCTGTAAGTGTGTTCCTTCTGAATGTTAACAGCTGGAGGTCCATACTATCTCCAAGGATTTGATGGCCTTTAAAAACTAAAGAAAAACCAGGTTGGTGGGTAATTTTAGGTTTATTGTATATAGATTTGCATTGGGCAAGAACGGAATGTTAGAAATCTGTAATACTGTATGCTGATGGTAAACTTACTCTAAGGATCTCATTTGGGTATCTGGAAGGTGATAGTTCTGTTTCTTTGTTATATACACAGCATGTTACAGAGATGTGATTTTTCTCCCCATTAAACAGAACTAAAAGACAGTATATTTATTTAAATGCAAAGCTTTTTCCCCTTTTATGTCTCCTCATAAACTCCAGAGACAGTCTGGAAGGCCCTCTTAAATTTGTCAAAGAGCAGTAAAGTGTCTCATGCTCAGTTTTTCTAGCAGATCGTAATAGTCTCAGTTGACCCTGCTGGGATTTGAACCTGCAGTTTCTATTAAGTTTGGTGTGTGAAGTCCAACACCTTACCAACTAGGCTTTCCCTCTGACATCTTGAAGCCTCCGTGTATATCCTTTGGACTCTGCAGCAAAGTGCATCAGTTGTTAGTTTACTCTGAGCATGGTATTCTTAGATTGAAAAGAAGTCTCTGAAGATGTCAAATAAAATGTAAACATTTTCTCCAGCAGTGTGAAGTCTAGTGAGTTAATGTTTGGCACAAGCAGGTAATTTACATCCATTCTATAGGGTAGTAGAAATGTGATCTGGGCAAGTCACAGTGGCTCATGCTTGTAATCTCAGCACTTTGGGAGGCTGAGGTAGGAGGATGGCTTGAGCTCAGGGGTTTGATACCAGCCTGGGCAACATAGCGAGACCTTGTCTCTACTAAAAATTAAAAAAATTAGCTGGATGTGGTGGCCCACCCCTGCAGTCTCAGCTGTTTGGGAGGCTGAAGCAAGAGGCTAGCTTGAGCATGGAGATCAAGGCTGCAGTGAGCTGTGATTGCTCCGCTGCATTCCAGCCTGAGTGACAGAGTGAGACACTGTCTCAAAAAAAAAAAAGAAAGAAAAAGAAAGAAATGTGATCTCATTCAGTTCCATGGATGAAGATCTAAAAACTACTGGATATTAAAAAACAAATGTCTACTTTTCCCAAGTCATTGGCTGGTTAGCAGAAGTAGTGTTTCTTCAACTAGTTCAGATAAGACAAAATCCTGAGTAGTTCATCCTGTTCCACAGCCGTCCTCTGCACTTCTATACTGACTGTCTGCCTAGCTTACAAGGGGACCTCTGGATGAGTAGATCCAAGTCTGGTTTATGTTGTTCCATTCTCCTAAAAATATTTTTAAATGTTCCTAGAAAGTCTACCATTGATAATTTAGTAGCACCTGTCATCACCCGTGAGCAATCCTTTGTTAGGATAGTGTGATGCCACAGTGCATTATAGGTTGACAGCAGCCTTCCACAAGCTGGACCAGCTAGCTGTTTGCCAGTCATCGCCTAAATAGAAATTGTTCTCCGAGAAACTACTAATACTTTTTAGGACTTTAAAAAGCATTAGATCTGTTTTGATCTAGATAGACCCACTCAATGCCTCTGGATTGTATAACTACAGCATATAATGTTGATACAGAATGCAGTCTAAATGGTGCTTTATAGAGTTCGTTCGGCATCACGGTAGCACTACACTTAAATGAGTGTGACCAAGCCATTGTAGAATCAGTAGAAAGTAACCTTTTGACAGATTTTTAGGCCCGAACCTCTTCTTCACTGGCACCTATTTTGGGGAAATGTTGATTGGTGTGGGGCCTCAGAAGTTCCACAGTCCTCCTGAAAATCTCTCCCAGTGCTGCTGTTTCACAGTTTAAGCCTGAGCAGTAGGTAATTTGGGATGTGTGTTGTATACCCTGGGCTGATTTAGAACTTTAATGCTTTAAGATTCTGACTTCTTAGAACAAGCACTAGGTTTCCTTTTAAGAGAACACTGTACATCTACCATTAAAAGAAAAAGCCTCCATTCATTGGCCAATGGGTTCGCCCTGCGAGGCTCATTTAACACATGGTTTTGACTCCCGGCTCAGTCAAGTGTGCTGAACACTCAAGAGATCTAAGTGGTACTCCACTGAGACTGTCTTGTACATGTCCAGTGATTGAATAGCTCAAGTCAGCATTTCACAAGGGACTAACTCCTGCCTGTACACTCATTTTAGCTTTCATAAACACTTGAAGGAAACTAGTGTCTGCAGGAAATCCACGGGCTGCTCCTGTAGCTTTACATTGTTGGGACCCAGTAGAGTACCTGGCGGAGTGAGTCTTCCTTAAAGGGTTTTGGTGATGTCACTGAGTGTGTGTGCGCCACCACATGTTAATGGAAGTGCTGAACTTCATACTGGGTATTGGAAAGTAGATAGTAAATAAACTATATATTCCACTGTATGTCTCTAAGGCTTTTCTCATTTGCAGGTGAGAACATTTATAATGTGATAATTTATCATATAATATAATTATTTTGGGGTAGAGACAGGGTCTCACTATGTTGCCCAGGCTGGTCTCGAACTCCTGGCCTCAAGCAATCCTCCCACCTCAGTCTTTCAAAGTGCTGGGATGGGTGTGAGGCACCGTGCCCCCATGCCTGGCTGTCTTTATTTTAAACTCTGATAGCCCATGTGTATTACCAAACTTTGGTTTCTTCTGAAGTACCAGTTATTTCATAAATAGAAATTTACTTAGACCACAGTTCTCAAACTTGTGGCCTGTGAGCTATAGAAGACTTACTATGGGCCTGCAGGCATGCTTTGTTTGACCCACCCAGCACCAACACTTAAAAACTAGAGTGATTTTTGGCTGGGCACGGTGGCTCACACCCGTAATCCCAGCACTTTGGGAGGCCGAGGTGGGCGGATCACTTGAACTCAGGAGTTCGAGACCAGTCTGGTCAACGTGGCGAAACCCCATCTCTGCTAAAAATACAAAAATTAGCTGGGCGTGGTGGCAGGTGCCTGTAATCCCAGCTACTCAGGAAGCTGAGGTGGGAGAACAGCTTGAACCTGGGAGGCAGAGGTTGCAGTGAGCCGAGATCGCGCCATTGCATTCAAGCCTGAGTGAAAAGAGCAAAACTTTGTCTCAAAAAACAAAAGAAACTAGAGTGATTTTGCATTAAAAAAAAGAGCAAGATTTCGGGCTGGGCATGGTGGCTAATGCCTGTAATCCCAGCACTTTGGGAGGCTGACGCAGGTGGATCACTTGAGGTCAGGAGTTTGAGACCAGCCTGGCCAACATGGCAAAACCCCGTCTCTACTAAAAATACAAAAATTAGCTGGGCGTGGTGGCACATGTCTGTAATCCCAGCTACTCTGGAGGCTGAGGCAGGAGAATTGCTTAAACCCAGGAGGTGGAGGTTGCAGTGAGCCGGGATGGTGCCACTGCACTCCAGCCTGGGCAACAGAGCAAGCCTCCATCTCAAAAAAAGTTTCGGTCAGGCACTGTGGCTCATGCCTGTAATCCCAGCACTTTGGGAGGCCGAGGCCGGGAGATCACTTGAGGTCAGGATGAGACCAACCTGGCCAACATGGTGAAACCCTGCCTCCACTTAAAATACAAAAATGAGTCAGGCGTGGTGGCACGCACCTGTAATCCCAGCTACTCGAGAGGCTGAACCACGATAATTGCTTGAACCTGGGAGACAGAGGTTGCAGTGAGTGGAGATTGCATCGTTGCACTCCAGCCTGGGCGACAAAGTGAGACTCTCTCTCAAAAGAAAAAAAAAAGATTTCTGGTTTCCCTAGAAAAGATTTGGCCACACTGCTCCCACAGCCTGCACAGCGATAATCAGCAGGAGCTGAGTAGCTGCTGCGTTTTTGACATGAGGCATTCACACTCTCCGGGTTGTCTTCATTCCTGCCATCTTGCTATTGTTTTATACTGTTCTTTGGGATGCCTAATTGACAGTTTTTTACTTATCTTTTTGTAAATTGTGAGTCAGTCGTCTCTGGTTTTTATTTGAAATTTCTAATGGAAAGCTCTGGATTGAGAGTTAGGAGGTCTGAGTTGCCTGTAAGCCGATGCATGACCTTGGGCTGGGTTGGGCTTTCCTAGCATTTGATCTATAGGCTGTTTAAAGATCTTCCGTGGAAAAGAGATCATGGGCAGTTAAGTTTGGGGAATGCAGGATTAAATAAAGGTGAATTGGCTTCTTTGCTGTAGGACTTCTCAGAACCTTTAACATGCTTATGTGCATTAACTCCTACAGGGTTTAGGGTGTGTTTTGTAAATGTCCTGAAGTTAGATCACTTCGTGCCCTCTTTCCATGGAACCAAATCACATTCTGTGCATCAAACGTCAGGAAATGTGGAGCTAGATAATTTCAGCAGTCCCTTCAAACCCTTAGACATTCAGAGCGTCCATCTAACTGGATCTGGAAAAAGCTCACCATGTTATTTTGGTTCTTGTGCTTTCTTATGTTATATCTGCTGTCTATTCATACTCCCTTCTCTCTCCTCCTCTTCTGTGTAGTCTTTATTCTGATAACTTTATCTTAGAATCATCCTAATTGAAAATGTTCTGCATTTGGAGTTTTATTATAAAGATTTTGTTTGTTGGTTTTGGGTTTTCTTGAGACAAGGTCTTGCTACGTTGTCCAGGCTGGAATGCAGTGGCACGATCACAGCTCAGTGCAGCCTGGATCTCCTGGGCTCAAGGGATCCTCACACCTCAGCCTCCCAAGTAGCTGGCATGCACCGCCACTCCCAGCCTACATTTTTATTCTAATACCAGATGGTTACAAATCACTTGCAAGACTGAGTAGTGTGATTGGAAGTAGTGATTTGATTTAGATTACTTACCATTAATTGAAGATCTGCTGAGTCCAAGGCCCCTTGCTGGATGCTGGGCCAGTGCAAAGATAAGTAAGACAAGTTTGTAAGTGGTTTTATCTTATTGAGGAATTCAGTCTTTACAACCATCAGGTAAGATAGGACCAGGGCTATTAATTCTCTCTCTCTCTTTTTTTTATAAATTGAGACAGGATCTCTCTGTGTCACCCAGGCTGGAGCGCAGTGGCGCAGTCTCAGCTCACTGCAACCTCTGCCTCTCAGGCTCAAGCAATCCTCCTTCCTCAGCCTCCCCAGTAGCTGCGACCACACCCAGCTAATAAGGGCTATTAATTCTCATTTTATATTTGAAAATAATGAGCCAGAGGGAGATAAAGCAGTTTTCTCAGAGGTACACATAGTTAATATATGCAGCAGTTCTTGGACCCATGCCCTCTGCATTTTAGGAAGGACTTGGTTCCTTAGCAGAGGTAGTTGGGTGGTTTTTCATCTCAATGAGGTGGCTGAAGCAGCAATCTTTTTTTTTTTTTTTTTCAGACGGAGTCTCGCTCTGTCACCCAGGCTGGAGTGCAGTGATGTGATCTCAGCTCACTGCAAGCTCAGCCTCCCAGGTTCACACCATTCTCCTGCTCAGCCTCCTGAGTAGCTGGGACTACAGGTGCCTGCCACCACACCTGGCTGATTTTTTGTATTTTTAGTGACGACGGGGTTTCACCGTGCTAGCCAGAATGGTCTCAAACTCCTGACCTTGTGATCCACCTGCCTCGGCCTCCCAAAGTGCTAGGATTACAGGCGTGAGCCACCGCACCTGGCGTTTTTTTTTTTTTTTTTTTTTTTTGAGATGGAGTCTCACTCTGTCACCAGGCTGGAAGGCAGTGACATGATCTCAGCTCACTGCAACCTCCGCCTCCTGAGTTCAAGTGATTCTCCTGCCTCAGCCTCCCAAGTAGCTGGGACTGCAGGCGTGCACCATCACGCCTAGCTAATTTTTGTATTTTCTGTAGAGATGCGGTTTCACCATGTTGGCCATGATGGTCTCAATCTCCTGACCTCATGATTCACCTGCCTTGGCCTCCCAAAGTGCTGGGATTACAGGTGTGAGCCACCGAGCCCAGCCTGTCAGTCTTTAAACAGATCACTGGAGGATTGTTGGTGGAATTCAATGGAATGGAAGGGGAAAGCTAATGGGAGTGTCACATTTAGGGCCTTTGGTGGGAGTGACCCACCTGGAACAGTATTTCAGCATAGAGCCTCACCTGATCATCTTAGCATTCTGCCTACAGGTGGGCCTCTCCATACCCACTTTAAATGTAGCAGGTGTTTAATGAGCACCTTCTCTGTGCCAAGCATTTTGCTATGCATTAGGAAAGTTCTTTAACTTTTTCAGAACGTGGACCTTTCTGAGACTCTTGAAACTTTGAACCACTCCCTAGAAATATTTAAATAGTTTGGGATGTAATTTTGGGAAGTCATGAATTCTCTAAAACTAAACCCTGGGGCTCCTAATTAAGGACTCTTTGTCTTAAGGGTACCAAGATGATGGAGACAGATCCAGTCCTCAGCTCTCATAGTGGGGAGACAGTGTAACCAACATAACATACTCGGTGAGAGTATGCTATTTAGATGTAGTTTGTAAGGTGATTTGCAAACACAAATGTGGGAGTATTTAATTCTGCCTAAGCATAGGAGAGATGAGGTTGTCAGGAAAACCTCCCAAGAAGAGCTGCATCTTATTCAATTGTCATAGAATTCTTTATTTCAATTACTGCAAGTAAGCAGGGCAGGATCAGCCGGGGCTCCATCTCTGATGACAACAATAGTTCTCATTCATCGAGCCCATGTTGTGCTGGGTGCCAGGCAAGGATTCTTATATATGTTCTTTCATTTGATGGTCACAAAACTCCCGGGGAGTGGCATTGTGATGTGATTATTAAGAGACAAACTTGAGCTTCAGACAGTATGAGTTCAAGTTCTGGTTCTGCCACTTAACTAGTTTGGCTTTGGACAAGTTATTTAACTTCTTTCAGTCTTAGTTTTCTCATCTGTAATGCAGAAATAGTTGATGATAGTAATAATTTTAAAAACAATAGTGTTAGAAATTAGGAGGTTACCCTGTTTGGTGGGGTGGGTAGTGACTGAAGGGGGCATGAGGCAGACTTCTGGGGTCCTGGTGATGTTTCTTGATCTAGGTGCTAGTTACATAGGTATTTTAGTGTCCGAAAGGTCAGTGAGCTATAAACTTATGATCCATGTATTTTTCTGTGTCATTGTTCTGCAATAAGAGGTTAAAATAGCAAGCATTTCTGGTTCCTTACTGTGCACCCGGCATTGTTTCTAGTGCTTTACATTTGTTATCTTGTTATCCCTGTGGATACAATTCCAGGCAGACTGGTTCCAAGTCCCACGGTAAGGAGAATAGTAGCTACTTTAGAAGGTCACTGTGACAATTAAATGAGGGCACTGTCAGGCACTTAGTAGGCAGTATGTTTGATGCACTGTCTTCTTTGTAACATTAGGTAGTGGGATGCAGGACTGGGACCTGCCCCTGCGGCCCATGACTCCAAACCTGTCTTAGGAACTTGTTCTTTGCCACAGGGCTACTCCCCTGGCTGCATACTGTTTCCTCCCACTGTGGGGAGTAGAGTCTTGCAGTCCAACCTACCTTTCTCCCAGGCAGGACCTCTCTGGGTGGCTGTGCCGCGCAGGCTCTGGGGAAGCAAGTTGGGTCCCACACCCTCGATGCTGGTGTGAGCCTTCACCTCTGCTTGCTGTATCCATGCCAATCAACAGGATCCCTGTTGAGTAGCAGGGACACGTATGTGGATGGCATTCAGGTGGCTTTGCCTGTTTCTAATTGGTATAGAGTTCTAGTAAGTATGAAGTTGTGGGGCTATGTGCAACTTTTTATTTGGATTTATAAGGTGACCTACTTTGGTTATGAAACTTGTCAGAGAATTTTAGTCTTGAAAATGTGTACTGGGAATAATTAATTGTCATGTTTTCTAACTTTAGTGATTTGTGTACCACCTTTATGATTTTTGCCATATCATTGAACCTTCAATACATTATTTAATATTCTTAAATTTAGATTATTTATTTATTTATTTATTTATTTATTTTGAGATGGAGTCTCGCTCTTGTCCCCAGGCTGGAGTGCAATGGCTCGATCTCGGCTCATTGCAAGCTCCACCTCCTGGGTTCAAGCAATTCTTCTGCCTCAGCCTCCTGAGTAGCTGGGATTATTGGCATGCACCACTATGCCCAGCTAATTTTTGTATTTTTAATAGAGGCGGGGTTTCACCATGTTGGCCAGGCTGGTCTTGAACTCCTGAGCTCAAGTGATCCACCAGCCTTGGCCTCCCAAAGTGCTGGGATTACAGGCATGAACCCCTGCACCCAGCCAGATTTATTTTAAATATGTATGTATGTGTGTGTGTGTATATATATATATATATAATTTTTTTTTTTAAGAGACAGGGTCTTGTACCTGCACAGGCTATGGTGTGGTGGCTTAACCATAGCTCACTGTAACTTTGAACTCCTGGGCTCAAGGGATCCTCCTGCCTCAGCCTCCCAAGAAGCTAAGGCTACAGGCTCACGCCACCACACTCAGCTAGGTTTTTTTGTTTTTGTTTTTGTAGAGATAAAGCCTCACTATGTTGCCCAGGCTGATGTCAAACTTTGGGCTCAAACGATCCTTCTACCTCAGCCTTCCAAGTGCTGGGATTACAGATATGAGCCACCACACCCGGCCTATTTAATTTTTTTTTTTTTTTTTTTTTTTGCCTGTGACATACCCCCAAGGAGATCCTGAGAACACATGCCCCTAAAATGTTTTTCAAAAGGGAACTAAGTCAGTATCATAAGTGGAAAACTTTGTCATGCATAGAAGGTAATTGTGAGAACAATGGAACTTTAAAAACATTCATCCGTGTACCTCCCAAGATCACCTTGTGCATTTTTCTTGGGAAAACACTGGTTTAGTTTGCCTCTGCGTTTTACAGGTGAAGACACCAAGGAGCAAGGCTCTTAAAGGTCTTGCCCAAGGTCACATGCGGGAAGAACTGGCTGGAAAATCAGGACTGTTGACTGATTCCTGGTCCAGTACTCTCCTTCTCTGAGTTTCCACTAACTACTGGTAGTTAAGTGTCTGTGACGTTGATTTGTTTTTCATTTATCACTGTGCTTAAAATAGCATGGGTAGTGAGATAACCCATTTGCCTCCCCCTGAAAAGGGGGAAAATAACTTGTGTGGTAGAAAATTGGTAGCAGAGTCCTCTCAGGGTCACGCTTGCAGATAAGGAGGAGAGTGGCCTTGGTTTTGTGGACCATCCTGGCTTTTATCTCCTGGCCTACAGCATTATGAACTGAGGACTGTACCTCACTTCCCTTAAGTAACTACTGTTTAAAATGATCAATTATGTGAGGAATTGCTTGGGCTCTGTGCACTGGAAGTCAGGCTTTATTTAGTCCTTGGGAACTGAGATATGTTTAAGAAAATATTAAGTGGAGGGAAGGGAGCAGCCAAGTGGTCAGAGAATTTTAGTCTTGAAAATGTGCACTGAGAATAATTAATTGAAAATAGGAAATTAATGTTTTCTAACTTTAATGATTTGTGTACCTCCTTTATGGTTTTTGCCATATCATTGAATCTTCGACATACCATTTACTTGGACTCCAGAGTCAGGAAGACCTGGGTTTGAATACTGTTTCTGCCACTTTTTATTTATTTATTTATTTATTTATTTATTTATTTTTATTTTTTTATTTTTGGTAAACTGAAAGCAAGTTTATTAAGAAAGGAATAAAATAGAGCAGGCTGTTTCTGCCGCTTATAAGATGGGTGACTTTGGGCAGGTCACTCCATGTCTGAGCCCCAGTTTTTATTGTCTTAAAACGGAAATAATAAGGCCGGGCACGGTGGCTCACGCCTGTAATCCCAGCATTTTGGGAGGCTGAGGTGGGCGGATCACGAGGGCAGGAGCTTGAGACCAGCCTGGCCAACATGGTGAAACCCCATCTCTACTAAAAATACAAAAATTATCCGGGCGTGGTGGCGCATGCCTGTAACCCCAGCTACTCGGGAGGCTGAGGCAGGAGAATCTCTTGAATCCAGGAGGCAGAGGTTGCAGTGAGCCAAGAACCTCCTAGAGAATCATGGTGAGGAATAAATGAGATAGCATATTTAAAGTGGTTTTAGCAGAGTAGCACGCATTACAGTTTAATTCTATTAGGCATTTAAAATCATTTTTTGGAACAAGGTAGTATGTGGAAGAATGAAGGAGTATATTGCTGCTTTACAGAATAATGTAACATAGTCTACACCATAGTATAAATGTAATTTATACATTGTAATGTTGAACTCATACCCAGCATTTGTTTAACCAGGGTTCAAATGCAGTTTCCTCACTTCAGAGCTGTATCTCAACTGTTATTCTGTACTACTTCTCTCATAGTGGAAATTTCCCAAATTGTAGGTAATGAAGTGAGCATGAATTAAGAAGAAACCTGAAAGGCTCAGTCACATTTTGGAAGAACACTTGTTGATTTAATCTAAATTAGGAATAGGAAGCTGTCGAAACAACTTTTATCATGGCGGCTTTGGAGGAAAAAATGACATGAAACTACTACATATGTTAGAAGGCAGGCCAAGGACTCAGGAATGCAGTTTAGCTACTTTAGAAGGAAGAGAAAAGGGCCAGGCGCAGTGGCTTACGCCTGTAATCTCAGCACTTTGGGAGGCCGAAGCAGGTGGATCACCTGAGGTCAGGAGTTCGAGACCAGCCTGCCCAACATGGTGAAACTCCATCTCTACTAAAAATATAAAAATGAGCTAGGCATGGTGGCACATGCCTGGAATCCCAGCTACTCAAGAGGCTGACGCAGGAGAATTGCTTGAACCCAGGAGACGGAGGTTGCAGTGAGCCAAGATTGCGCCACCGCACTCCAGCCTGGGCAACACAGCAAGACTCCATCTCAAAAATAAAATGAGGAAGGTAAAAGATCTGGAAGCCCAGAGGCATCATTTAAAGGGAACCGGGATAATTTCATATAGAGCTTGTCTTTTTGTTTTGTTTTGTTTTTGAGTCAAGAGTCTCACTCTGAGATGAGTGTGGCTGTGTTCTAACAAAACTCTAATTACAAAGGCAAGTGGTTCACCAGTGGTAGATTGCCAAGCCCTGGCCTAGGCTACAGTAATATCTCCTAAGGCTGAGTCTGGCTTAGACTATCTTTTCCTTCCTTCCTTCTTCCTATCTTGTCTCCTAGCAGTCAAGGGGATCTTGTTTGTTGTTTTCTGTTGTTGTTTTAAAGAGATGGGGTCTCAGTCCATCTTCCAGCTGGAGTTCAGTGGCTCGATCGTAGCTCACTGTAACCTCAAACCCCAGCTCAAGCAGTCCTCCTGCCTCAGCCTCCTGAGTAGCCGGGACTACAGGAATGCACCACCACGCACAGCTACTTTTTTATTTTTTGTAGAGATGGGGGTCTTGCTGTGTTGCCCAGGCTGGTCTAGAACTCCTGGCCTCAAGCAGTCATCCCGCTTTGACCTCCCAAAGTGCTGGAGTTACCTTTGCTAGCCACCATGCTTTTGGCTGGGGTGTTTTAGAAGCAGAAATCAGCATGTTACTCTCCTGCTTAAGACTTGCAGTAGCTGCCCATCAGCCTTCCTATAAAGTCCAAGCTCCTCACCATGACCTGAAAGGGTCCAGTGTGAACTACCCACCTTTGGAACATATCTAGTTCCTTCCATGCTGGCAAGATTGACTTCTTTTCCAGGCTCATACCTACCAAGCTTGCTCCTGCCTCAGGGCCTTTGTACAAGTTCCTCTGCCTAGAACATGCTTTCTCAGATTTTTATGTAGCCAGCTCCTCATCATCACGTAGGACTCAGATGTCACTCCTCACAATGGCCTGCCCATTCACCCCATTTAAAGCAGCTTCCTAAGCACGCTCTGTGTGACATTATCGTCTCTTACTGTGGTAATGCTTATCACCTGCTGAAATGATCAGTTTATTGATTACCTGGTTTACCTTTAACTTCCCCCAGCTGCTGACTCTTAAGTGCCAGGCCTGGTGGTTCTCCTTCACCACAAAAGCTCCAGTGCCTCAAAAAGCCCATCACACAGTAGGTACTTAACATTTGTTGGGTGAATTGCCTTGTTTTACAACCCTAGTATTTGTGGTGTGTTCAAGTATTCCTCTGCCTTCAGGAATCTTATTATCTTTTCAAAAACTATGAAATATATGGTATTACCCTGGGGCATCATGCAGAGAGGAGGGAGACTTGCCTCAACATCACAGAACTCGTAAATGTAAGGGATGATGTCTGCTGTTTAAATCCTGTATTTGGTTTTCAGTATCATGATTGTCTTTGGTTGTTTATTTGTTTCAGGTAATTTCTGTTGGTCCCAATAGGTGTGAGACTTCTGGGAACATTTGGACTAGCTCAGAACTACCACTGAAGACTTTGCTCTGGGGCACAGCTTTGCTAGCTGCCCCCGATAGACCCCTGTTTATTAACTTTAACTGAGGGACTAACATCAAGAGCAGTTGCTGTAAATATTCCTTTGGTTAAATGAAAGAGTTGCTTTATTATGAAGATCACATATAATTTCCTGCTGAGAACAAAGTAGATAAGTAAGAAGTTCTGCATACCATTTGTTTCTGGGGGGAAATTTTTAACAGCTATGTTCTGTCCTTTCACTGATAATAAACATTAAAAGTTGAAATAGCTCTTAGAGATCATCTCCCTTTCTCTGCTGCAGGAATCCTTCTGAGATTGTCTGGACACTTCCAGTAAAGACAAGCTTATGTTACATCTCTATAGATCACACATCAGTTTATAGACATTAAAGTTTATAGGATGGGTGTATTCCTAAAGAATTGTCAGGCTGGGTACCATGACTCACACCTTTGAGCCATGGGATTAGCCAAAGTGCTAATTCCAGCACTTTGGGAGACTGAGGCAGGAGGATTGCTTGAGCTCAGGAGTTCGAGACCAGCCTGGGCAACGTATTGAGTCCTCATCTCTATTAAAAATTAAAAAAATAGGCCAGGCGCTGTGGCTCACGCTTGTAATCCCAGCACTTTGGGAGGCCGAGGCAGGCAGATCACCTGAGGTCAGGAGTTCGAGACCAGCCTGGCCAACGTGGTGAAATCCTGTCTCTACTAAAAATAAAAAAATTAGCCGGGCGTGGTGGTGCATGCCTGTAATCCCAGCTACTCAGGAGGCTGAGGCAGGAGAATCGCTTGAACCCAGGAGGCAGAGGTTACAGTGAGCTGAGATCGTGCCATTGCACTCCAGCCTGGGCAACAAGAGCAAAACTCCATATCAAAAAAAAAATAATAAATTTTAAAAAATTTAGCTGGACATGGTGGTGCGTACTTGTAGTCTCAGCTGCTTGGGAGGCTGAGGCGGGAGGATGACTTGAGCTTGGAAAATTGAGGGTACAGTGAACAATGATCACATCACTGCACTCCAGCCTGGATGACAGAGTGAGACCCGTTTGTCACATTTGAGCACATGAGGCCTTTCAAATATTCTTGGGGAATTTGTTGCATAAGCGAACCCTGTGAGAAAAGTTAAACTTTTTGAAGAAAGTTCTTCAATTGTTGGCTTGCTTTTATTTTTTTTTTCTTCTTAAGATGGGATGTGCCTGTATATTAAGTGGTGACTTAAAAATACTAATTTGCGGCCGGGCGCAGTGGCTCACGCCTATAATCCCAGCACTTTGAGAGGCCAAGGGGGGCAGATCACCCGAGGTTGGGCGTTCGAGGCCAGCCTGACCAACATGGAGAAACCCTGTCTCTACTGAAAATACAAAATTAGCTGGGCGTGGTGGCGCATGCCTGTAATCCCAGCTACTTGGGAAGTCGAGACAGGAGAATCGCTTGAACCCGGGAGGCAAAGGTTGCGGTGAGCCAAGATCATGCCATTGCACTCCAGCCTGGGCAACAAGAGCGAAACTCCATCTCAGAAAAAAAAAAAAAAGGATACTAATTTGCTGGTAGAGACACATTTTTGAAAGTACTAAAGACAAGTTATTATTAAGACCAAAAGAAAACTCACTTAACAGTGAAAAGTATTTGTGCTCTTGCGGTGCTGCCTTCCATTGATCAAGGTCAGGGGAGAAATGGGATAATAGCCCTTTAAAGAGGACACTTGTCTTTCTCCCTCAGATAGAGCCATGGTTTGTTACTGAGTGTTTAAATCTGATTCTCTCTGTAGATTGCTGCTAAAATTGATTCAATTCCTCACTTGAATAATTCCACACCTCTAGTGGACCCCTCAGTATATGGATACGGAGTACAAAAACGGCCCTTGGATGATGGAGGTAAGTTGCCAGAAATATCTTTGCCTTTCAGGTGGTAGTGAACCTGCCAGTTAAGTTTGAATTTGTCAGCCATTACCTTAACGACTCTCTGAAGTGTCACTCTGTTGAGAAGAAAGGTTGAAGGGAAGTATTTAGGATGATTTTTCTCAGCAGTTCTTCAGCATTTGAGTTCCTATTTGCCTTGATAATACAGAAATCTTTTCGCTGGGCTCTGAGATAAAGACTTGGCCCCTGAGCATCAGCTTGGAAGTAATTTGACCTATTTGAGAATTTTGTTTGATTTAGCCTAACTCCGTTCTTCAGTGCGCATGGGAATTGAAGTTCCCACTTTCTCCACAGAAAAGCTACGATTTGGTGCGTGGCTCTAGGGAAGCTGTGGCTACATCTTGACCTTAAAGAAAGAGAAGAATGGTAACCTTTCTACAGTCTAGCTGCCAGCTTTTTCACCATTCCCATTTATGTCAGGCTTTTTCTAGAAGCATCCCTTTTCTTTAATTCGTTTATTTGTTGTTTTGTTGGCTGGTTTATATACCCTACTCCATCCCAAAAAGAATTTGAGAACACTTAGAAGTGCCAATCCCCAGTACTCTGGCAGAGTATCTATCAGATGTGTTTCTGTAGAGAGCTTGGACATCTTTATCATATTTTGTCTCCTGTTACTATAGAAGAGATAGTGAAGTACACTAGATTGACATGAATTTGCATGTAGTCGAGTGAGTCGGTGTCTTCTCTGTGTTCTTTTTCTGTCGCTATGTACCCAATCATTTATGTTTGTACATATTTCTGTGATGTATTATTATGTGAAAAATGAAGATGTAGAACAGTATGTATTATATAATCTTTTCTCCCAAAAGTGCATGTTTTTATTTACATAGAAAAATATAATTTGCCATGACTCATTTCTCTGGTCTCTAGGAATTCTTGTTTTTTTTTTAATCCCCCCTTAGCGATGGGATCACACTCTGCTCAGGCTAGAGTGCAGTGGCGCTGTTGAACTCCTGGGCTCGAGTGATCCTCCCACCTCGGCTTCCCAAGTAGCTGGGACTACAGGCATGAGCCACCATGCCTCCTAGTACGTTTTTAAATCCTCCAGTTCATAGACGTGTTTGCAAATCTCAATGTCCTGAATAAACCGTATGTTAAGGTTCTTTTTAGTTAACTTAAGAGTTGAAGTATTTTATTTTATTTTATTTGTAATTTTTGTGAGTGCATAGGTGTATGTATTTATGGGGTACATGAGATGTTTTGATGCAGGCCTGCAATGTGAAATAAGCACCTCGTGGAAAATGGGGGTATCCATCCCCTCAAGCATTTATCTTTTGAGTTACAAACAATCCAGTTACTCTCTTTATTTTAAAATGTACAATTAAGTTATTGTTGGCTATAGTCACCCTGTTGTGCTATCAAATAGTAGGTCTTATTCGTACCCATTAACCCCCCTCCCCCCCGAGTCCCCTTAGCCCCCTACTACCCTTCCCAGCCTCTGGTAACCATCCTTCTACTCTCTATGTCCATGAGGTCAACTGTTTTGATTTTTATATTGCATAAATAAGTGAGAACATGTAATTTTTGTCTTTCTCCGCCTGGCTTATTTCACTTAACATAATGATCTCCAGCTCCATCCATGTTGTTGCAAATGACTGGATCTCATTCTTTTTTATGGCTGAGTTGAAGTGTTTTTAAATAGACCCAAATAACACCTCCAAAAAGTTCTAGAGGACTGAACTTTAACCTCGTAAAGGTTAAAGAACCCTGCTTCAAGGGAAAGTTAGAAAGTTCATGTTGCTAAAGAAGTGATCTGGTAGCCTCTGTCAAAGAAAACCCAAGCCAAACCAAACAAACAGCTACACAGCCTTTGGAAATCTTTATTGCTAAGAAAAATGTGCCAGAATTCCGGCTGCTTGGTCTGCCTCTGCTTTTCTAAACTTTTCATCACACCATCAGCAAGACTGTGAGCCTAGAAGGTGGCCAGGTAAACATGAACATCACTTCCCTTCACAGGATCTGCTTATTCACATTCTTTGTCTCTTAAGAGAGTGGCCCAGTGACCTTACCCCTACCAGAAGACAACTGACAAAAAGGGGCTGTGGCAGTCCCCAGACGCTGAGATCAACACAGAACTCAAATTCTACACGTGGAGAACAGCTTGGAGAAAAAAACAGTATGTGTAATCCTGTTATTTAAACAGTGCTCAACAGAAGACACGATTAATTTTATCGAGCTGTAATACAGAATGTAAGAAGCCTGAGGGAAATTCCTTGTTCTTCAAATACAGCCTGTTGTTACCTAAGACCAGGTGTTCAAGGAGGATGAGAGATTCAGCACGACACAGAAACTTTCCTTCTTGCTATAGGAGGGCTTCATATTTAGAGGGAAGAAAAAGATAAACCATGGTCATTTTCTGTTTGTGAAGACTTATTCCCCAAAAGGTAGACATGGAAAAAAATATGGTTATCAAAACAAGTAAGTGAAAATACGCAATATAATAATGAACCCGAGGTTTTAAGTGAGATTCTGGACCTACTGGGTGATCTTTGGCCAAGTCAGCTAACATCTGCCTGTGACCCAGTTCTCTTTATCAATACTGATAATCTCTTTATTAGTGCTAATTTCTTTCAAATGTACGTGCAATGGACTAATGGGAGAAAAATGTCTGCAAAATGCTAGAGGGTTTCATTTGCAAATATTTAGGTATTCCTTATGCAGAGGACGCAGCAGATACCTGCTCACTGCAAGCACAAGTTTTAACCCTTCCGCGCCAGGCAGTGGGTGAAAAAAACAAGGCCGAATTGTGAAATTGTTGTGAAAGGCTGAATGAGTTGTGAAATATATTGATCTCAATTTCTGGAAACACTGGGCCAAAGAGACACTGTCCGTTAGTGAGGTGTGTGCACAGAGGCAGACAACTTAGTTTTGTTTTTACGTTGCTGTCTCAAGAGGAACCAAAGTATGATTGCCTCGAAAAGGTAAAGAGGTTACTTTGCATTACAGCTTTCTGCTAAGGCAAAAATGCAGTTAATGCAATCATCCCTATTTGGCCTAGGGAATCACTAACACCAGTCAAATATAAAAAGATCACAGCATACTATTTTGGATAAGTAGTTTAAATGGTTATCTTAGTTCCAGTGGCCCTGGGGTGGATTTTCTGTTTTATGGTCATAAACACTTTGTAAATACACAAGAATTTTTACAATCAAGTGAGTGCCATCCCCTTAAAATCTTCAGTGTGAGTCTAAAGAATTTTCCCCCAAAGGCTCCCACATCTAAAAACAGTGGCCATCTCCTCTTAGAATTCCTAGAGATGCCCAGCATGGTGGCTCACACCTGTAATCCCAGCTACCCAGGAGGCCGAGGTGGTGGGAAAGCTTGAGCCCAGACATTCGAGGCCAGCCTGGGCAACATAGCAAAACCGTATTTCCGAAAAATAAATAAGGCCGCGCACTGTGGCTCACGCCTGTAATCCCAGCACTTTGGGAGGCCAAGGCAGGCAAATCACGAGGTTAGGAGATTGAGACCATCCTGGCTAACACGATGAAACCCCGTCTCTACTAAAAATACAAAAAATTAGCTGGATGTCATGGCACGCGCCTGTAGTCCCAGCTACTTGGGAGGCTGAGGCAGGAGAATCACTTGAACCTGGGAGACGGAGGTTGCAGTGAGCCAAGATCGCACCACTGCACTCCAGCCTGGGCAACAGAGTGAGACTCCATCTCAAAAAATACATATATACATATATAGATACACATATATACACACACATATACACATATATATAAGTATATGTGTGTGTGTGTGTGTGTGTGTATCTATATATGTAAAGTTTTTTTTAATATGCTAGGCAGTGGAACAAGGGAAAGGATTTGTTCCTGATATAGAAAGGGATTTGGGTTAGTTGTGTTTCAGAGAGTGGCAGTTTTGAGCCACTTGTCAGAACGCTGTTCATGAGTCTGCTTAGAACCCAGAGCAGAATTTAGAGCTTAGTTTGAAAGCTTGCCTGAATGCCTCTCCCTGGGAAGAGCAGTCACCAGTCACTCCACCGCCCTCCAGCTTTGGATCAGGCCATTTTAACCTTTACTGTCTTCAGTCTTGACACCCACATGTTCCAGCAGTCTTTGATATGCATCCTTGGCACCCCACCAGTTCAGGAATCTGCCTTCTGGTCTCAGTTGTGGCACCTTTTTCATCCAGTACTTCTCTCATGCTTCAGCTGGAGCCTCTCCCTGCAGTCAGTCCAACCAGTTTCATTCCTCCAGTAACCAGGGAGGTGCAGATCTTCCAGCCTGGCCATTGCCTGCCCTCCCGCTTGGCTCCTCCCGTGCACCTCCTGTGCTCCTCCTGTGCAGCAGCCTGGCTGCCTGTCTCCTCTCTCCCCTCACCCAGCTCTTAACCTGCCCAACTCCTGCTCAGCCAACTTCTTCCTAGAAACCTGTCCTCTTCCTTATCTTTTGACTTTCTTCAGGGCTTAGCCCACATGCCACCTAGCCTCTTGGTCTTCTCTCTACCTTTTCCTTCCTTCCTTCCTTCCTTCCTTCCTTCCTTCCTTCCTTCCTTCCTTCCTTCCTCCCTCCCTCCCTCCCTCCCTCCCTTTTTCCCCCTCTTTTCCCTTTTTCACACACCCACCTGACCAGTGAATATTAAGTCATATCCTTCTCTGAATTTCTAAAGCAGTGTATTTGCCCTCTGCTCAGGGCAGACCTTCCTTCCGCGGTTACTGGGTCCCGCTGTGCACCTCTCCTAGCAGAGCCTACGTGATGTGGCCATAGAGACTGGCTTCATTTCCCATGGACTCTTCATGCTTAAGTTCTCCCATGTTTTTCATGCTCAAGTTCTCCCGTGTTTCCTACGATTTGCATTTTTAAATTTTGGGAAAAGTAAGTTCCAAATTTAAGACAATAGTATTAGCTAAGTGATTTAGAAGTGCGAATTTAAATCTAAATTAGAGGTTGGCAAGCTTTTCTTTCTTTTTTTTTAAAGACAGGGTCTCACTCTTGCTGAGGCTGGAGTGCAGTGGGGCAGTCATGGTTCACTGCAGCCTCTATCCCCCAGGCTCAGGTGATCCTCCCACCTCAGCCTCCTGGGTAGCTGGGACTGCACTGCACCTGGCAACAAGCTTTTTTATAAAGGACCTGATAGTAAGCATTTTAGGGGCCAGGCATGGTGGCTTATGCCTATAATCCCAGCACTTTGGGAGGCTGAGGTGGGAGGATTGCTTGCATCCAGGAGTTTGAGACCAGCCTGGGCAATATAGCAAGACCCCGTCTCTACAAAAAAATGAAAAAAGATTAGCTGGGTGTGGTGGTGATGCCTGCAGCCCCAGCTACTCAGGAGGCTGAGGTGGGAGGATTGCCTGAGCCTGGGAGGTCAAGACCACAGTAAGCAGTGATCGCACCACTGCACTCAGCTTGGGTGACATAGTGATCTCAGAACAAACAAAAATAAATTTAAGCTTGCAGGCTATGTATCCCACCTACTAAGCTACGCTATTGGAGTTCAAAAACAGCTGTAGCATCTACATAAAGAGCATGGCTGTGAGCCAATAAGATATTTCACCGAAACAGGCAGCTGGCCCTCAAGCTTAATTTGCCAGCCCTCAACTAAAATCAGCCTCATCAGTTGATGAAAACATTTTCTTCATCTTTAGTTAGGGAAGTGTATAGAGAGTACCCCTCCCCCAGTTTCTTTAAACAAGTCTCCCGTCTCATGGTTCACTGTCCAACTGCCCTAACCACCTGAAACAAGTGCTTTCTCATGTTGGCCCAGAGCTGATGGACAGACAGAGAAGTCACTTCCCATTTGCGCCTCTGTATCTCTCCTGATCAAAGATCAGAGCCTTTCCAGTTTTCTTCCTCAGGAGCATTTTTAGGAGCTTTTTTAGTTGAACTAAGCAGGCCTCATCCTCGCCCTGCATTCTGTGTAGTGGGTGGCACCAAAACCAGGACTTCAGGAGAGTACAGCACTGTCCTCACCACTGGGGTGGCGGGGGTAAGGCCATGCAAGGGGCTTTGAAACTATGCCTGCCTCTTCACTCAAAGACTCGTCTTTGCTATTTATGTAGCACCTTTTTTTTTGTCCTTTTTATTCTTTTTACTTCATGACCTGCTGAAGAACAGCACCTTTTATAGTACCACACTTTCTACTTTTGATAATACAGTTGTTCCCCATTTATTCATGACTTCGTTTTCCACGGTTTCAGTTACCCACGGTCAACCACTGCCGAAATTATTAAATGGAAATTTTAGAAATAATTCCTAATTTTTTTTTTTTGTTTTTGAGATGGAGTCTTGCTCTGTCACCCAGGCGGGAGTGTAGTGGTGTGATCTTGGCTCACTGCAACCTCTGCCTCCCAGGTTCAAGTGATTCTCCTGCCTCAGCCTCCCAATTAGCTGGGATTACAGGCGTGCGCCACCACAACTAGCTAATTTTTGTATTTTTAGTAGAGATGGGGTTTCACCATGTTGGCCAGGCTGGTCTTGAACTCCTGACCTCGTGATCCACCTGCCTCTGCCTCCCAGAGGGCTGGGATTACAGGCGTGAGCCACCGCACCCAGCCAATTCCTAATTTTTAAATTGTACACCATTCTGAGTAGCATATGTATCCACACTGTATACACTACCCACTCACCAATGTATAGGAAAAAATGTAGCGTATACAGGGTTCGGTACTCTCCATGGCTTCAGCCACCTACCAGGGGTCTTGGAACATATCCCTCATGGATGAGGCGGAACTGCTGTATTCTTACGGGGTAAAGGACGAATTCTTGGGCGTTCTGTCAAATGAATTATTTGCAGGAAGAGTGAAATAGACTATTTCTATGATCCTTTCCAAGCTTTGTTTCAGTACTTGTGGCATAGGGCAAGGACAGAAAAGGAAGACAGGAAGGAGGAAAAGACGTTTGAAAATCCCAGACCTCAAGGAGAGACAGGAGATAGGAGGTACAAGTGCTAGCGGTGGTGAGAGCCATGATGCCCGGACCCCTGCCTGTGACCTGCACCCCAGGCAGGTGCTGAGGCCACCAGTCTCCACTCTGGAAAGGGGAAAGTGAATCTCAGAGGTGTTGATACTTTCCCTGAATGGGGGATGATGACAGATATTGGAGGGATGAAAAGCCAAGACCAAAACCTAGTTCCTGAGAGTAGGAGGGATTAGGAGGAAGGTTTGCCTTTTGTGAAGAGGGAAGAGGTAAAGTGAGGCTGGGATGTGGTTGGGCAGTCATCATCAAGGGCAGATGAAGGCTTTCCGGGGCGGTGGACATGGGCAGGCTTCCCAGGTTCCTTTTTCAGCTCCTTACCTCCTGTCTGCCCTCTTCCCTAAAATGGGCCTTTCTGAGAGTCACGTCTGCCCCTGAAGGTTATGTCCTTCCTGCCACGCCCCTTCTCCCGTTCCCCGCTTTTGGTGTACAGTGGGCGGTCACCTGGGGTGGAAAAATCCCCAAGCAGTGGGGCCAGGCAAGAATTCTGAATGGAGAATCCCAAGGTAACAAAGGGTAGAGCCTTGGTAAGAAACAGTGAAGGGAGGCTGGGCATGGTGGCTCACGCCTGTAATCCCAGCACTTTGGGAGGCTGAAGCGGGAGGATCACCTGAGGTCAGGAGTTCAAGACCAGCCTGGCCAACATGGTGAAACCCAGTCTCTACTAAAAATACAAAAATTAGCTGGATGTGGTGGCGTGCACCTGTAGTCCCAGCTCTTCGGGAGGCTGAGGTGGGAGAATGGCCTGAACCCGGGAGGCAGAGGTTGCAGTGAGCTGAAACCGTGTCACTGCACTCCAGCCTGGGCGACAGAGCAAGACTCTGTCTCCAAAAAAAAAAAAAACAACAAAGAAATAGTGAAGGGGACAGGGTCTGATTTTATCCAGTTGACAACTCCTGGCACAGGCTCTGTGCCCTACCCCCCTACCTCAGCCACCTGCATTTGTTTCTTCCTCCCTCCCTTCACCCATCTATGCATTTTAGGATTATAATTCAGAAGTGAGATGATACTCACATGGGTACATACATATGTGTAAGTTGGAAAAAGGCAGTGAGATTTTTCCCCTTGGCAAAGCATCATGTGACTGGTTGGTGGACAGTTGGCTTAGCCAGCTAGGTAAAATAGTAGACATTTTCCACAAAAATGAATGAGCTAAACCTGCAGCATCAATGTTGTGACAAAAATATAACTCGAGCTCATGTACAATGCCTGTTACATTCTTCGCAGCTGTTAATAGGGAAGAAAAGTAGTTGCCAAATTAAAAGAGGATTCATAGGTTTCCAGAGTTCAACTTGATGGTAGAACCTCTCTCGAATACAGTTTGGGAGTGTCACAAAACTAAACATGCACTTACGCACAGTCCACAACTGCACTGTTGGGCATTTATCCCCAAGAAAGGAAAATGTTCACACAAGAGCCTGTTCACATAGCAGCTTTATTCATAATAGTCCCAAACTGAAAACAGCCCACGTGTCCTTCAACTGATGAATGGTTCTGCTTGCGATACAGCCAGCCATACCGTGGAATATCACTCAGCGGTAAAACGGAACAAATGCTGAGTACATCCAGCAACTTGGATCAATCTCCAGGGAATTATGCCGAGTGCCAGAAACCAATCCCAAAAAACTACATACTGCATGATCCCCTTTAGGTAACCTTTTGGGAACGGAGAACAGATTAGTGGTTGCCAGTGGTTAGGGATTGAGTCGGAGGAGAGGGGGTCACCTAAGATCACAGCTAGAAGGGAACCTGAAGCTTAAACTCCTTATTGTTGTAGATAAGGAAACCAGTGTCTGAAGAAGTAAGTGGTTTGACCAAGGCCAGATAGATACATGATAAGTGACAGAAGGGAGGTTGGACCTGGGTCTCTGTCTCATGTGCCATAATAGTATAGTACTTAAACATGTGGACTTCAGAGTCTGATAGATCAAGGTTTGAACCCCAGCTTTGCTAGTCGTTAGCTGTTTGACCTTGGGCAAGTTCCTTAACGTCTCTGAGCCTGTGTTTCCTCATCTGTACAATGGACCTGATGATACCTGCCTCATCAGATTATCATGAGGGTTATATCATGTTATTTTCAAGCTTTAAGAAATACTACTCCCGGGCCTGGCACGGTTGCTCATGCTTGTAATCCCCTTTGGGAGGCCAAGGCAGACAGATCACGAGGTCAGGAGATTGAAACCATCCTGGCCAGCAAGGTGAAACCCCGCCTCCACTAAAATACAAAAAATTAGCTGGGCATGGTGGTGCGCGCCTTTAGTCCCAGCTACTTGGGAGGCTGAGGCAGGGGAATCGCTTGAACCCAGGAGGTGGAGATTGCAGTGAGCCGAGATCATGCCACTGCACTCCAGCCTGGCGACAGAGCAAGACTCTGTCTCAAACAAAAAAAAAAAAAAAAAAGAAATACCACTCCCAATGTGAGAAAAACTGTTTCCATCAGAACTAGTTAGTACAGACATATTAAAACACATATGTGACTGAAATGAAAGTTTTATGAAATACATTACTCTTATTATATATGGTACATTCTGTTTTCTATTTCATTTTTTTTAATAAAGCTGGTTGTGACCCCCTATATTGATTTCATGACACTGGCATAAATGAAAGTAAAGCTTAGGGCTACGAATATACTATCATAGAATTCTTTTTCCTCTTAGGCTCTTGAGGAGAAGGTGCAGGGCCCAACACGTCCCTGGAGGCTAGGGTAGGCCCCCTCATCTGTTGCCTTCTGCCTTCCCTGCTAGACTCTAAGCTCCCTGAGGGCAAAGGTGGCTTTGTTGACTGTTGTATCCTCAGGTCCTGTCACAGTGCGCAGCACCTGGAAGGCACTGACTTGTGAGATGAAGAATGATCAAGAGAGTTAATAGCACAAAATTAAACAGTGATAAGTGTTGAAACCCACAAAATTAAAGGACAGGGGAAGATGAAGGGGTACAGAGTTTGCATGGGCACAGGCCCCTCGCCTGCATGCCCCTCTGAGGGCTTGGGTGCAGTGTGATCGCACCTTCCTCTTCAGTAAGATGGGAATGGCAGTGACAGTAGCTGCCTCAAAGGTGGGTTCTTGTAGGACCAAGTGGGTTCACGCAGGTGAGGTGCCCAGGAAAGCACCTAGTGTGGCTGGGGGTGGTGGTCTTTCCACTCACAGAAGCTTACAGTAGACTACAAGTAAGAGTGATGTGATTGGCTGGGCACGGTGGCTCACACCTGTAATCCCAGCACTTTGGGAGGCCAAGGCAGGCGGATCACCTGATGTCAGGAGTTTGAGACCAGCTTGGCCAACATGGTAAAACCCCATCTCTACTAAAAGTACAAAAATTAGCCAGGCATGGCGGCACACACCTGTAATCCTGGCTACTTGGTAGGCTGAAGCAGGAGAATCGCACGAACCCGGGAGGCGGAGGTTGCAGTGAGCTGAGATCGCGCCACTGCACTCCAGCCTGGGAGACAGAGCGAGACTCTGTCTCAAACAACAACAACAAAAAAGAGTGACATTATTGAGATAAACTTGAATTTACTTTCACTTTTTAAAAAATAATTTGCAAAATTAATAAATTCTGCTTGCCAAAGGACTTTCAGCTGAACTCAGCATGTCAGTGTTTTGTGGCCCTGGAGCAAGAGTTGCTGCCTAGAACACAGGAAGCCTTTGTAGTGTCCCTGGGGGAAAAGCTTTCTAAAAACGCCCTGAATCCTCACCGCTAAGTGTGTGTTACTGACCTGAGCTGGGGCTTGGAAAGCCATTGGTCAGTCAGAGGAGACTGCAAATCCAAAGAAGAGGCAGAGGAGGGAGGATTGTTTTCAAAATCTAAAAAGGAAGATTTGGGTTATTTGTTTTTACAGTTATAAAAACTGGTATTCCTCTCTCCCCACCCCCCCCAACAGACTCACTCACCTGCCTCTGGCCAGTGGTTCCGTGTGGGTGCCAGCCCGTGCTGGCTGTGCTGTCGTGAAGGAGGAATTGGCATTTTTGTTCCTTGTGCTGGGGTGGGAGTGGGGGTGTAACTATTAAAGCTGATATGGCTGGGTGCGGTGGCTCACGCCTGTAATCCCAGCACTTTGGGAGGCTAAAGTGGGCGGATCACCTGAGGTCGGGAGTTCGAGACCAGCCTGACCAACATGGAGAAACCCCGTCTCTACTAAAAATACAAAATTAGCTGGGCGTAGTGTCGCATGCCTGTAATCCCAGCTACTCGGGAAGCTGAGGCAGGAGAATCGCTTGAACCCAGGAGGCAGAGGTTGTGGTAAGCCGAGATCACGCCTTTGCACTCCAGCCTGGGCAACAAGAGCGAGACTCTGTCTCAGGAAAAAAAAAAAGCTGATGTGTATTGCAAAGTTGCATGTATTTCCCAGTGCAGTTTTGTTTCTTTTGGAGGAGAAAAAAAAAATGAAATCTTGTTTTTCTTTACTAATAGGGAAAAATGTGTCTGATCACCTTTTTTTGTGTTATTGTTTGTTTGATTGATTGATTTTTGAGATTGTTTTGCTCTGTCACCCAGGCTGGAGTGCAATGACACGATCCCAGCTCCCTGCAACTTCCACCTCCCCGGTTCATTGTGCATCAGCCTCCCAAGTAGCTGGGATTACAGATGTGCACCACCACACCCAGCTAATTTGTGTATTTTTTTTTTTTTTTACTAGAGACAGGGTTTTGCCATGTTGGCCAGGCAGGTCTCGAACTCCTGGCCTCAAGTTATCTGCCTGCCTTGGCCTCCCAAAGTGCTGGGATTACAGGCATGAGTGACAGCACCTGACCTGACCTCCTTTTTTTTTTTTTTTTTAAGATTATTATTAAAATTGGCAGAGTATTACTCTTCAGAAAGAATTTATGATATCGTAGGATGACTCACAGCCCAGGCAGTTCGTATTATATAGTGCACAAGGGAAACGAGAACTACACCTGTATATGCTGGAATTGCTCCAACGGGACCTTTGGAAGCAAGAAGATGCATTGTCAACCAGCACACACCATTAGTGGAAACAGGACTGATTTTACCCAGCATTTTTCCTTTTTTACAGGAAAATGAGTGTAGTTCCATTCAATTGAATATGGTAGGTGTTCCCATCTGCCTCCTTAGTGTGACCCCTCCTCATTGCGAAGACTGAGGAGAGGTTCCTGTTCCTGGAGTTGGACATAGAAGTTGGCCATATGAGTACCCAGCGCCCCTGATCTAACTGCTGGTTTTCATTTTTAGGCAGCAAATGGGAATGTTCCGAAGGGAATGAAACTGCAATCACATGTTTCAGCCTTGGGTGGACTCCAGCATTTGCATGGAGGAGGGAGATGATTTATCCTTCCTAAGCATCTGCCAGCTCGGAGTTGACTGTGGACTTGAACCTGATTTCCTCTCAGTGATGCGGCTCTCAGCAGCCCATCTATCTGTGGGATGATAGTGTGAACATTTTCATCTCTGGTCATTATGAGTGCCTCCACCGTGGCTGGCAGGAATGGTGTCATGTGCGTGGCACCTGTAACACATACTTTGCCAACAAAAAGGAATTGCCATTTTTGTGATGAGCACAAAATTTCAAATGGCTTTTGAACAGGAGCCCTCTGAATATTCTTGTGAATCTCAGGAAGTTCTTTATGGTAGCACTGCCCTTTGTTTCTGTGGCTTTTCTGGCTGAGACAGAAATTTCTGAAGATCATCGGCCCTTTGACATCCTTTACCAAACAACGCAGTGGACCAGAACCCACGGTGCGGCCTCATTCCCCCAGCTGAGGAATGCTGAGCACCTCTCCTCTGTGTTCTCATCATTTCAAGACATTTTAGTTCTTCTGGCTTCAGTAGATTCTTTACCCACTAAGAGGGGAATTCTGATAGCAATCAGGGAAGCTGAGCTTGACCCATAAATAGGAACAGCTAACCAAGCTCACAGGTACTCTGTCGTTGACATTCTCCTTTGGTGTGTTTCTTTTCCTCCCCACTGCCCTATGTGGCCAACATACCTCCCTCAGGAATGTCTCAGCCCCAACATTATTCAGGGGCTGAGTGTGTGGTGAGGATTTCTTTCCTGACCTGGTGATTGTCCAGTTTTCATGCAGAATGGGAATTGTGAACACTACCTGTTCCAAGCAAGAATGTTTGTTATATTCAAACAGATAGGCAAAGAGAAAATTTTAAGAGTCAATAAAAAACAATTCTCTTATCCCTGAGATAAGCAGATTAATAGTGTCTAGTGTCAATATTTTGGCTGTAGACCATTATCTTGTTATTGATCCAGAAGAAATATGGTATTGACTCAGTAGCTTCGTTTGCTTTTTGCTAGCATTGTTTTGCTTTGCTTTTTCTTCTTTTTAAATGTCATGGTCTGCTTTTTTCCCTTTGTCTCTTTACTGTCCAGTCGGAGAATGACAGCAGTGAGTTTGAGCACAAGCAGAGCAGTTGGCTCCCTGTTCTGATTCAGATGGAGTTCAGTTGTCAAACCATTTCATTCTCTGTCCTCAAGTGGGTGTAATCGATCCTTTGCGACTTAGCTCATGTCCTTAGAATAACTTTCCCCAAAGACGTATTTCTGAATGCCCTTTTTAGCATCTTGTAAGGTGCATTTGGTTCTTTGTGATATGTTTAGGATTTGTATTTTTTCATTGTCTGCTGACTGTGTTTCCTGAGCTGCATTTTCCAAAAGAGAAACACTACAGAATCATTTTTGCTGATGGCTGGTGAAGGAGAGACACTCATCAATAGCTGAAAGAGGAGAAACTGGAACAAAAAGTGTAGCTAAAGTGGTTTTGTGGGAATGTGATTACAGAGTTGGTTTTAATAATAAGAGGCTGTTTGGCACCGTTGTCTTTGTGAAATGGGCTTGAAAGGCAGTTGCTCATTCTTAGTGTCCGCTGCACATGGACTGCTCTGGTGGGTCCGTGACGAGGCCTGTGGAGGTGGGAGGCTGGATCCTCTCCTTCAGATGCTTATGCTCTTGGGGGTGGGGGGGCCGGCGAGGGGGGCACCAGGGGGCGTCTCCTCCCCCGTGGCCAGGAGGAGCATATGTGCGTGTTCCTCATGACTACAGCTGCTGTGGAGCAGTCCTTAACAATGCATCCAAGGAGGGTAAATCTCCTCATTTGTTTTTAAAAGAGAAAGAAGGATCTCTTTCCACCTTTACATTGAGTTTGGATCCAGAGCAGGAGGGAGGTAGGAAGTTAGAGGGATTTAGGCTAGCAGGATTTTCTCCCAGGCCTCACAGCATGTGGACACACAGATCAATTTCTTATCCTGTGTTCAGCTGGACACTGGGTTACAGACTGTGTTGATCAAGATGTCCCCTCCTGTTTCATATCATATAACGCATTCATTTCAGCCACTGAGCCTAAATTACTGTTTGCTTTCTTTCTGCCTTTCTTTTCCACCCCACCCGAAATGGTAAGAATGGTAAGGATGAAGTTAGTTTATCCGTGCTAATGCTTTGATTTTTTTTTTCTCTTTCTCTTTGCCACAGTAGGTAACCAGTTAGGGGCCTTGGTACATCAAAGGTAAGCAGTGGGTTACGTTTTATTATTTATTGATCATTTCTAATTGTTTATTGATCCACCATCTGTACTAGAGTGCTAGAAAGTCAGAGGTTGAGAGTGTGAAAAAGCATGGGTTAGGCTTCTTTAAGACTCGAGTTTTTTGCTAGCCATTTCCAAGATAGTGTCAGCTCAGGGATAAACTAATACAAGGCATTAAAAATCAGCCATTATTGCAGTAACTTAAAATACTTGTAGAAGATTGGAGTTGCTCTTTCTACCAATGTACATTTAATTTAAAAGGAGAGAATGAGATTTTCCCACCTGGTTTTGTGGTGGTGCCAGTATTTTATTAATCCTTAACCCCTTCACCTGAGAAGAGACACCTCGAAGTGTGAGGGTCAGACACTCACAAGAGAATGCTTTGGGTGCCCAGGGAGTATGGGTGGGTGGCTAGTGCATGGTGAGGAGGCCAGAAGCCAGGGTTCCATCCTTCCGAAGTGGTAGGGACTTGCCAGAGAGCCTCAGCCCAGCTGATTCTCTGTTTCTGTGTCCCCTCATAGCCTTCTGTCAAACGTAGAAGATTTAGAGAGATACAGAAAGAGCCCTGAGTTTTACAAAGGCCAATCTGTAAGATGGGGTATGTGTGGTCATAGTGTATCGCCCTTCAAACAGGGAAAAATATACAAGAAACTGCCACAGTTTCTCTTCTGGAAGGATGAATTTTGTGCTATGTATCTGTTCCTGTAACATATCCTTAACCTTCTATCAGCAAAACAATTCTGTCATCTTGTATTCTGCCTAGGTGTTTGGGAGTTTCTAGAAATTACCGGTCATCAGTTAAACAAAAGTTTTATCCTGGGGTTTTTTGTTGTTGTTGTTGTTGTTATTGTTGTTTCTTTGTTTGCTTTGTTTTGTTTGTTGATGAATTGAAAAATTTAAATGAGGTGATCGTTGGTATCAAATGCTGACTTTCCTATCAAGCCATAACTAGTCAGGATTTTCTTTCCCAAGGTGTTTCTATTTTGTACCTTGGACAAGTTTCAGCCTTGCATTTAGATTAGAACGTTTTCTTCCTGGAAACCCAGAGCAGTTCGTCTTGGAATGTTTCTTCCTCAGAGTTGGCTGAAGTGTTCCTTAGGGCCAAGGGCTGCCTGGGCCTCGTTACATTTTGTATTGCAGTAGTGTTGAAGCCCCTCTAGTCAATTCCCAGGTAATATTTTCTGAGAGTAGACAGAATAGACAGCTCATGCTACACATGGTGTGAGCAGCAGCCTCCTGGCCACACGCACAAGAGCCCTGTCATCCCTCGTAACAGGGTCAGGAAGCACATCCTGACAGGGACCTGGCTTCTGCTGCAGGACGCGTTGGGACAGCAGGGCTTGGCATTCACATCCACGGTGTTACTGATTAGGAAGCTGGGAATGAATTGCCTGATTTGGGGAGAACACATATATCGCAAGAGGTGGAGAGAATCCCGTCTTGTTCATAAGCTTGAGGGTGTAAACTCCCTCAAGGAGGGAGGGAGAAGACTGTTTGTTCCCATCAAAATGATACAGTGGCAAGTGCTATTTATGCTATTGCATTTCTTTTAAGTGATGCACTTTCCCTAAAAATATGCACTTATTCAATCCTTTCTGTGATGGGTAAAAACCCAGCTGCGTGAGAGATGTTTAAAAATGCTTGCCTTTTTTTTTTTTAAACTACTTGCATTTAGCATCCTCCCAAGGTAAATGTTGAGATTTAATTGCTTTCTGGGGTGTTGGGCAAATTGGACATTGTCCACAATACACTGTATGGCAGATTTGAAGGTTTGTTGAAAAAAGCCAGTGCAGTAGTAGTTTAAAAAAAAAAAAAAGGCACATAATGGATGGGATAGCATTTAACAGAAGTACCTTGCAGAGTAAGTGAGGTAATTATTCTGTTCTGGTCAACACTGATTACGCCTCCATCGGATACTGGTTCCATTTTGGGCGTCTCACCGTTAAAAACATCCATAAATTAGAAGGGAGGCCAGAAAACAATAAAAAGATTGGGAAACAAGGGATGTTGAAGAAAAGTTGGATATCTCTTCATCTAGAGAGGACTCCGCAATAGAAGTCTAAACATCTCCCAAAACCCTGGAGGACCTTTCAGTGACCTGGGATTGATGGCCCGTTGGTTAGAGAGCACCTAACCAGGCAGAATGAGGCAACACTGAGAGGTGCTGTATGAAGAAAAGGCAGCCGTTAGAGGAGGTGATGGTTTCATGAAAACCCTGACGTTTCTTCCTCTGACACAAGGAGATGAAAGGCTTAGATCTTTGGAAGGAGTGATTGACCAGAGGGTTCATTACGTGACACTCTTTGTAGGTGGTGGTGGATTTGTTGGCCAAATTGGCCTGATGTATTTTAAGCTTTTATCATGCAACATTGCCAGTATGGGCAGTTTGGGGACCTAAAATGGCTGCAAAAGTCTGTATTCTGTATTTTTTCCAAAATGTTCTTTGTTTTTAGGACGGTAATAACGGAAGAATTCAAAGTGCCTGACAAAATGGTTGGATTTAGTAAGTATCCACGTTGTCTAGTTTTTCCCTGATTCCTGTCTCTTCTTTTTCTCTCTTTTTTTCTGAGCTGCTTTGCCAGGATGTTCTTTTTGTTTTAATCTCTCTTGTGAGTATCACCTGTAGTAGAATGCTTTGCACATGCCATTCCCCACAGCTCTGAAATGCTGCAGGTCTCTTCAGGCTGAGGGAGAAACCAGAGCACTGGACTGTGGATGTCCCTCCCTTCCCCACCTCTCCCCACCTCAGCTCAGATCCCCTCTGCCTGTAGGCTGTTTCACAAGGGCTTTCTGCTGCCATCATGCCCAAAGAGTGGAGATGGGCTCACGGGGGCCAACTCGATGTGTAGTATTGTGAGCCAAGCGTCACAGTTTGTGGAATTAATTCAGTCATTCATGCGTGGTGAAAATATGGAATAGGGGCGTGTATTCTGACCCTGTTCAATTTGTTTCAGTTATCGGCAGGGGAGGTGAGCAGATTTCACGGATTCAAGCAGAATCTGGTTGCAAAATTCAGATTGCTTCAGGTAAGGGCTTTTTAAAAATAGATATCAATTTTATAGAAATTAGTATTTTGCAAAACTTTCCAGATTCGGTACTTTGCTTGTTGCTTGGGTAAGTATATGCGATTAGTGTTTTCCTTGCACTTTGGGAGTTGGACTCCTAAATGAGAACCAGAAGGATCAGAGCAAAGGTGGGCCCGGAGATAAGGCCTCCTATCTGGCTTCTAGGGTAAACCCTCCCTCAGCTCTGTGGCCAGACATGGCCCCTTCCCAAACACCTGCCACTCTAGGACCTATGTTTTCTGCACCAGAATGTTATGCCAGACATAGTGGCATAGTGGGGCCTGTAGGAATCCTATGGCTTTGGGGTCACTCCTTGACTACATGCATCAGGGGAGGCTCCCATGGATGAGACTGTCCCTTCCCTTTGTGGGAAGAGGATAGCTGGGGGTCCTGGCTGAATTAGCACTCACTGAACATGTTTTATGACCTTTCCTAGCTGGGTCCATTTTGACCATGCAATATGGAGAGAGATGGAGTGAAGAACAATTTTTTATTTTATTTATGGTTTTGTCATCTAATTTGAGCTTGACCTCTTTCCATTGGAAAGGAAGGGGTTTGAAGGACATTTGACTAGAAAAATGTCCTTTTAAAAGATACTTATTACAGTGTCTTGAAGGCAGTAACTCCTGTTAGCTATTTCTCTTTCATTTTTTTTGAGGAAGGATTTTAAGAAGCAAATTTTTTCAGGAACAAAATGAGGCATCACGTGTGGTGTTAGAAAGTAACGTGTTTCTCTCGTTAAATGGCCCAGTTCCACATAGATGTCACTGATCTCTTGGGACATTCATGCAGTAACTGGTATGGTCCTGATGTGCGTGTCATGAAGTTCCTTCCTAGAGTACTAGTTTACTTGCCGTGTGCAGACAAATGACCATTAAACTACAAATGGAGAAACTGAGGAACAGCACGATAAAGTGACTGAAACAATTACTAGCATGTGAGTGGGTCAGAAGTGAAGCTGAGATGGGTAATCAGGACCAACTCACAGACCTCTGTCATGTCCTTCTAGCTTCCCCTGTGGGACTTGTTTCTACTTCGAGAATCTAGGGTGGAGCTGCCAGCTTAATATTCTGTCCACAAGTGGAAGCAAACTGTCTTTTTCTGGGAGCCTGGGCCTCTGCAGGGCTGGCGTAGGAAGCAGCCCTAGAGAGAGCCTTACAGAGGCAGAGGTGCATGTGCCCGGTGCCCACCAACACCCCTCATCTTCTTGATTCTTCTTATAGAGAGTTCTGGGATTCCAGAGAGGCCCTGTGTACTTACCGGAACCCCAGAAAGTATTGAGTAAGTTTATTTTATTTACTTTTTCTTTCACTCTTCTTCCTCCTTCCCCAAATGGGGAGAAATGGAAGGGCAACACTGTTACTGAACACTGAGTCTGTGCTGCAGTCTGGCCACACAGGTAGATAATTCCACAGGAAAAGAATCTGGGAGGTTACTGTGCCAGGGGTTTTTGTTACCTTAAATACACGAGATATCACATTTGTTCTAAACCCCACAGCTGTCATAACATCTACTTCAAACCAGGGTCTCAGGAGTGTACATTCACCCCACCTGAATGCTCTAATCAACTTACTTCTTCCTTGTTAACACCTCCTTTACCTGAGCAGGTCTGGATTAGTAAGCCAGTCACTTGGTGAGCTACTGAGAATCCTGGTACCAGGTCTTTTGGCTGGAGGCTGATCCCGTTACCCTTCTGATATTTGTGAACCAAATGAATCAACTCTTCGTGACTTTGCTCTACTCAGAGGGCCGTACGGACTGGCCAGAGGATGTCTTGACTTTTGGCGCCCTTGCAACAGCCTTAAGACTAACATTGCTTTCCTACCCTGTTACTCACATACTCAGAACCTTATACCAGGTGCAGGTGTCATAAATCCAAGAATCTCCTGGGAAAGGGAAACATACTGACTTAGAGCCTGCTCACTGTCCTTCAATCTACGGAGCAGCACTGCATTTGGGGACAGGGGTGCTAAGATTATATCTGACTCAATAGGTAGGGTTGTTTTATTGTTTCCATTTCTCAGGGAGTCTAGATGAGCTTAAATTCTCTTGTTCTGCCATCACATTGCAAGCAGTGAACCATAATAAATATCGCTGGCAGGTGTGCATTACAGGGCAACTGGATGGTTTGCTGGAGTCAAAGCATTTTTCTTCCAACACAGGTTAATCTAGTACACAAGCAAAATATTAAAAAGCTGCTGTAACTGGGAAGATACACGAAGCTGATTCTGTACACAAAGGCTCAAGACTACAAAAGGCAACATCTATTTCCTGCCTTTCTCTTCTTTCTTCCTACTCTTCTAACCATTCCTGCTTCCTGTCTACCCAAGGAGCAGAGGCAGTGGGATTATAACTTTAGGAGGAAACAAATTTCATTGTCTTCAGTGAGCAGCACAGCTAGCCTGTTTAGTAGCTGAATTCTTCTCCATTAGAGAAACCAAAAAGCAGATTGTGTGTGGCAATTTAGAGAATCAATACGAGAAATAACAACCAGGAGAAATTCTGGTGCAGAAAAGGAAATTGGCACAGCAGATGACTTTGGTGGTCTGTGCTGTGCTGTCACAACATTGCAGTTGCCCTCCCCCGCTGCCCAAGAAACCAACACAAATAGCAGGACACGTGACACGCAGGGTCCCAACTTGGCTGCCATGGAAAGCCCAAAGCAGGTGTCTGTGAGTGCACAGCTGCATCCAGCACCGCCTCCCCCTTTCCCACCTCTTGGAACCAAACTGGGATTCATAGCCTTAGCTTAAAAGTCATAGAGCAGTGTTGTTGGTTATGAAGAAGAAGCGTGGAGTATGGGAGTTCAGACAGTGAGTACTAATCCTTGCTTGCTTTCTTCCCATCTTTCTCATTGCTGGCTCTCTCTCCTGCCTGCATTTATTTAACAAATGTATATATTGAGTCTACTCTGTGAGAAGGGTCATGTTGGATGGGGGAACAGAGAGATGTAAAGGGATGAAAGATGGTCTCTGCCTCCAGAGCAGCCGGCATCCTAATAGGAGATGACACCTTTGTGGAGACACAAGCATGAGCAGAGGGCAGGCTTGAAAGGGGCGGCAAGGCTCTGTGTCACAGCGTTGGTACTGTGGTGTGTGTTGCTTTTAAATTCCAGCCCGGTAGCGTGGCGGATGGCAGAGAGACCTCCGGGTTGTGGGGGCAGGAGCTGGAGCTGGATGGAGGGCTGCCCTGACTCCCGCAGGTTTTTCCCTCAGTGCTATTTCCCTGTCTTGCACACTTAGAGCCTCCATTTAATGCTGGTTCTCTTGTGGTTCTTTTCCCTCCCAAAGACAAGCCAAACGGCTCCTGGGACAGATTGTGGACCGCTGTCGAAATGGACCTGGCTTTCATAATGACATAGACAGCAACAGCACAATCCAGGAGATTCTCATTCCCGCATCTAAAGTGGGTCTGGTCATCGGCAGAGGAGGGGAAACAATCAAGCAGTTGCAGGTGTGTGAGCCCGGAGCACGGAGCACAGCGGCCGCTCGCAGCAGGTCTTCAGCTTCCTGGCCCAGGAGATCTGCTTACGGCTGGCATTCCCTGGCTGGGCTGGCTTTGTGCAGCATTGTGCTGAGGCTTCCTTCCTCCATTTGACAGACAGCTTCTGAACATACACCACGGCCACGTCTGATGCCAAATATGATGCCAAGTACTAGGGCAGGTGTGCCCTATCAGGGGCCCCAGTGAACTTTGAGCAGCCTTTTTGGCAGTGAGCTCTGTGAGGGCTGCTTTTATCATCATAGGACAGCATCTCAGATAAAAGTGCAGTATTTGGAGTCAGAGGCTCTGACCCAGCATTCTTCCTCCCTCATTGATTGATCTTAAATGTGCTCATTTACTTTTTGAAGGTTCAGGGTCTTTGTGTGTCAAAAGGGGCAAGTGCAGGCTTCACTGTTGTGATGGAGCTAAAATAATAGCCGTTCTTTTCTTTTTATGTAAGAGCCTGTTACTGAGTGAATGTTCCATGAGCATTAGCTGCTGTTAGTGCCAGAATCCCTCATCTGAGACTCTCGGGACCAAACGGGTTTCAGAATTTAACACTCCCAGCAAGTTCTGGGGTTGTACCCTGAAATCAGATGCATATTTCTGTAGCTAAATAGAATAATACTCACACTCAGAGAAAGGCAAAAAATACACTGACATGAGTTCAGTTTTGCTGCCAAATGAATTATAAGTAAACTTTCTTTCAGAAAAGGGATTTTGCAGTTGCGAGTAAAGGATTGTGGCGTCCCTTGCGTGCCATCTCATAACCTGGTCCTTGGGTCCTGGTTGTAAGGATGGTATCCTAATGTAGACTCAGGGAGTTTATCATTTGGGATCCCAGCCTCCCAGTTTTGGTCCGCCACTCATTAGCTCTGGACCTAGGGCCGTATGTGCTGAAGTAGAAAGATGGCAGGACTTGACTGTCAGTTCCACAGAAGTTCTAATCACATAATGTCAAATGGAGTGTGTGCCAAGTGCCTGGCATTCAGTGAAAGTAGCTCCTTAGTGCTTAGATGCTCCAGGGACTGGAATCATTTTAGGAGATGGTTTTACATCTCGCATTTGGACATGGTCTTACCCGACCTATATGTCTGCTGTCACAGAAGCCAGCTTCATGGCCCAGGTTGGAAGGCAGTCCCTGGTGGTAGGTGGGATGTGCGCTTATTGTGGGTGTGACTGGGTCCGATTTTGTGCTGCCCTGCATTTCATGCCCTGCATTATTCATGAGGCTGTGCTGGTGTGTGTTCCCCACAGGAGCGGACAGGGGTGAAGATGGTCATGATCCAGGATGGCCCATTGCCCACGGGAGCAGACAAGCCTCTTCGTATCACTGGAGATGCATTTAAAGTACAGGTAGGAAAGTGCCATGGGTTGGGTGAGTCCTGGCTGTTGGGGCTATCACTCGGTGGTACCCTAGAGCTTTTATCTTCCTCAAGTAATTGTGAAACTGGCAGCTCCGTTATTGAAGGTAAACTGTTCTCAACAAAGTTTGGTGATGAAAAGAATCTAGGTTTGTGCTGCCCAAAACCAGAGTCCTTAGCTACTTGTGGCTATTTAAATTCACTCAAATTAATAAAAACTGAGCTCCTCATTTACACCGGCTGTATCTCAAATGCCCAGTAACACCTGAGGCTGGTGGTGACTGTTTTGGACTGTGTGTGTGCAGAACATTCCGAGCTCTTGCTGGAGGCACGGCTCGGGACAGTTGGTTTTTTGTTTTGTTTCCCCCACGTCATCTTTCCAGGTGCAGTTTTGATTTGCTGACCTGGGGTCAGCTGAGATACAGGCTCTGCTTGGCGTTTACTTGCTCGTTCTCTTCTGGGCTTATTTTGCAAGCCCTTCAGCTAAGGTTGGAGGTGAGCACAGGGTGAGCACCAGAGCCACCCAAGTGCCTGGGCACCCTCAGAGCAAGTGTCCTGCACCCCGAGCTGCCAGGCGGGACAGCCCCGCTGGCTGGAAGCAGTAAGGGACTTGGTTTTCTATCCCCTGGGGTGGTCCTGTCCTTCCAACTCTTGCTAGTAGCGGGAATTCAACTGGGCGGAGGGTGTAGGGTTTTTGTCTGTCCTCAGTGAAACACAGATCTACTTTTTTCTGCCACCTGCAGCCTGTCTTGCCATTGCCACATTCAGAGTAGCTCCGGGGTGATGCTCCTTGGTGAGCCAGGCCACCATCAAGAATGGGTCTTCTCTGGGAGCATTGGGTTTTGATCAGTGAAAGTATCCAGTCCCTGGCAAAATATTGCCCCCAATTCTGAACCCTGTCCTTCAGCTAAGCTGGTCAAGGTACACCTGTAAAATAACAGCTTTAGAACAGGAGTGAGGGCAGTGGTGGGTATGGTTCTGCCTGGGGACTCCAGTCAGTGATACGGTTGTTCACTTCCATCGGGCCAGAGTCCCCATGCGCTGCCTCCTCCAGAGCTCCCAGCCTTCTCTCAGTGTGAACAGTTGGGCATTTAAGGAACCAGATTGCCTCTCGCCTTTCCCCACCCTGCTCAGCGTCCGGCCGTGGGCTCCAGTACTGTGATGGTGTTGGATCCAGGCCTGTGGGCGGCCACAGAGTGCCTGCCTCTTGGCTGCCCTCCCTCAGAGGCCTTCTTTTTCTATCACAGCCTTTGATGGTGTCTTTTGTAGGGAAAAACCCCAAGCAAAGAATATATCATTAATGTCCCATAAATTTGCAGGAAAATAATTTTAACTTAACGGGTTTTAGTGATTTTTAAATTTTAAAACTGTATATTTCATTTTTTTTTTTTTCATTTAGGAGATGGAGCCGGCTGTACTTAGGGCACCTATATATCTCTTCAACCTGCCTAACATTTTGCTGTATGTGTGTGCATGTGTGTGTGTTTCTTTACCATTGAAGTGGCAGATGTTATGACACTACCCCTAAATCCTTAAGCATGTGTCTCCTAAGAATAACCAGGCCTAAGAAAACTGTACTTCTGAAACATTATCTGGTATCCAGTACATGTCCAGATTTCTGCAAATGTCCTAAGGTTGTCCTAAGATTCAAATTGCTGACGGGTTTGTTTTGTTTCTTCCTAGACACAGTTCTCACATTCCCTTGAGTTGTAAGGTACAGTAGGTCTTTAGCGCAGATTCCTGTGTGGCTGGTACTGGCATGGGTTGGCCAACATGCAGTGATAGACTTGCCAAGTGTGTGTTTTGGGGAGAAGGACACTTGAATCTGCCTGGGATATAGTGACGTCCACAAGGAAGTCTCACCAGTAGGTTATAGAAATAAGATAGGCTTGCCCTTTTGTTGTTGTTGTTGTTGTTTGTTTAAAGCAATGTGTTTGGCTTTCAGCCTTTTCTTTTTAACTTACTGGAGTGCCTCTGTGTTGTAAATCCTTGGCAAAGTTCTCTGTCTCATGGACCTGCCCTCAGTGGGCGCTCTTAGACACCCCTTCCTGCTAGAAAGAAATGGCATCAAGAAACACCTAGGTCAATCCACTTTATTGATCAGAAAGAAAAAGATTTAAAAATGTAAAAACACCTAGGGGTGATAGGAATCCATTTCTGACCACACGCAGATGTGCTCACCCAACTGAGGCTTTTTATAGAAGGTGGACCCTTCCCCGTGTGGACATTTGGGCAGTGGAAAGAACACATCACTTAAGATACGATCCACACATCCCCCTACATGTCCCATAAGCAATAAGTGAATTGTCCTACAGCTGAGCGCCTTTAAACCCAAGTTAAGAGGGTTTGATCTTGAAATTTCACCTGGTGATGTATCTTTTTTTAGGAATTTTTTCTCATAATGCTTTTTGTTTGTGTTTATGCAGCAAGCAAGAGAAATGGTACTAGAGATTATCCGAGAAAAAGACCAAGCTGACTTTCGGGGTGTACGCGGCGATTTCAACTCTCGAATGGGAGGAGGCAGTATAGAGGTATGCTTACATTACAGGTTAGTAGGCAAATGTGAGATGAGGGCTAAAGTTGTAGGTCACACTTTTGTTAGCTCTTTAACCCTGAGCAAGTTAGTTAAGTTTTGTCTCAAAACCTTAAGAATTCTCTGGCTCCTTAGGGTGGGTGTGAGGGTGGACTGGAACAGCAGCAGCCTGCAGTGAGGGAGCTGGCTACACTTCAGGGCATGGGGCCATTTCCCTCGGTTTTGAAGCTTTGCTTTAGAGGGTAACCAGTTGCCCAGGTAAAAACCAAAGTTCAGGTTTTCTTGGTGATGTATGTCATGATTCTGTCAAACTTGGCAGCCTGTGTTTATTGATGAGGTTGCAATGGGGTCAGAATCTATCCTAGAGAATGAAATTTTGTTGTATGCGACAACATGGATGAACCTTACAAACAGTATGCTCAGTGCAATAAGACAGATACAGAACAAATACTGTACGATTCCACTTATCTGAGGCACCTAGAAGAGGCAGATGCATGCAGGCAGAAAGTAGCAAAAGCTGTCAGATGCTGGGGGAAGGAGGAGTATTGTTTAATGGATACAGAGTTGTTGGGGATGATGAAATGTTTTGGATATGGATGGTGGTGATGGTTACACAACATTGTGAATGTGTGTAATGTCATTGAATTGTGTACTTACAAGTGGTTAAATGATAAATATTATGTATATTTTAGCCACAATAAAAGAAAAATGAAGGAAAAAAATGCATTTTAAAGAACCACTAGGGCTACGCATGGTGGTTCACACCTGTAATCCCAGTGCTTTGAGAGGCTTAGGCAGGAGTACTGCTTGAGGCCAGGAGGTTGAGATCTGTCTGGGCAATATAGCCAGACACCACCTCTACCAAAACAACAAAAAAAAGTATTTTAAATTAGCCTAGTGTGGCACATTCCTATAGTCCCAGCTGTTCTAGAGGCTAAGGAGGGAGGCTCACTCCTCCCAGGAGATCGAGGCTGTAGTGCGCTACAGTTAACGCCACTGTAACCCAGCCTGGATAACAAGTCCAGCCCAGGTAACAGTGTGTATGGTGTGTTTATTGGAAGGCAAAATTACTGTTTTTCATCTTTTATCTATAAGGCTTATTCATTTTTATAACCATTTTGATCAAATCTCAAATTGGATGCATTTAACAGTTAAGAATGCAGTTCAGGCCGGGCATGGTGGCTCACGCCTGTAATCCCAGCACTTTGGGAGGCAGAGGCGGGTGGATCACAAGGTCAGGAGTTCAAGACCAGCCTGGCCAATGTGGTGAAACCCTGTCTGTACTAAAAATACAAAAATTAGCCGGGTGTGGTGACGCGTGCCTGTAGTCCCAGCTACTCAGGAGGCTGAGGCAAGAGAATGGCGTGAACCTGGGAGGCGGTGCTTGCAGTGAGCATAGATGGTGCCACTGTACTCCAGCCTGGGCGACAGAGCAAGACTCTGTCTCAAAAAAAAAGAAAAAAGAAAAAAAAAAGAACGCAGTTCAACCACAGTATTATTCCTAAAAGGGAAAAATGTCCTTTATTATATCATTTCCAAGAATGCACTATAATAAAAACTAAGTTGCGTGTTAAAAAAAAATGTGTCCTGGGCCGGGCGTGGTGGCTCGCGCCCATAATCCCAGCACTTTGGGAGGCTAAGACAGGCAGATCACTTGAGGTCAGGAATTCAAGACCAGCCTGGCCAACATGGTGAAACCCCATCTCTACTAAAAAATACAAAAATAAACTGGGCATGGTGGCGGGTGCCTGTAATCCTAGCTACTCAGGAGGCTGAGGCAGGGAGAACTGCTTGAACCTCAGGGGTGGAGGTTGCAGTGAGACAAGATCGTGCCACTGCAGGCTGGGCAACAGAGCGAGACTCCATCTCCAAAAAAAAAAAAAAAAAAAAAAAAGTGTCCTCGCCAGACACAGTGGCTCACGCCTGTAATCCCAGCCCTTTGGGAGGCCGAGGTGGGCAGATCACCTGAGGTCTGGAGTTCAAGACCAGCCTGGCCAGCAAGGTGAAATCTCATCTCTACTAAAAATACAAAAATTCGCCGAGCATAGTTGCCTGCGCCTGTTTTCTCAGCTACTTAGAGGCTGAGGTGGGAGAATCATTGGAACCCGGGAGGCGGAGGCTGCAGTGAGCTGAGATTGTGCCACTGCACTCCAGCCTGGGCAACAGAGCGAGACTCAGTCTCAAAAAAAAAAAAAAAGTGCCCTTTAAAAAGACAGGTTTGTGAAAAGTTCTGATGTGGTTTGGTTTCTCTGTGCCTAGGTATCTGTGCCTAGGTTTGCTGTGGGGATTGTAATAGGAAGAAACGGGGAAATGATCAAAAAGATCCAGAATGATGCCGGTGTGAGGATTCAGTTTAAACCAGGTGGGTATGATGATTTCAAAATCCTTAGTGTTAAAAAAAAAAAAAATCCTTAGTGTTAAAAGGATGATAAAACACCTTACAAAACAAGGGCTTGGCTATTGGTTCATGTGTATTCACCTTTCTCATCCTTGCAACATCCTGCTACCAGATGACCAATCTCAGTTTCTTCTCCCAGCCTTCTTTTCCCTCCCCGGATACATGTCGGTCACCTTTGATTTCCAGGCCTTTTTTCTTTTTTCTTCTTGGAGTATATGCATAGTATGTCATAAATGCATAGTATGTCAGCTTTTGATTTTGCCAAGTAAAATTTTAAAATATATATGTATAATTTTGATTTTATTAAATTGGAGATAATTTAAAACTACATACAAAGACAAAACACCTTAGAATAAAGGACAAATTTTTAAATTTTATAAATTTGCCTTAATGAGCAAAATTTTCGACGTGGTCTGAAAAGAGGAAAACATGGCAGGCTCTTCTCTGGAAGCTGTTGCCATAGCTCTGCTCTGACTCCCTTGGCTTTTTTAAAGTCAAGCTTTGTTTTAGTTCTTTAATGATACATTTTTTAAATGGCTGTAATTGCATAAGAATTGAGCATTGACCTAAAACATGCAAAACAATATAATGACACACATTTTCCTATCACCCACATCACTCCAAAAGAGTCCCTGCAGCTGGCAGTATTCCTGTTGCCCCTTTTGGCACCGCGGGTGAGAATATTGATTGGGAATCAGATTAATCCTTGTTTCCTTCTAACGTTGGGCTTTTTTCTAATCCTGTCTCTCACCTGGCTCCTCAGATGATGGGATTAGTCCAGAAAGAGCTGCCCAGGTCATGGGCCCTCCGGATCGGTGTCAGCATGCAGCGCATATCATCAGCGAGCTGATTCTTACAGCCCAGGTGGGTCCAGCTCTGCGGAGTGTGAGTGTTTGGGCTGCAGAAGTGGAAAGTGCTACCCGGGGCTCTCGGTGCAGCACCATAGAGCTGTCGCCCTGAGGCGTCTCAAGTCACATTATGGGAAACCAGCAGTTTCTCTACATCAGCCTCTTTCCTGCCTTCTTGGTATTTTTTTCTGCTCATTAATTATTCTGCCTTTATTTACCTCACCATCTAGATTGCCTTTACACAGTAAGTTTCTGGCTATTTAAACCATGTGGGGAAATACCATGGAGATTGGTCGCCAAGTTTCAAATAATCAAGTGTATTTAATGTTAATCTGTGTTAGTGAAATCCAGTCTTAGTGGTAGAAGACACTTCAGGGTCCTCCAAAGTCCTAAAGCTGCCTTCATGCACTTGATTTCATGCACATCTTTGGACTGTGAGCCAGCCTGTGTGACAGTGCTAGGAACCCCTGTAACTGATGGTAGGACTGAGGATACATTTGAGAATGACCAGAACGGAAGAATAAAGCAAGAGATTGGAAATTATAGTCCCAGCTCTGCCATCAGTCATGTGACCTTGGAGCTGCCTTTGAACCTCTGGGTCTGGTGTTCCCAGCAGCAGACTCAGGGTGCTTTGCACCAGGCAGTGCTCTCTATGTGATCCCCTAAGAGCCATCTGGTGGTTCTTACTCAAATTACAAATGTGTAGGCCCCCACCCCAGATCTACTGAATCAGCATTTCCAAGGGAGGGTCTTGGGTCTTCACTAGAGACCCAGGCAATTCTTAAGATTAGACAAGTTTATAAAACAGCCACTAAATCAAGCTTGTTCAGCCTGTGGGCTGCACGCAGCCCAGGAACAGCATTGAATGCAGCCCAACACAAATTCATAAACTTTCTTAAATTGTTACAAGATTTTGTGTGTGTGTGTGTGTGTGTGTGTGTGTGTGTGTGTGTGTGTGTGTGTTTTAAGCTCATCAGCTATCATTAGTGTTAGTGTATTTTATGGGTGGCCCAAGACAATTCTTCCAGTGTGGCCCAGGGAAGCCAAAAGATTGAACACCCCTGCTCTAAATGATCTCTAACATCCTTTTTTTGTAGCAAGAGTTTATGAACCTTGGCCAGGCACGGTGGCTCACTCTTGTACCCAGCATTTTGGGAGGCCGAGGCAAGCGGATCACCTGAGGTCAGGAGTTCGAGACCAGCCTGACCAACATGGTGAAACCCTGTCTCTGCTGAAAATACAAAATTAGCTGGACGTGGTGGCTCACGCCTGTAATCCTAGCACTTTGGGATGCCAAGGCAGGTGGATCACCTGAGGTCAGGAGTTCAAGACCAACATGGTGAGACCCGTCCCTACTAAAAATACAAAATTAGCCGGGCGTGGTGGTGCATGCCTATAGTTTCAGCTACTCAGGAGGCTGAGGCAGGAGAATTGCTTGAACCCAGGAAGCGGAGGTTGCAGTGAGCCAGGATCCTGCCATTGCATTCCAGCCTGGGCAACAAGAGCAAAACTCTGTCTCAAAAAAAGTTTATGAACCTTGCACTGCAGAGGCTGCGAGATGTTTGGGAGAAAACCTTTTCTTCGAGATCTGTGGCATACCCAGAAAGTTGACTGTGCGCTCGTGTGCGTGTGTGACATCCATTCTAAAATTGCCTTGTTTACTTGGCAGTTGTCTCATAAGAGCAGAGTGCAGGGGAAAAGCACTCCAATTGTCTCAGCTTTCTGCTGGTTTAGATTCTGGGTAAACGTTCACTTTACTCTTAATCAACATGAGCAGGTTTTGCCCACCATTTCTTCATGTGTTGAAAAGTCTATGCAGCTTCTCCCTTCCATGAAATAGCTCTTAGCTTGACCAGGTTCACCCTCCACATTTAAGAGAGTTTAAATACTGCAGCTCCAAAATGACTCCGCGGACAGCGGCTGGAATGAGACTTGCTGCCGTCTCAATGAAAGGGCTCTTCCTCTGTCCGCTGTTAGATTTAGGTTTTTCTCTCTGCTGGGTGAACAGTGGGAGAATGCTTCAGAGACTTCTCCAGCCCCACATGGGGAGGAGGCCTTGGCAGGTTCCCTCTGTTCCTCCCTTCTGAAGTATCCCTGAATGGTCACTCTTGAACCTGTTACTGCTGCTGCTGCTTGGGGGCACAACAGCCAAGAAGTTTTCTAAAACTGAGTAAAATCCATTTATCCTTCTTGCTGACTGGAGTGCCAGGTGTTGTGACTCATAGCAGTGCCTGGTTGGGGAGGGTCAGCAGGCTGTGCATATCTGACTTCCCATAGGCCCAGTATGTGTCTGCCGCAGGAAAGAGGGGCCTCAGCTGCAAGGGAGAAAGCAGTTCTTGATGCCTGTAGATCGGGGCCCAGTGAGGAAAGCTCCAGGGAGAAAGGCCGCTGGGCTTCAGCCTTGGCGTTTGTGTCTGCCTATTTCTGTTGGATACATTTGAGCTGTTTATGTAACCGCGTGTGTTCGTCTGCACAGGTCCTCCCCAGATACACCTGTGATGGGTGTTAATTCTGGCTTGAAAGAGCCCTTCAGAATGGGAAGTGTGGAAAGGTGCTAGGTTCTAATGGGTGGCATTGATTACATCCCGTCACTTAACCTCCTCCCTGGAAAAGAAAGGAGCAGTGGTGCTGTGGCAGTGGCAGAGGTCGCTGCAGCCCTGTGATCTTTCCAGGAAAGAGACGGCTTTGGAGGCCTGGCAGCAGCCAGAGGAAGAGGTCGTGGCCGTGGCGACTGGAGCGTGGGAGCCCCTGGTGGCATCCAGGAGATAACATACACGGTGCCAGCCGATAAGTGTGGCCTCGTCATAGGCAAAGGTAAGAGGCAGCTGGGGTTTCACATCCCCCCTCAGCTGTTTGGCTTGAGGGAAGGCAGGTCACGGGACCTCCAGAACCTTTGGTGAGGTCCCTTTGCTGCTGCAGGCTGGGGCTGCCCGGTCTGGAGGCAGTAGGCACCTTCTGCCGAAACCCTGCTTGGCATGGTTCTCTGAGGCTGCTGACGGGCCTGTTGTGAGGAGCAAAGTATATTATTTCTGGTGAGTATGAAGAGACAGCAGTAAAACTCCCTGCCTGTTGAGGGCAGCTTAGCTTGGTGAAAAGATACCTTGCGCAAGATGGGGGGCCTTTGTCAGTCGACTGATTGGTAATTAACTCACCTCCAAGGAACTTAGAGGGACGGTTGAGACAGTATCCTCAGTGAAAATTCCTTCTCGACAGTGTGTCACTTGTTTCCCTTACCAGGTTTGAGTATTTGGTCTTGATCCGCATAACGTGAAAATGGTTTTTATCCTTTCTGCATATTTACCGTGAGTCACGGACTCTCTGTGGAGGGAAATAAACATTGATTTGTTAGTTTTTTCTGGGCATTTTGGAGAACATTAGGAAGAAACCCTCATTCATGGCTACTGTAGCTCCTTCCTGTCCTTCACTGAGAACCAGGAGAGAGCAGCCACGTTTCTCAGCCATTGGCAGCAGTTCATCTTGGCTAGCCCTGGGACCCAGAAAGGCTACTGAGACCAGGGCCGAGGCTGTGGGGCCTTCCCAGTGTAGCAGCAGGGCTCGGCTTCCGTGGGGCTCTGAGCCAGGCCTCGCTGCCAGCGGGGGACTCCCGTTGTCACTGGGTTTCGTATTTGCCTTCATTAGATATTTGACAGCATGTGGAGAAAACAGTCGTCTCTCCAGAGTTTCTCAAATTTCTTTGATCACCAAATACCCCTTAGCTGCTTGAGGGGTGCTCGTATTGGATAGGCAGGACTTGGGGATGCTTCACCAGCAGAGACCTCCAGAGCTGGGCAGGTGGGAGCCCCCCCACACTCACCTCCCAGGAGCTGCCCTCGTCCCTGCTCATGGACACCGTGGGCTTATGCTCTTGCAAAATGCAAGAAACCGTGTTGTCTTTTAGACTGAACCACTCAGAGTTGGTAGGAACAATATGGGTTCGTGTTCATTTGCCGGCAGGTGTGCGGGCTGGTGAGTGTTTGGGGATATTGCAGGCTGCACCAGATGCTGCCAGAACTCCCACGCTACCCAGGCCGTCAGCCTGACCGCTGTGAGACTGCAGCTAGTTGATGCCTGTAGGTTGACGATTAGCTAGATCTAGATTTCTTGGCCTTTTGCAAACTATTTTGTCGGCGAAGTTTTCATTTGCTTGTGTCTCTAAACCCTGACTGAGCATTGTTGCTTCACCATGACAGGTTCTCATAGTGAGCCCTTGGTGCTCACAGAGCAGCCCCTCGTAGTTGGTCCTCCACAAAGTCATCCTGAGTGATTCCTAGAAAACAGTGATGAGAACGAAGCAGTAACTGGTCTGTGTCCCATGCTTGAATAGCAGCCTAAAGAAGCCTAATTAGCATCTCGGATATGGGAGGGTCTTCCTATGTCACACACACACACACACACACACACACACACACACACACACACACACACACACCTACCCCTACCCCTCAGGGCCCATGTGAGACATCTCTTTTCCTGGGCAAGGGAGAGAGGAGCCCCACGCAGCCAGGCCCATCTTTCCTTGGCCTCTGGCCTGGACAGACGCAGAGTCTCCCTGGCCCCTGCTGGATTTCCATGATAAACACAGCAACATTGACAGATAGCGCAGCCAGCCTGCTCTTGTCAGCCAGGCCTTTTAGCAGATTTGATTAATTGCTTTACGATTTCACGTCCAGCCAGGGGGCCACTGGTGGGGCACTTCTGCCCCCCATCAGGTAGAAGAATGGAGCGGGCTGCTGAATGAGTCTATAGACAGCCACCATGTGCCAAGCTAGTGACCTCATTTTGAAGGAAGATGAACTTAAATTAACTCCTTCTGGCCCCACGAGGTTTTGTGGCGCCTCCTCACCTTATTAGCATGTTCCCAAGGCCTGGGGATGAGGGGCCCAGTGGGGAGGGCCGGGGCCTCGGCTGTCTGGGGACTGCAGGATTCTCAGTCGCAGACACTCGTGTATTTGTGCTTTTGCCTCCAGACCAAGTGGATCTGGTTGGAGGCTGGTAGGGTTCCCTCGAGTCTTACGTGTGCCTGTGGAAATGGTCTCCATTTTGGTTTCTATTCTTTTTTATTTTTTTTTATTTTTTTGAGATGGAGTTTCGCTTTTGTTGCCCAGGCTGGAGTGCAGTGGCGTGATCTTGGCTCACTGCAACCTCCGCCTCTGGGGTTCAAGCGATTCTCCTGCCTCAGCCTCCCGGGTAGCTTAGATTACAGCCATGCGCCACCACACCTGGCTAATTTTGTATTTTTAGTAGAGACGGGGTTTCTTCCTGTTGGTCAGGCTGGTCTCGAACTCCCAACCTCAGGTGATCCACTCGCCTTGGCCTCCCAAAGTGCTGGGATTACAGGCGTGAGCCACCGCGCCTGGCCAAGTCTCTATTCTTTATTGCTCCCCAAAAAACATTGCCTAGGAGCCTGCTTTTCATGGTGCAGAGAAGATAAAATCCATGGCCTCCGAGTAAAGGGCAGAGGTAAAGGTCCCCTAGGAGGGGCTTGTACCGGCCCAGAGGAAATCAGAGCTGTGGGCGCTGGCCCGGTGTCCCCAGACAGGCGGGTCTGGCCAGGGTGGAAAATGCAGGGATGCTTCTCTGAAACTCCAGCAGGACCTTAAGGAAATCACAAGCACAACATTTGGTTTTGTTAGTTGGTTTTTAAATTTAAAACCATCCTAAACTTAACCAACGTCTTCTGCATGCGACCTTATCTGCATGTCATGTCTCCCGGCGTCTTTTCTCCCCCGTAAGGGCAGCCCCTGCTGCCTTCAGGAAGGACCACCTGCCTTTTTCATTCCTGGACCTCTGTAGAGTCCTGGCAAGACGCCCTTGTGTCTGCCTTTAGCGTCCCCTCCCTACTGGCCCGATAGGCTGTTGAGACAGGGCTTTTCTGGCAGTGGGTAGAGGGAAGCTTGGAGTGTTTGGAGGATTGTGGACGGTGTCTTGGTGAGGTGCCACATGGCATTTAGGGCCTGTTTTTTTGACTGTGGGCGTGGAGGAGGGGCCGACACTTTCCCTGGTCTTTGCTTTTGATCACCCAGGCTCGCTGCTGCCCTATACCAGCTTTGGAGCAGATTACCTTTTTCTCCACTTTTCCAAACTGTGCTCCAAGTTATCCTTGTATTCTGGCTCCTCCTAGCAACACTCCATCCCCCACAGAGTTGAGCAGAGCAGATCCGCAAGTTCTGTGAATTTCAGAAGAAGAATCCAACTATTGTTACGCTGCTGGAGCTTTTATTACGCAAATTTCATTAAGAGACTGAGACTCTCGCAGGTTTTTGAAAGAGACCAACTGAATTTTTGTTAGCCCCGCTCCACCCAGGTCTCTGTGACCTCCACCCCATCCTTGCACTGCCTGTCTAGACCGTCACCCCATGGAGGAGGCAGGGACTTGAGAAGTGACAGGGTGGGATACTGAAGGCCCGAGTGGGCTCCAGGCATGGTTGGGCCTGTGGTCATCTGTTTGGCCTATGGAGAAAGTTGCCCACAGCCAGGCTGAAGGCCCCATTGTCATGGAGGCGCCCTTGGCTCACCATTCTTGTGCTAAGAAGGGCAGTGCCATCCCTGGCTGGGCGGGAGCCCCACAGCTGGCCCCCAAGGGTGAGCTCCATGGTGTAGACCCACAGGCCTCAGCCCAGACCTGGTCTCTGGGCCACTCAGGACCTTCACATGGAGGTTTCACATGGCATCTGTGGCCTCAACTTGGCCTTGAGAGAAAGTCCAGCTTCACTCCAAACAGCTAGTTTTGCAAGTGAGAGAGCCCTGGGTTTAGTTGGAACCACTTTGGAGTAAATAGAGAGTACTTCTCTACTGTCAGGGCAAGTGCCGACGTGCACAAAATCCCCCCGAGTTGTCTTCTGGAGCCAAGTGCCCCAGAGCCTCAGGAGTTGCCGCAGTCTCTGCTTACTCTTCTGCCTGTGTTGTGCTGTCCACAGGGGGTGAGAACATCAAAAGCATCAACCAGCAGTCAGGGGCGCACGTGGAGCTTCAGAGGAACCCCCCTCCCAACAGCGACCCCAACCTGCGGAGATTCACCATCAGGGGGGTTCCCCAGCAGATCGAGGTGGCCAGGCAGCTCATAGATGAGAAAGTTGGCGTACGTACAGGGTCCTTCCCCCACCTGGCTTACTCATAGCTGTTTTCTTGTGGATGTCCAAGGTACCAGCTTTTCCCGCCACCTTGTGCTGCTTGTGCCTGTGGGTTCTCACATGACACGAGGGCAAGCCCCCTCCTGCTTTGCCGAAGGGGAGGGTCGGAGACCCAGGGAGTGCCAGAGCCAGGCCCAGAAGCAATGAAGGAAGCCTGGCAGGACTCACCAAGGCCGCAGCAGCCGAGGCCCCAGAGCCGTTCCCCTGCGGGCTTAGATGAGCGGCTGGGGCGGCAGCCTCCCCCCACGCTGCCCCGGGACTCCGCTGGCATTGCCCTGGCGGCCAGCCCAGCAGGCAGCTTTCATTGACTCTGGCTTTAGTTTCAGGCACCTCAAGGCAGATAAAGAAAGGGAGTGTTGATGGAGGACAGATGGGCCACTGCTCACCTCAATGGGGACGTAGAATGGCAGAAAGAGCCTTGGGCCAGCCTAAGTTGACGGGAGAGTCAAGCAGGTTGGTCCCTACCCCCAGGGTGATGCCAGGGCAGTTGTGGTGGTGCCAGGACTGGCTGTGTGGTGGTATTGGTCGCTGGAGGGTAGAAGCCATTTCTGCAGCGCAGCCTGCTGTGGGAAGGAAGGCTAGTGTGAGTGCGTAGGTGTCCTTACTTCACTCGACTCCATCCCCCCAAAAGCTGGGCTTTGCCTCGGGGTGGGCCTGGGCAGAGGAAAGAGGTGTGCAACCAACAGCGGGTGAGAGCTCCCTCTGTGCCCCCACAGGGGACCAATCTCGGAGCACCTGGAGCCTTCGGACAGAGTCCATTCAGCCAGCCACCTGCCCCACCTCATCAAAAGTGAGTCTCTTGCATCAGTCTTGCCTGGGAGAATTCACTCGCTCCCCAGAGATCCCCTGTCCTTTCCAGCTACTTCTAGGGAGTGCCAGCCAAGGCCTGAAGTTCTGGGCGTGGGCAGGACTCGTTTCTTTTCCTCTCACCAGCGGTCCCTCCGGCCTATCACTCACTGACCTCAGCGATGGGGTGGGAGCCTCTCAGAGGGCAGAGGGTCTTCTGTCCCGACCGCCCCCTCAGTGCCCTGGGGCTGCGGGGAGGGGACGAGCCCTCTGTTGTGAGGTGCTCAGTCTGTTGTTTCTTTTACCTTTTCCCAGTACCTTTCCTCCAAGGAGCTCCGGGTGCTTCCCAAACATGGCTGCCAAGGTGAACGGGAACCCCCACAGCACCCCTGTGAGGTAGGTGACCTGCTGTGACTCAGTTGGGGACAGACGGCACTAAGGTGGTCACTTGGCTGTTGCCGACAGGCAAGGGTCTGGTGATGCTTGGCTGGGGTGAGGGAGGTGAGCAGTGAAGAGGGAGACGACAGGGGTGACTTGCCCCCTATAGGAACGAGTGACCCTCTTGTCATCCACAGTGGTCCTCCGGCCTTTCTGACCCAGGGCTGGGGCAGCACCTACCAGGCGTGGCAGCAGCCCACACAGCAGGTCCCAAGTAAGTGACTCGGGGCGGGGAGTGCATGCCCTCCAGAAAGGTTGCGGCCCACAGAAGTCCTGGGGCCAAAACGCCCTCGTTCAACTCAGCCAGCAGGCCCAGGATGCCCCTCCCCAAATGACAAGGAGCCCTCTGGGTGGGGCTTGGGCCCTCCTGCAGGCCTGTACCAGGGGTTGCGCATGCTCAGAAAAAGGCCCCAAGGGAAACTGCACAAACCTCAGGCGGGCTGGGGACTCTGGGCTGGCCCTCTCTTGGCCCACCTGTCCTCAGAGTTCTGGGCCTCTGTCACTTTTGTTCCCTATGCATGGGTGGGGATGGGTTGAGCCAGCTTCTGCTCCTCCTCTTCTCCACCCCTTGAGGGGCTGGTTCCTGGCCCTCCAACTCCCTCCCCCTGCCTTGGGTGGCTGCCTTCCTCTCCCCTCTCAGGCTTCCATCTCCTGAACTTTTCAGAAGCAAACAGCTAGGGAATGACTTCTTCTGCATCCCGCCTCTCCAGGGAGACTGGTTGTGAAGGAGAAAGTCCTGGTGGGAGTCAAAGCCGCCGCCCTCTCTGTCCCCACAGACGCTTCAGGAACCACTGTTGGGTTTCAGAGCTGGTCTAGCCCCTCTGGCCTGGCCTTCACAAAGCAAAGCAGAACCCTTACCTTAGTACGATCCACGTTCTTTTGACCCATCTGGAGTTTCTGTCCTGTGTTGAGAAAGGCTTCTTCAGTGTCTGCAGATTCCCACAGCACCCAGGCCGCAGGCCCCGCCTCACAGCCTGGCTCGGAGGGCCTGACCCCCCTTTCTGGGGTTCTGCCACTTCAGCCTTACACGGAGTCCTGAGGCCAGTGCTGTGTGGCCTTAGGCACGCCCTGCCTTCTCTGGAGCTCCACTTTGCCACATGTAAAATCAAGGGTTTGGGTTTGAATTCTAAAGTACTTGCATGCTCTGAAATTGTATAGTTGTGTTTCTTCCCTTTTTTTCCCCAGTGTCTTATTATGAAACGTTTCAAATATCTTAGAACACTCTGCAGTGAGCACCCACAAGGCACCCAGATCCCACCATCCATCCCCTTTCCCTCTGCTCGCTTGGCCATAGGGGCTAACCCTGTTTCCTTTCCTCGGCTCCTCACCTGCTGTTCTAGTCTGAGATAATCCTCCAGGCAGCAAGGTGGCCAGGATTGACTCTGGGGACACTGAGGCCTGGGAGGCCTTCAGGGGAAACGGCCCCCTGGCGGGTGGAACGGGCAGAGGCCTGTGGGCTGAGGAAGGGAGAGTGCAGGAGGCACCCAGTGGTCTTGCCGCCGTTGGGCAGCCTTCATCTCCTGTTGTGGAGCTTGGCTTTTTTTGTTTATTCAGGGGTTTTGCAGTTAAGAACCGGTTTGGGTGGGTGAAATACTGTTTGGCAGCGAAGTCCTGCTTGCCGGCGCCCTCCGCGTCTGAGGGAAGAGTGTTTGCTGCCTGTGTCCCTCTTTCGCCCTGCCCCTGTGGGAGGAAGCGGGGCGTCTCCTTCCCTCCTTCCTCCCGCTGCTTGCTTCTTCCCCACGCTGCTCCTCAGTCTGCAGTAAAGTGAACTAGTGGAGAAAGCATTTGGCTGCATGCTCTCTGCAGTGGTTTGCCCTTCCTCCCTGCTTCAGGCTACAATCCTTACAGGAGACGAGACAGCGAAGGGGGTCTTTTGTGGGCCTTGGCAGGTGGACACCTGAGCCAGCCCCAGCCTGGGCAGAAGGAGAGGTCCTGACCCGCCACTTTGGTCAAGTCTTTGAACCCCCTCTTGTGCCTGGCAGGGTGCTGAGGCTCTGTTCCCCCATGCTGGCTGTTTCTCCGCGTCCCCCAGTCTTCACTGCCCACATAGCCTAGAGGGTGAACCCAGGGTCCTGCACAGAAGAGAAGGGCTGCACCACCCTAACACATGCACCCCCTTTCCCTCTGCCCTACCCCAGCTGGCCTGAGGCTGGACAGGGTCCAGGAGCCCACTGGTGCTGCCTACGCCTGCTCCACATGGCCCCTCCACTTCCCTTGGTCCAGAGGCACAGCCCCCAGGCCTTGAACAGAGGGCCACGCGAAGAGAGTGGTCAGCAGCCTCTGGAGTCTTTGTCCTTTGGAAGGCTGATTGGGGAGCCTCAGAACAGCAGTGGCTGTGGCCGTCAAGCTCGCGTCTCCATCTGAAGAGGGTCAGGCTAGCCTTGCTAGTTGCCTCGTGTGCCCAGCCCCACCCTTACAGTGATCTTAGTTACACCCCTTCCCCCAGCCCTGCCAGCTGCCACCTCCTTCCCAGGCAGGGCTGCGGAGCCGTGTGTGGCCAGGAGCGAGGTGGAGGAGTGCAGGGCAGGGCCTGCAGCTGGCGGGCTGGGGCCGAGGCTGTGAGGAGCCCGCAAGGCCTGACTGCTTTTGTGTTCTTCGCACAGGCCAGCAGAGCCAGCCGCAGAGCAGCCAGCCCAACTACAGCAAGGCCTGGGAAGACTATTACAAAAAACAGAGTGAGTGCCCAGCCCTCCTAACCTGTGGCAGCACAGTCCCCTCCAGCCCAGAGACTTCAGAGTCCAAGGCTCACTGTCACCTCTTTTTTCCCTAATGCCTTCCCTGTGTGGCTTGATCTCATTATTTGCCTTCGTCCTCCACCCTGTACCTGCCTGCTTCTTTCTGTCAGGCGTCTGGGCATAGTCAGTCAGTGACCACAGGCTGCCCTGCGACTCGGCACATCCCCTCCTCTTTATTCTCCCCCTGCTGGGCTCCAAAGGACTTGAGGTGGGCGTGGCACCTGGAAGTGTGGGCTCAGCTGGCGTCTGGTCTCCTTAGGGACTGAAAGATTCCGGCTGGGTGCCACCTGGCAGGCAAACAGACCAACCAGGCATCTTGTTCTCTGTCTTGGTGCTTCAGGGCAGATGAGGAGAGGTGGTGAGATTCAGGGAAGGAGGCCTTACCTGGGCATTGGAGCTGGGTGCTTAGTTTCTCTTCTTAAGTAGGCCCGTTTTCTAACTCCCAGAAATGAAACCAGCCTTCAGAGCAGGGCAAGGGACCCAACAAGCAAAAGGTCTCTGGGGAGTCACATAAAATCAGGACCAGACTCTCGGGATATATCCCACGATTACTAGACCGGAGGACTGAGGGCTTGTTTAAAGAGGTATCTCACGTGCCTTGTGTTTGGAGGATGTTTCTTGCTGGTTGGAAGAGATCGGGTTGAAGGCTACCAGAGAAATGGTCCCCCTGGTGTTGGCATCATCGCCAGGTTCATGGCCCTTCTAGGGGTTGGAGGTGGGGGTGTTGAGTCATGGTCACCAGAGTGCTGTAAGCTCAGCTGCCCAGTCTTCCCCAAATCCCAATTCCCAGACCCCTGGGCCTGTGTTGAAGCTGTTCACAGGATTTGGACACTATCACAGGCACCCAAGTTAGGTACTCCCCTTCTCCCCCACCCCCACCCCAGGATCCCCCCTTCTCTGTCTGTCACAGGGCCCTGGGAGCTGAAGGGGCAGGCAGGGAGATGCAGAGAATGCGCTTCCGCAGAGAGAAGGCAGGCGTGAGGATTGGTCTTCACAGGCATAGCAGGGGCCGGGCAACAAGAGGCTAACAGCACCTTTTGTAGCAAGCGCTCCTGCAACACCAGCCTCACCTCACTGCCTCCCAGACCTCCCTGCCTTCCAGCCGTCCGGAGGGAGAGCAGATGCCCAGGGCCTTTGGGAAGGGTCCTGCCCAGTGCACCTCTGCTCCCGATAACCTGTGTTTCCTCCTTTGTCAACCAGGTCACGCCGCCAGCGCTGCTCCTCAGGCCAGCTCCCCACCGGACTACACAATGGCCTGGGCAGAATATTACAGACAGCAGGTCGCTTTCTACGGACAGACGTTAGGGCAGGCGCAGGCCCACAGCCAGGTCTGTAGCTAATCACCAGCACCGCTGCCACTCCCTAGCCCCAAGCCCCTGCTCCCAAGCCTTCTGTGTTTCCTGACCCCAGGATGAGAGCGCTGGGCTAGGAGGAACCTCTGGGCGCCATAGCTCCTCAGCGAGGCTGCTTCTGCTGAGAGCCCGGCTCCAGCCCCTCTGTCCCTCCTCGCTCCGGAGAAAAAGAGTTTAGGCCAAGTGGGAGGATTGGGGGCGCAGCCCCTACAAGGAAGTGCCTGAACCTTCCTCAATCCAGGCCCCAGACCTCAGGGCTCATTAGTAGTCTCTCTCTTCCTCTAAGCCTCAGTTTCCGTAACTGTAAAGGAGCAAGTGCAGAGGGTGCGCTCCGGCGACTGCTCTCCAGGAGGGTGGAGTGGCCAGGCCGTCAGCCATGCCCGGGCAGCAGCAGGAAGCAGTGAGAGGGCAGGGGGGCAGAGCCCAGCTTTCCTCTCCTGTGCACAACCTAGAGGGTTCTGTTCAGAGGCCAAAAACGGATTTCTTATTAAAGAAGGGAAGACGTCCAAATGTTCCCACAGGGCGCATTTCCCACCTGATGCCAGTCAGGTCCTCATGGATAACATTTCAGTTACCTCCTGGCCCTGGACTCAGCTGGTTGGGCCTCTCACTGCCAAATTGGCCGTCTGGGTCTGGTCCTGGGGAAACAGGTGTCAGGGCTGGTGGTGACAGAGGAGAAGCGTGGCTCCCACTGTCCGCTCTTCCCTGCCCCAAGTCCCTAGTGGAGAGAGAAGCCCAAGAGCTCTTCAGCAGAGGTTTTGTCTGGCCCAGCTCCCGTGACGCGAGACCTGGGGGAGGTCACTGGCACACAGACCTGAGAACCTGCCATCGCAGACTAATTCCTCTTCCCTTCCGTCCACAGGAGCAGTAGGACAGCGTCCTCGTGGCCAACTCTCCCCTCAAAATCATTGTCAAAGAAAACCTATTTGTAACAGAGGTTTTTACATTTGCAAACCTTTTGATGAAGAACTGTTGTTTTGTTCTGTGAAACACTATATTTAGATTAACGGAATTTTTCTAAAACTCGGGAAAATTAGTTACTAAAAATTGCTGATCATTTTTGTTTCATTATTTTTGTTATTTCAAATGTATAAGCTCTGGGATTCTTTTTGGAGCAATACCTACAAAGTCAGGCACCAGAATGTGCCTCAGAGCTGTGACATTTCAACATGATGGTTTTGGTTTGGTTTTGTTTTGTGTCCTTTTTATTTGCAGTTTTTTCTGTTGCAACAGAAAGTGGCTTGGAAGTCTTAGGTGGTATGTAACAAATTCTTTTTAAAAATTTTAAAGCAGTATTTAAGTATTCTTAAATGTGTAAATTCATTTAATGTTTTACTTCTAATTTCTTGTATCTTGGCTGTCTGGTTTTATTGCATTTTTTAAAAAACTGAACTATTATGTATTGTAATGAATGATGTGAATTCTGAACTGAGACAGATAATTGTATTGCTGTCCAACAGGGGTTGGGAGGGGCATTTTGTAGGGTTTGTATAATTTCTAGAGTTCGAAAGGGGTAATATAAAAATGTGCTCGTGTGTTTAGCATACGTTTTTCTCATGTCTCCATTACCAGTTGCAATTGTGTATCTAAGACCTCCAAGCTTGTTTTTAAAACAAAACAAAAAACCTTTCTCTATTATCTCAGAAATATAAATACTGTTATTTTTAATATTAAGAAATTCAATATAACTTTTAACACACACTGTGGAACATTAAACCGTATAAAAATGTAGTTATAACTATTTTTAATTCCAAGGTGTTGTTTGCTTTTTTCTTTTAAATATTTTCTTAATATTTTGTCAGATTAACTAGATGAATAAATAAATCTAGTATTAACCGCATTATGAATTAAATAATTTTGATTTAATGAAAGGGATAATATGATTTCCAGTGTTTACTGTAGTGTATCTTGTACAGATAACATGTATTTTTAAAGGAAAAAAAACGGAATTGAAGCTATTTTTTCTTGCATTTCTAATTGACCTGAGGGACATTCCGTTTGAAATGTACTGAAGTTACAGTTTCTGGTTTTTTCTCCTTATTTTTCTTATAATGCTTGAAATGTCTAACTATTAAAAAAGACAATTGGAAAATGTTATGCATGGGGTTTTTAAGAAAACAAAGTGTTCTTTTTATTTGACTGACAATTCATTTTACACTCTATATAATAAAATCTCCACAAGGCATCTTGTGGGCAAAGTCTTTCTGGCCTGTTGCTTTCCATTCGCCGGTTCATCCCTCTGCCCCTGCCCGCGGCCGCCCGAGAGGGAAAGAGGATTCCTGCGGGCCTCGCCCGTCATCTTGCACCGCGTCCGCCCGCCTTCGTTGGTGCAGTCTAGATGTCTAGCTAGTTCCTTAAGCTAATTTTATGTTAATGGCTCTGTATGATTTGACAGCTTGACTTGAGAGCCGTGGTTGGGCTCAGCTCCCCTTCTCTGTCACAGTCAGGCATCTCTAAGTAAGAAGTCAGTATGGGAGTGTCATCGGATGGAGCTGGGAGATGCGTTGAAGGGCGTGCGGCAGGTCAGCAGACTTCTGCGACTGACTGGGCAGCCCCTTGCCCTCCGCCCGCTCCCCTTCCCTGCATGCCCATGCACACACATTCGCCTACAAATGTAGGTGGGCTGCCCCTAGGCGCGGTGTGCTTCCCTGACTGTTGCTGCCTGCATCCCCCACCTCCTTGTCCCCAGCCTCACCTGTGGCTCTGGTGGTGGTGCTTTCTCGCTCTTAGCCCCGTGCCCACGGTGGGACGCCAGATTGCCAGGAGGGCTGGGAAGCGTCAGCACACGTGCTCATTACGTCCTGTCCTTTCATGAAGAAACAAATGGGGCGTCCTTCCCCAGAGGTGTTAAGTTACAGTCCTGTGGTCTCAGGACTCGTGGCGACAGTGTGGGCCTCAGACTTGGAAGGGCATTAAGTAATAGCATCAGCCCTCGCCTTTTTTTTTTCCTTCTGTCCCATTGGTTGGGGTGACTGGCCTTGAGCAGTGTCTGCTTTCACGTCTGAGCGGGCCCTGCCTTCGCCCTCAGGCTTTCTGTGCGGGTCTCCTCTACTTACATGCAGAGACCTGTTTCCATCCTGAACAGGGCTTGCTGGGCTGTGCCTGGCCAATACTGGCCCCTTGTCTGTACTCCAAGCTTCTGACAGGAGGGGAAAAAAGCATCTGTGGCTCCTTCAGGCCGAAAAGGGGTGTGGAGAGCAGGCCATCTGCGGCCATGGCAGGCCTGTTGAGAGCCGGAAGACAAAAAGATGTGGCATTTTTAACTGCACCTCTAGAGAATCGAGTTTGACGTTGAGAAATTGAATAGTAAAAGGCACTTGGAAAGTGGGGGGAGGGGGCCGAGTGGGAGGAGGGCGTAAACGCTGATGACGGTAATGGGAATTCGGGAGAGGGCATTACAGAGAAGACTTCCTTCTAATTCATCTTCCAAGCTCTGTGCCAAAACAGCATTTGGCATGGTTCACAGGGAGCGATTGTGTGATAATGAACCCTAAGGTGTCCCTTAATTGAAGACTGAGCATTGTGGTTTGTGCCAAGAGTCATAAATGGCGCAGGCTTGCAGAGGATGCATTTTCTTAAATGTATCGGTAAGTACAGATTAGCGCTTGTCCCCAGTGAAATGCCCATACTATCAATTATGGAAATCTCTCTTTCTCTCTGATGCAATCTTTTATTGGGGGGAGGGGGTGTGGTACGACAGGAGGCGGGGGGGAAAGTTTGCAAGCATATGAAATTTGGCCTCTCATTAACATGGCGCCCAAGGAAGATGATTTTCATCAGCAGTCTGGTGTACTGGAAGGCTAAAGTGCTTGAAATGTACCAAGTTCAGCGGTTGTGTTCCATTAAGAAAGATGCATGGTCATCACTGTAAGGGCGGTCGGGGTCGGGGAGGCGGGGCGGGCGCTTGCCCAGTCTGTCTTCTGAATGCATGCCCCCCCCCACCCGCCACCGCCCATGCCTACTGGGTCTCTGCCAGCCTCCCAAGTTCAGGATTCATCAAGGACCCTGCTGAGCCGATCCCAGCCCCACCCAGAAGTTTGGGCTGGGGTTGAGGAGTTCTCAGCCAGCGGGCCTCAATCAGTACCCCTGGCCTCTCATCAGATAGGAGGCACCATCTTTCCAGGGTCACTCGAAAGTGGTGACCACCCATGATGTCCCAGAGCCCCCACAGTAGGGTCGGCTGGGGCACAGATGGCACAGTGCAGTGCCTGGTCCATGAGAACGTGGGTCACCCCAGAGCCGCAGCTTCTAGCTGGCTACAGCCCCACTCTCTCCCAGCCCCGCTTCTGGTCCACTAGGGCCCAGCTGGGGTTTTTTAAGATGGGCTGAAGCAAATGGGCCTTATAGATGCTTAGAGATTAATGGCCAGAAAGTGGCTTGACACTCAATTCCGCAGGGGGCTGCAGGCCCAGGGTCTGTGTCTCGGGTAGGGTGGAAGGGGAAGCAAAGACAACCCTCACTGCCCTTGAAACAATGGTCATCTTGGCTGTCCTTTGTCTTGAAGGTGTTTCCGTAGCATCTACCAAGGGGGTCCTGGCCCTTTCCGGGTACCTGCTTCCAAGGTGGTCTCTGCACCCTGGGAGGTAGAAAGGCCTAATCTCCCCATTTCACAGAAGAGGGCTCAGAGTCAAAGGCTGAGACCTGCCTTTATTCACACGGGCACGGAGGGGCCAGTTCTGTGCCAGGTTGTATGCTGCACTCCGGCTGGGGCTTCAGAGGAGAGCGTGACCACCGCCTTCTGGGGGCGCACTGTCTTTTGTAGTCACCACCAAGGGAGATGGTTAGCAGGATGGGAGAAGATCTTGAAAGTTAGGGTTGAGTACCAACTTGGCCAGCCCTGGAAGTGCACTACAGTCAATCATCATTTCAATTCCGTATTTGCAAATTCACCTACTCACTGAAATGTATTTGCAACCCCCAAATCTACCCCCACAGAGCATCTGCGGGTCATTCACGGTGAAAAACCTGAGTTACCGGATGCACGTGTTCCCAGCTGAGGTGGAAAAGGCGGCGCTCTGCCTTCTGGTTTCAGCTCTCGTGTCATAAATAAGCACTTTTCCTTGCAGTCTACTTAGTGCCACAGTTTTTGCATTTTGTGCCTTTTGTTTTTCTTTTTTGACAGTTTTACTGTCTAAAGTGGCCCCCAAGCATGGCACTAAAGGGCCATCTAGCATTCCTAAGCATAGGAAGGCTGAGGTGTAGCTGATGGAGGCAATATATGCGTTCTGCCTCTTGCAGGCCTGAGTTACAGTGCTGTTGGCCACGAGTTCAATGTTAATAGGTGAACAATATACATATTAAGTAAGGAGTATTTATTTTTATTTATTTTTTATTTTTGTTTATTTGTTGAGATGGAGTCTTGTTCTGTCACCCAGGCTGGAGTGCAGTGGCACGATCTCGGCTGACTATAAACTCCGCCTCCCACGTTCAAGCAATTCTCCTGCCTCAGACTCCTGAGTAGCTGGGATTACAGGCGCCCACCAACATGCCTAGCTAATTTCTTTGTATTTTTAGTAGAGATGTGGTTTCAGCGTGGTCAGACTGGTTTCAAACTCCTGACCTCAAATGATCCACCCATCTGGGCCTCCCAAACAGCTGGGATTACAGGCGTGAGCCACCGTGCCCGGCCAATGAGGGGTCTTTAAACAGAAACACACATAAAACAAGATTATGGAGTGCTGATGCATGCCTGTAGTTCCAGCTACTAGGGAGGCTGAGGGAGGAGGATCACTTGAGCCCAGGAGTTCAAGGCTGCAGTGAGCTATGTCCGTGCCTGGGAATAGCCACTGCATTCCAGCCTGAGCAACATAGCAAGACCCCATCTCTTAAAAAAATAAAAAGGCTGGGCGCAGTGGCTCATGCCTGTAATCCCAGCATTTTGGGAGACCGAGGTGGGCAGGTTGTCTGAGATCAGGAGTTTGAGACCAGCCTGGCCAACATGGTGAAATCCCGTCTCTACTAAAAAGACAAAAATTAGCTGGGTATGGTGGCGCACGCCTGTAATCCCAGCTACTCGGGAGGCTGAGGCAGGAGAATTGCTTGAACCTGGGAGACAGAGGTTGCAGTGAACCGAGATTGCACCACTGCACTCCAGCCTGGGCGACAGAGCGAGATTCCGTCTGAAAAAATAATAATAATAATAAAATAAAAAAGATTATCTATAGATTGGTGTGGACACTGGCTTGCAGGAACCTTGCCTTGTATTTCCCTTAGGAACAAGGGTTTAGTATTTGATGATTCAGTGTTTGCAGAGACTTTATACATCACTACCACGAACAACTAGAATCCACTGGCTCTTACTTTCCTATAAGGAAAATCCGACTCTTATCCCATTTTGGAGATGAGGAAATAGGGTTTTGCTTGTCTGTTTGTTTTTTCTGAGATGGAGTCTTGCTCCAGGCTGGAGTGCAGTGACACGATCTCGGCTCACTGCAACCTCTGCCTCCCGGGTTCAAGCAATTCTCCTGCCTCAGCCTCCTGAGTAGCTGGGATTACAGGTGCCCGCCACCACACCCAGCTAATTTTTGTATTTTTAGTAGAGACAGGGTTTCACCATGTTGACCAGGCTGGTCTCGAACTCCTGACCTCATGATCCACCCCGCCTCGGCCTCCCAAAGTGCGGGGATTACAGGCGTGAGCCACCACGCTCGGCCAAGGAAACAGGTTTAAATAGGTTCTGATCAGAGTCATACCATGGTTGTGCACATGTGACCTGAGAGGTAACCAGGACTATGCTCCCCATTTTACAGATGAGGGCTCAGAGAGGCTGGAACCTGTCCTTACTGACACAGGCACAGAGGGGCCAGTTCCATGGCAAGTTCGTGCTCCACTCTGCTGGGGTTTCAGTGGAGAGCTACACTCTTGCTGAGGCCTCCTCAAACCTTAGCCTGGCTGCAATACCGGCCTGCCTTGCCACACCCACACATGAGCAGAGCCAGGCACATGTGCAAGGAATGCCTCACGTGGTTCTAGTGGGGCCTGGCGAGTTCAGCCTACCTAAGGCAGCAGGGTGTGAGGCATGAAGGTGTGGACGCTTAAACTTGGGTCTGAGTCCTGCCTGCACCTCATATGATCTAACCTCTGGTATCCTAAGTGTGGGGCTAGTAGCCACCTGCCCGCCTGTGGGGCTATGATAGGAGTCAATGGCACACAAGTAAAGCGCTTCACACCTGGTTCTTAATGGGCACTCAAAAACTGGCAACCGGCCTGGTGCAGTGGCTCACATCTGTAATCCCAGCACTTTGGGAGACGGAGGCAGGAGGATCGCTTGAGCCAGGAGTTTGAGGCCAGCCTGGGCAATGGAGTGAGACCCCACCTCTACAAAAAAAAAAAAATTCTAATTAGCCAGGCATGATGGTGCATGCCTGTAGTCCCAACTACTTGGGAGGCCAAGGTGAGAGGATCCCTTGAATCCAGGAAGTCGAGGCTGCAGTAAGCTGTAATCATGCCACTGCACTCCAGCCTGGGTGACAGAGCAAGACCCTGTCTCAACAAACAAGCCAAAAAAAGCCGGGTGCAGTGGCTCTTGCCTGTAATCCCAGCACTTTGGGAGGCCAAGGTGTGTGGATTACCCAAGGTCAGGAGTTTGAGACCAGCCTGGTCAACATAGTGAAACCCTGTCTCTACCAAAAGTACAAAAAATGTGCAGGGTGTGGTGGCAGGCACCTGTAATCCCAGCTACTAGAGAGAGTCTGGGCAAAAGAGTCACTTGAATCCAGGAGGCAGAGGCTGCAGTGAGCTGAGATCGCACCACTGCACTCCAGCCTGGGTGACAGAGCTAGACTCCGTCTCAAAAAAAAAAAAAAAAAAAAAAATGCCGGGCGCGGTGGCTCACGCCTGTAATCCCAGCACTTTGGGAGGCCGAGGCGGGTGGATCACGAGGTCAGGAGTTGGAGACCATCCTGGCTAATATGGTGAAGCCCCATCTCTACTAAAAATACAAAAACTCAGCCGAGCGTGGTGGCGGGCGCCTGTAGTCCCAGCTACTGGGAGGCTGAAGCAGGAGAATGGCGTGAACCTGGGAGGCAGAGCTTGCAGTGAGCAGCGATCGCGCCACTGCACTCCAGCCAACAGAGCAAAACTCCGTCTCAAAAAAAAAGAGAGAAAGAAAAGAAAAGAAAGATTCTTCCCTAACTCCACTTCTTCAGTCAAGGGGAGAGAACGATCAACAATTTCCTTCAGGCAAAGGGAACCCACAGGCCTCACTTTTGTTCCCAACTTGGACAGATGACTTTCTGTGACTTGGATAGATCAGCTCTCTTGATCTGTTTTCTTTCCTTGGAATTGGACCACACAAGTGGTTTCCAAATTATGGTAGGTTGGTGTCAAGGATTTCATGGTTGTTTGATTCACATTTCGATAAAACATATTAAATATTAAATGCATTTAAACTTTTTTTTTTTTTTTGAGACAGAGTCTCACTTTGTTGCCCAGGCTGGATTGCAGTGGTGTGATCTCGGCTCACTGCAACCTCCGCCTTCCAGGTTCAAGCGATTCTCCGACCTCAGCCTCTCGAGTAGCTGGGACTACAGGCGTGAGCCACCACGTCGGCTAATTTTTGTATTTTTAGCAGAGTTGGCCAGGCTGGTCTCGAACTCCTGACCTCAGGTGATCTGCCTGCCTCAGCCTCCCAAAGTGCTGGGATTACAGGCGTGATCCACTGCACTCGGCCTTAAACATTTTTAAAAATTTGTAACCATAATGTTTTTTAAAAACACCATGCACTCAAGTACATTATATGCTGCACTTTTTTCCTTCCTTTTTTCCTTTTTTTTTTTTTTTTTTTTTTTAGAAGGAGTCTCTCTCTGTCATCCATGCTGGAGTACTGTGGCATGATCTCGGCTCACTGCAACCTTTGCCTCCCAGGTTCAAGCAATTCTCTTGCCTGAGCCTCCTGAGTAGCTGGAATTACAGGCGCCCACCACTATGCTGGGCTAATTTTTGTATTTTTAGTAGAGACGGGGTTGGCCAGGTTGGTCTCAAACTGGTTGGTCTCGAACTCCTGACTTCGTGATCCATCCACCTCGGCCTCCTGAAGTGCTTTGATTACAAGCTTGAGTCACCGCGCCTGGCCAAAGCTGTATTATTATTATTTTTATTTATTTATTTATTTTAATTTTTATTTTTTTGAGATGGAGTCTCGCTCTGTCGCCCAGGCTGGAGTGCAGTGGCACGATCTCGACTCACTGCAAGCTCCGCCCCCCGGGTTCATGCTATTCTTCTACCTTAGCCTCCTGAGTTGCTGGGACTACAGGCGCCCGCCACCACGCCCGGCTAATTTTTTGTATTTTTAGTAGAGACCGGGTTTCACCGTGTTAGCCAGGATGGTCTTGGTCTCCTGACCTTGTGATCCGCCCATCTCGGCCTCCCAACAAAACTGTCTTAATTATTGTACCTTTACAGTAAGTCCTTCAGCTTTGTTGTTCTTCAAGATTGTCTTGGCTACTCCCAGCCCTTTGCATTTCTATACAAATTTTAGAATCAGCTTGTCGATCTCCCAACCCCCATAAAAATATTTTAAATTTGCTGGGATTTTTACTGGGATTGCAATGAATCTATAGATCAATTTGGGAAGAATTGACAACCTAACAATGTTGTAGATTCTTTTGGATTTCCTGTGTTCACAGTCAGATCATTTATGAATAATGATGGTGTTATTTTTTTCGTTCCCAATCCTTATGCCATTTGTTCTTTGTATTGCTTGACTACTCTGGCCAAGACCTTCAGTATCTTGTTGATTGAAAGCCGTGAGAGTTGTCATTCTGGTCTTATTTGTAGCCTCAGTGTGTATGTTTGGTATACAGTTTATCTGATAAGGAGGTTTTCTTCTGTTTCTAGTTTGCCAAGAGTTTTGTCATGAATAGGTAATGAATTGTTTCAGTGCTTTCTTCTGCATCTGTAGAGATCATCTATGATTTATCTCCTTTTTCGCTTCAATGTAATGAATTACACTGATTGATTTTCAAATGTTAAACCAGCCTTGCATTCCTAGAATAAACCTCATAATGGTTGTAATGGATTATCTATTTTATTGATAGATACATGGATAGATAGATAGATAGATGATAGATAGATAGATGATAGGTAGATAGATAGATGATAGGTAGATAGATATAGTTGATAAGATATACATATTATATATATAATTGGTTTGGTTTACTAACTTTTTTATTAGGATTGTTATATATACATTCATGAAAACCATTGGTCTGTAATTTACCCCACATTTAATCAATCTGTATTAGTCTATTCTTACACTGCCACGAAGAACTACCTGAGACTGGGTAATCTACAAAGAAGAGAGGTTTAATTGACTCACAGTTCTGCAGGCTATACAGGAAGCATGACTGGGAAGCCTCAGGAAATTTATAATCATGGCAGAAGGCAAAGGGGAAGCAGGCACATCTTAGCATGGCAGAGCGGGAGAGAGAGAGCAAGGCAGGAAGTGCCACACACTTTCTTTCTTCTTTTTTTTTTTTTTTAGACGAGGTTTTGCTCTTGTTGCCCAGGCTGGAGTGCAGTGGCGCGATCTTGGCTCACTGCAAACTCCGCCTCCCGGGTTCAAGTGTTTATCCTGCCTCAGCCTCCCGAGTAGCTGGGATTACAGGCATGTGCCACCACGCCTGGCTAATTTTTGTATTTTTAGTAGAGACGGGGTTTCTCCATGTTGGCCAGGCTGGTCTCGAACTGCCGACCTTAGGTGATCCGCCCGCCTCGGCCTCCCAAAGTGCTGGGATTACAGGCGTAAGCCACTGCACCCGGCCCAAATGCCACACACTTTCAAACCATCAGATATCATGAGAATTCACTCACTATGATGAGAACAGCAAGGGGGAAATCCGCCCCCGTGATCCAGTCATCTCCCACCAGGCCCCTCCTCAAATTCAACATGAGATTTGGCCAGGACAAAAATCCAAACTATATCACCATCGAAGATGCATAACAGGTCAACTTGTGCTACTACCTTAACTCATTTCTGAGCAGGTGTGTCCTCATCGCGCACATTGCCATTGTGGAATGTTCTAACACTGGTCTTTGAAGTCATGCCTGTGGGCATTGGCTCTTGTGCCCAAAAGTTCATTTCTCAGTTCATTACGGAATTCCATGCTCAGATGCCAGGCAAGGTTCAGCAAACAGATGGTCTCGCCATGACCAGTGATGGTTCTCGTGCAGTTAAAACCCACAACTAGGCCGGGTGCGGCGGCTCGCACCTGTAATCCCAGCACTTTGGAAGGCCAAGGTGGATGGATCACCTGAGGTCAAGAGTTCAAGACCAGCCTGGCCAACATGATGAAATCCCATCTCTACTAAAAATACACACACAAAAAAAAATTAGCCTGGCGTGGTGGCACGCACCTGTAGTCCCAGCTACACGGGAGGCTGAGGCAGGAGAATCACTTGAACCTGGGAGGTGGAGGTTGCAGTGAGCCAAGACCGAGACCCTGCACTCCAGCCTGAGCTACAGAGGGAGACTCCATCTCAAAAAAATAAAATAAAATAAGTGCAGGCACGGTGGCTCACACCTGTAATCCCAGCACTTTGGGAGGCCGAGGTGGGTGGATCACCTGAGGTCAGGAGTTCAAGACCAACCTGACCAACATGGTAAAACCCCGTCTCTACTAAAAATTCAAAATTAGCCAGGCGTGGTGGCGGGTGCCTGTAATCCCAGTTACTCGGGAGGCTGAGGCAGGAGAATCGCTTGAACCCGGGAGGTGGAAGTTGTGGTGAGCCGAGATTGTGCCATTGGACTCCAGCCTGGGCATCAAGAGTGAAACTCCGTCTCAAAAAATAAAAAAATAAAAAATAAAATAAAATCCAACCAATAGTGTTGAGGCACCAGCTGTACCCAAGGCATTGTGCTCAGCCCTGAGGGATGGGGCAAAGTCACTTCTCCCTGCATGGAGCTGGTCTAGCAGAAGCACTTGTTTATATCTGGCAATGGTTAGTTAGCAATTCAACTTTATATTTTTTAATTTTATTTTTTAGTGATCCTCCTACCCCAGCCTCCCAGTAGTTGGAACTACAGGTGTACCATACCCAGCTTTTTTTTTTTTTTTTTTTTTTTTTGTAGAGACGAGGTCTCGCCATGTTACCCAAGCTAGTCTTGAACTCCTGGTCTCAAGCGATCTTCCCATCTTGGCCTCCAAAAGAGTTGGTATTACAGGTGTAAGCTACCATGCCCTACCTAGCAATTCAACTTTGAGACAAAAATTCCTCCTACACTTTTTTTTTTAAATCTTCTGAACCATTTTATTTTATTTTGTTTTATTTTATTTTATTAAGGAGTCTCACTCTGTCACCCAGGCTGGAGTGCAGTGGTGCGACCTTGGCTCACTGCAACCTCTGCCTCCCAGGTTCAAGCGATTCTCTTGTCTCAGCCTCCCGAGTAGCTGGGACTACAGACGCGTGCCACCACGTCCAGCCAATTTTGTATTTTTAGTAGAGACAGGGTTTCACCATGTTGGCCAGGATGGTCTCGATCTCTTGACCTCGTGATCCTGATTCAAACAAATAAGCAGTTGTCAATGATGACAGTTTTTGAACTGCTTACCTTGTTGTTTTGCATACACTGTAATAAAACTGGTTCAGGCTGGGCGCACTGGCTCACACCTGTAATCCCAACACTTTGGGAGGCTGAGGCAAGAGGATCACCTGAGCTCAGGAGTTTGAGATCAGCCTGGCCAACATGGTGAAACCCTGTCTCTACTAAAAATACAGAAATTAGCAGGGTGTGAGGCTGGGCATGGTGGCTCATGCCTGTACTCCCAGCACTTTGGGAGGCCGAGGCAGGCAGATCACTTGAGGTCAAGAGTTTGAGACCGGCCTGGCCAACATGGTGAAACCTCGTCTATACTAAAAATACAGAAATTTGCTGGGTGTGGTGGAGGATGCCTGTAATACCAGCTACTCAGGAGACTGTGGCAGGAGAATCACTTGAACCCGGGAGGCAGAGGTTGCAGTGAGCCGAGATAGCGCCACTGCACTCCAGTCTGGGCAACAGAGTGAAACTCCATCTCAAAAAAAAAAAAAAAAAAAAAAAACCTACAAAAATTAGCCAGGCGTAGGGGCACGCACCTGTAGTCCCGGCTACTCAGGAGGCTGAGGTGGGAGAATCACTTGAACCCAGGAGTTGGAGGTTGCAGTGAGCCGAGATCATGCCACTGCACTCCAGCCTGGGTGGACTGAGCGAGACTCCATCCAAAAAAAAAAGAAGAAGAAGAAGAAATAAATGCCACTTGCACTTGTATCCGATCTCTTTGGCTTTCTGCAGTTTGAATATATTGTGGCTGGGTGTGGATTCTGTGTGTGTGTTTTTTTATTTGTTTTGCTTTGTGTGTACGTGTGTGTGTGTGTGTGTGTGTGTGTGTGTGTGTGTGTGTGTGTGTTTCTGTTTCTGGTATTTTTGTTGTGATTATTTGTTGCTATTTATCCAGATTGGTGTTCTCTGAGTTTCCTGGACCTGTGCTTATCTGCCTGTCATTAATTTTTTTATTTTTTTATTTTTGTAAGGCAGAGTCTTGCTCTGTCACCCAGGCTGGAGTGCAATGGGCAACATGGCGAAACCCCATCTCTGCAAAAAGTACTACAAAATTAGCCGGGCGTGGTGGCGCGTGCTTGCAGTCCCAAATACTTGGGAGGCTAAAGTAGGAGGATTGCTTGAGCCTGGGAGGCCAAGGTTGCAATGAGCCGAGATCGTGCCACTGTACTCCAGCCTGAAAAACAAAACAAAACAAACAAAAAAAAACTTGAAAGTCACCACTTTCATTATTTCATTATTAAAATTAAAAAGAAAAAAAAAAACGGCCGGGCGCAGTGGCTCACACCTGTAATCCCAGCACTTTGGGAGGTCAAGGCGGGCGGATCACAAGGTCAGGAGATCGAGACCAGCCTGGCTAACACGGTGAAACTCCGTCTCTATTAAAAATACAAAAAAAATTAGCCGGGGGTGGTGGTGGGCGCCTGTTGTCCCAGCTACTCCGGAGGCTGAGGCAGGAGAATGGCGTGAACCTGGGAGGCGGAGCTTGCAGTGAGCCGAGATGGTGCCACTATACTCCAGCCTGGGCAACAGAGCGAGACTCCATCTCAAAAAAAAAAAAAAAATTAACTTGGACAAACTGAAAATCGATGACTTTTCTTGCAGTTGAAACTTTTCTTGAAGTTCTCTGAGGTTTCAGAGAACTGAGTTTGCAAAGGCAAAGCTCCACCCGAGTCAGGAGAGACAGGAGAACCTGGAGAATCCCAGCGACATCTGTGGACCAGGAGCAGAAGCCACGGGAGCCCTAAGTGGGAACACAGATGGGAACTCGGATGAATTGCTAGAGGCTGAGTGTGGACTGGCATCAGAGGGACAAAGTCCTAGAGTCTTCAGTCTAGGGGGTCCCCCACACTTTCATGGGTTTCCCTCCAGGAATCCCTCTTGATTCTGTTGAAGAAAGATCCTGGGCCGGGCACGATGGCTCGTGCCTGTAATCCCAGCACTTTGGGAGGCCAAGGCGGGCGGATCACGAGGTCAAGACATTGAGACCATCCTGACCAACATGGTGAAACCCCGTCTCTACTAAAAATACAAAAATTAGCTGGACATGCTGGTGCGCACCTGTAGTCCCAGCTACTCGGGAGGCTGAGGCAGGAGAATCGCTTGAACCCGGGAGGTGGAGCTTGCAGTGAGCCGAGATCACTCCAGCCTGAAGACAGAGCTAGACTCTGTCTCAAAAAAAAAAAAAAAAAAATCCCACAGGCTCTCGCTGGGGTGTGTGTAGAGATCCTTGTGAAACACTCAAAGCCTTCTAGCCAAGGCCCCATTCCAGGGGGAAGAGCTTTGCCAGAGCCTATCCCAGGTAGGGGAATGGAATTCTCCTTCCAGCCCCCTCCAGGCTTCGCAAAGAACAAGCACAGTGCTCAGGAGCCAGGCTGCAAGGAATTAGGTCGGGAAGGAACCTGAGCCAGAGAAGGTAGTAAGTGGCAGGGGGGAAAAGTGACACCCCTGCAGGGATACTTGTGAATGTCACAGCCCCAAGACCCAGGCCCAAGACAGGACTGACGACAGAATGTTCCCTCTCTCCCACACCTCACCACACCCACAGGCTGCGGTACAATCATGGGAGTCACAGGCGACAGAACTCAAGGCTCAGACCTCCCAAAGTCAGGAGGGAGACAACAATGAGGACAGTAGAAGACGTGGAGCCTCTGGCACCTGCAGCCGCAGCAAACACCTAACACTGCCCAGCTCCTAGAAAGAGGATAATACAGCCTCGGCCGGACGCAGTGGCTCACGCCTGAAATCGCAGCACTTTGGGAGGCCGAGGTGGGTGGTCGCTTGAGCCCAGGAGTTCAAGACCAGCCTGGGCAACATGGCGAAACCCCATCTCTACAAAAACTACAAAAAAAATTAGCTGAGTCTGGTGGCACGTGCCTGTAGTCCCAGCTACTCGGAAGGCTGAGGTAGGAGGATCACCTGAGTCTGGGAGTTAGAGGCTACAGTGAGCCTTGATCATGCCACTGCACCCCAGCCTGGGCACCACAGCAAGACCCTGTCTCAAAAAACTTAAATAAATAAATATAAAATATAAAAGAGCTTTCCTTTCGCTGCTGCAGCCGCAGCGATGAGTATGCTCACACTTCAGAAGAGGCTCATCTCTAGTGTCCTCCACTGTGGCGAGAAGAAGGTCTGGTTGGAACCGATGAGACCAGTGAAATCCCCGATGCCAACTCCCGTCAGCAGATCCGGAAGCTGATCAAAGATGGGCCGATCTTGCGTCACCGCAAGCCTGTGACGGTCCATTCCCGGGCTCAATGCTGGAAAAGCACCTTGGCCCGCCGGAAGGGCAGGCACTTGGGCATAGGTAAGCGGAGGGGTACAGCCAATGCCTGAATGCCAGAGAAGGTCACGTGGATGAGGAGAATGAGGATTCCGCGCCGGCTGCTCAGAATCTAACATTGATCACCACATGTATCACAGCCTGTACCTGAAGTTGAAGGGGAATGTGTTCAAACACAAGCGGATTCTCACGGAACACAGCCACAAGCTGAAGGCAGACAAAGCCCGCAAGAAGCCCCTGGCTGACCAGGCTGAGGCCCGCGGATCTAAGACCAAGGAAGCACGCAAGCTCCGTGAAGAGCACCTCCAAACCAAGAAGGAAGAGATCATCAAGACTTTGTCCCAGGAGGAAAAGGCCAAGAAATAAAAGCTCCCCCTTTGTCTGTACATAGTGGCCTCCGTTATTACATGGATCAGCCATTAAAATAAAACAAGCCTTTAAAATAAATAAATAAATATAAAATGAAATATACCCTCCTCACACTAAAGGCCTCTTGACCTTAGTTTCTGTTATCTGATACGGTGTGTCTGGATTTCAACAAAAAATTGCAAGGCATGCCAAAAGGCAAGAAAAAAACACAATCTCAGCTGGGCACCAAGGCTCACGCCTGTAATCCCAGCACTTTGGGAGGCCGAGGCGGGCAGATCACCTAGGTCAGGAGTTCGAGATCAGCCTGGCCAACATGATGAAGCCCCGTCTCTACTAAAAATACAACAATTAGCCAGGCATGGTGGCGCATGCCTGTAATCCCAGCTACTCGGGAGGCTGAGGCAGGAGAATCACTTGAACCCAGGAGATGGAGGTTGTGGTGAGCCAAGATCACGCCATTGCACTCCAGCCTGGGTGACAAGAGCAAAATTCCATCTCAAAAAAAAAAAACAAAAACATGTTTTTGAGACCTATCCTCCCCCATAAAAATCTGCGGCTGTGAAAGTGCAGTTCCTCCCTGTGTGGTGGGGGGGCTCTAAGCACCCCTCTAAGAGAGCTCTGGGGAACAAAAGGACATCCTGCCCAGCTAGACAACAAGAATGAGAGGGTTTTTCCCTCGAAATTCCATGGAAAGCAGGAGCTGGAGGCTGCAATGGGCTATGATGGCACCACCACTCACCAGCCTTCGTGACAGAGCCCGACCCTGTCTTAAAAACAAAATGAAACAAAACAAAACTTTTGCCAGACATAATGGCTCATGCCTGTAATCCCAGTACTTTGGGAGGCTGAAGAAGCAGGATCACTTGAGGCTAGGAGTTTGAGACCAGCCTGAGTAAAACAGGGAGACCCCAACACTACAAGAATAAGTTTAAAAATTAGCCGGGTGTGGTGGCATGTACTTGCGGTCACAGCTATTCAGGAGGCTGAGACTGGAAGATGGCTTGGGCCCGGAAGGTCAAGGCTGCACTGAGCCATGATCACACCACTGCACTCTAGCCTGGGTAATAGAGCGAGACCCTGTCTTTAAAAAAAGAAAAGACAACGTAGTGCCTATAGCTGATAATACCATATTGTACACTAAAAAATGTAAGAGAGCAGATGTCAAGTGTTCTTACCAGCATCCCCCCACCACCAGCCCCTGGCACACACACATGGGAGCAGGGGGAAGCTTTTGGAGGTGATGAATGTTTATTACTGTGATTGCAGTGATGGTTTCGGGGTGTATGCATATGTTCAAACTCAGCAAATTGTATGCATTAGATATGTGCAGCTTATTATATATTAATTACACCTCAATGAAGCTATTTTAAAAATAAAAATTAGGGCCAGGCACGGTGGCTCACACCTGTAATCCCAGCACTTTGGGAGGCCGAGGTGGGTGGATCACGCAGTCAGGAGATTGAGACCATCCTGGGTAACACCATGAAACCCCGTCTCTACTAAAAATGCAAAAAATGAGCCGGGTGTGGTGGCGAGCGCCTGTAGTCCCAGCTACTCAGGAGGCTGAGGCAGGAGAATGGCGTGAACCCGGGAGGCGGAGCTTGCAGTGAGCCGAGATGGTGCCACTGCACTCCAGCCTGGGTGACAGAGCGAGACTCCATCTCAAAAAATAAATAAATAAATAAATATAAAAATAAAAATTGAGCCAGGCGTGGTGGCTCACACCTGTAATCCCAGCACTTTGGGAGGCCAAGGTGGGTGGATCACTTGAGGTCAGGAGTTCAAGACCAGCCTGGCCAACATGGTGAAACCCCATCTCTACTAAAAATACAAAAATTAGCCAGGCGGGGTGGCAGGTGCCTGTAATCCCAGCTACTCATGAGGCTGAGGCAGGAGAATTGCTTGAACCCAGGAGGTGGGGGTTGCAATGAGCTGAGATCGTGCCACTGCACTCCAGCCTAGGTGACAGAGCAAGACTCTCTCTCAAACAAAAAAAAAGAAGAAGAAGAAGAAAAGAAAATTATTAAAATTAAAAAAAAAAAGAAAGCAAAAAGAAATCCCAGCCAGGCGCAGTGGCTCACGCCTGTCATCCCAGCACTTTGGGAGGCCAAGGCGGGAGGATCACCTGAGGTCAGGAGTTCAAGACCAGCCTGGCTAACATGGTGAAACCCCGTCTCTACTAAAAATACAAAAGTAGACGGGCATGGTAGCGCATGCCAGTAATCCCAGCTACTTCGGAGGCTGAGGCAGGAGAATCGCTTGAACCTGGGAGGCGGAGGTTCCAGTGAGCCGAGATCGCACCACTGCACTCCAGCTCAGGCAACAAAAGTGAAACTCTGTCTCAAAAAAGAAAAAAAAAAAAGAAAAAGAAATCCCAAGGGAAGGAGTCTAAAATTCTGGCAAGCGTCCCTCAGCATGGTGTGGGCACTGTCCACAGGAAACAACACCTCATGGCCAGAACCCAGCTGGTTCTTCTTTGGCCTCGGTGCGTGGACAGCACCAGCAAGGGGCAAGTTCCCAGTAGCTGCCGATGGAACTGACTCACCTTTAACTAAAGTCTCCAGTGACCAGGGGCTGCCAGGGCTGGGCTGGCCAAGCACCACCTGACTCGCCCTTGCTCCATGCCCCCAGCTCCAGGTCCAGCTTGATGCATTGTGGGTGTGCATTAAATATTTGCATAATTAAAATAAATACACGATGATCTGAGAGTCTGGCGTGTCCAGAAGGCTCTGGAATATTTGTGTCTTCTTGAACATTTGGAGCAGCAAAATTCCCCTTCGTTGTAACTACAACTAATTGAACTGGTCTTCAGATAAGTTTCTTCCCTAATTATCCAAGGTCTGACCCCAGACACAGAGGAGGGGACAGGTGGGAAGGAGTGAAGGGGGTGGGGAAGGGAATCTAGAATTAAACATCTCTGGCCGGGCGCAGTGCCTCACGCCTGTAATCCCAGCACTTTGGGAGGCTGAGGTGGGTGGATCACCTGAGGTCAGGAGTTCCAGACCAGCCTGGCCAACATGGTGAAACCCTGTCTCTACTAAAAATACAAAAATTAGCCAGGCATAGTGGTGTGCACCTGTAATCCCATCTACTCCAGAGGCTGAGGCAGGAGAATCGCTTGAACCTGGGAGGCGGAGGTTGCAGTCAGCCGAGATTGCGCCACTGCACTCCAGCCTGGGTGAGAGTGAGACTCCATCTCAAACAAACAAACAAACAATAGAATTAAACATCTCCTTCCAGGCCAGTGTAACACACATTTTCTGTCATCTCAACAGTTGTGAGCATTGGACTCCCATGGGGTCAGAGGGATAAGAAGATAGGACCCCTGAGGGTTTTATTCTCTGAGCTATGGAGAGGGGAAGGGCACAGGCTTAGAGAGCATTCAAGACTCTCGACAAGCCTCAGTTTCCTCCTCTGTAAAAGTAGGCAAATGCAAGGACACATCTCACAGAGTTGCTAGGAGCTGCCTGCATGTGAATGTGCTGGACCCAATGCTTCACTGGGAACAGAAAGGATCTCTTGAGGAGCAGGGCCATTGGTGCGTTGTCCTCCATGCTGTTGACGGTTTGGGAGCTGGGGTGGTGGGGATGATATGGGAGGTGCTGGGGAGGCACATCACAGGATGGACAGGCCAGAGGCTGGAAGCAGAGGCTGGGGGAGGCTGAGGCCCTGGCTGCAGGGAAGGGGAGGGAATGAAGTATCTTCAGTGGGTCCAACCCACTGCAGCGGGTCCCTCCAGCTCCGATCTGGGGTCTGAGGACACGTCCCGCTGTTTGTGTCTACTTAGTGGGGAGCATTTATGACTGGGCTTCACCATCTCTTTCCACATCCTGACTGGGCCCCCGGGTTCTGAGGATCTGGGCTGCCCTGGCCTTTTGGCAGTTTCTGGAGCTGCCATCCGCTTTGCTGGGATTCAGAGGCTCCCTCGTGCCACCCAGAGGAGGTAGGCAAGGCCGGAGCCCTCACTGTCCTTCCCTAACCTGTCCATGCCACTGTGGCTCCATCTACCCTGTCATTCACTCACGGGCTGAGCACTCGCTGTGTGCCAGGCCCTGGTGCTGGCCCGGGAGACCAAGGAAGATTCAGACCAGATGCCTGTCCTCCAGAAGCCCCAGTCCTGAGATGGGTCAGGAGGGACCACGGAGTTCATCTCTGCACACCTGGTGCCTAGTTTCTGTGCAGTAAACAAAAGCGGCTCCCTGCCCACTTGAACGGGCTCTCGGGGTTGGCAGACAGTACATGGATCCCCCGAGTCATTGTTCCTCTGGCTTGGACAGCCCTAGCTGGGAGGTTGTAGTTAAGGTCCCAGCCTGAACTCAGGCTGCCCGGATTTCAGTTTCACCTCTCCTCTTTGCTCACTGTGTGTGACCAGGGACATGTCAGTGAAACTCTGCCCCTTCCTCCTCCCAGCCTCTAATGTGATGGCAGGGCTGCAGCGGCCATCGTGTCACCACGAGAATAGAAGGAACCTCAGGCCTCACATCCTTGAACTGCTGAGCCAAGGTCATAGACACATACCCACCTCTGTACTCTGTTATGTGAAAAAATAAATCTCTTGTGACAGCAGCCATTGGGGTCAGGTCCACTTTTGCTTGGGGACAGAGGTGTTCCTGGCTGAGACACTTAACTTCCCTGTGGCTCAGTTTCCCTTTCTGTGAGTTACAGATAATGACAGCAGCTACCTCAGGGTGCAGGGCTGAGGATGGATTGAGATCCCCTGGGTGCCTAGCAAATGTTCATTATTTGATGACTGTTGTTCTTCATTCCAGCCACTCTTCGTAAGATACGGTTCACAGACTCCTTGGCGTCCTGGTCAACTTTCTTAGCATATGGTTTTGCTTTCAGTATCTCTTTATAGGTGATATTTGGTACCTACCTTTGTTCCTTCCATATTTCCCAAAGCCATGTAGCCATGTGGTGTTTGTTGCTGTTGTTTTTGTTTGTTTGTGTTGTTTTGTTTTGTAGACAGAATTTTGTTGTCACCCAGGCTGGAGTGCAGTGGCGTGATCTGAGCTCACTGCAGCCTCCGCCTCGTGGATTCAAGTGATTTTCCTGCCTCAGCCTCCCAAATAGCTGGGACTACAGGTGTGTGCCACCACACCTGGCTGATTTTTTGTATTTTTAATAGAGACAGGGTTTCGCCGTGTTGCCCAGGCTGGTCTCAACCTCCTGTGCTCAGGCAAGCCTGAACCCACCTCAGCTTTCCAAAGTGCTGGGATTATAGGCGTGAGCCACCACACCCGACCTACCATATGTTATCTTTTATTTTTATTTATTTATTTATTTTTATTTTTTTGAGACAGAGTCTTGCTCTGTCACCAGGATGGAGTGCAGTGGCGTGATCTTGGCTCACTGCAACCTCTGCCTCCCTGGTTCAAGCGATTCTCCTGCCTCAGCCTCCCAAGTAGCTGTGATTACAGGCACCCATCACCACGCCCAGCTAATTTTTGTATTTTTAGTAGAGACAGGGTTCTCCACATTGGCCAGGCTTGTCTCCAACTCCTGACCTCCAGTGATCCACCTGCCTTAGCCTTCCAAAGTGCTGGGATTACAGGTGTGAGCCACCTTGCCCGGCCATATGTTGTCCTTTAAATGTAAGGAAGGTGCCCACGTTTTTCGTAAGTCAAATGCATCCTGTCTCCTGTGAGCTTTTCATGCACTGTCTTTCATCCTTTACAAAAGACTTCCCAGTGGAGGTTCTATTTTTATCTCCATTTCACAGATAAACAAACTGAGGCTCACAGAGGACAAGTGGGTGCCTTGGCTCCTGACCAGTAGCTGCTGGAACCAGACTTGGACCCACATCTGCAGGTCTCTGGGGCCCTGGGCATTTCTTGATGGCCCCAGAGGACCTATTCACCTGGGGAGTGGTCTCTGGGGAGGGGACAGTAATAGGAGTGCCAGCCACAAGCACCTTTTCACCATTCACCCTGCAACTTGAGTGTGAGCTCATTCACCTGATACATCAGGCATCACAAACAGGCCTGGTTATTGTTCCCACTCTACAAATGAAGTTACAGCCATTTCAGCAGGAGCCCTCAGAGAAAGCTGTCAAGAGAGACCTCAGAGCCACCAGGGCGACCTAGGAGAAGCTCTGGCCTACCAGGGTGCACCGCTTGGAAGGTGGTCTGAGAAGGCAAGAACTGGGTCTGCCCTGGTCACTCGGTGCCCCCAGGGCCTTGTATGGGACCTGGTACATAGTAGGTGCTCAAAAAATGTTTGTTGAACAATGCAATGATTCCCCATGAGGCAGGAGATGGTCTGGATGGCAGCAGGTGGCCTCAGGGAGCAGCAGTCAGGGCACAGCCCCCTGACTCAACCCCCTGTCTGCTCTGGGGCAATGCAGGGAGGACATTTCAGGTGGAATTGAGTGCAAGGTTCTGGAAGGCAGGTGGCCTCAGGGAGCAGCAGTCAGGGCACAGTCCCCTGACTCCAACCCCCTGTCTGCTCTGGGGCAATGCAGGGAGGACATTTCAGGTGGAATTGAGTGCAAGGTTCTGGAAGGCAGGAGGTGGCTCAGGGAAGTTGTGGAGGAAGGGCTGGGTGTGGGGTGGGAAGGGACTCGGGCAGAAGAGGAGGTTGTGAATGGGTCAGAGAGGGCTCCTTCTGGCTGCCCCTAGACCCACCAGAGGGGCAGGCAACAGAGGAGGGTGAGCTGGAGGCTGGAGGGGCCAGGGAAGACGGACAGGGAGGGTGCCTGCCTCCCACAGACCCCAACCAGCCTGCCCTCTTCAACCTTTCCCTCCTGTTTTCCCCAGGACTCCTTTTGCCCTCACACTCCAGTCTCTCTGTAGCACCCTGTCGCTCCCTCTTGGTGATCCAGCTCTTGAAAGCCTCTCCAGGCCTCCAGCTCTTTCGGAAGCCCTGCCTCTCCCCCTCTGCTTCCTTCATCTCCGAGCCTTTGTACCCCTGCGTCTTTGTACCCCTGCGTCTCCGACTCGGCCTTTCATCTGCTCCCTCTACCTCGGCATCGCCTTGCCTCAGTCTCCCCCCACCCGTCTCGCCCACTCTGCTTCCAGAAGCCTGCGCCTCTGTCTCTCCCACCGCCCCGTCTCCTGGTGTCCCCGGCGTCTCTCCCATCGTTCCCGCCGCCTTGATCGGCCTGGGCTGTGGCGCTGGCATCGCTGGCCTGGGGACCGGGGTGTGGGCGATGGAAGGGGGTTCGAGAGGCGCAGGGGAGGGGCTTCCCCTCCTCCGCCCCTGGGCGCCTGGGGAGACTCGCGTGCCAGTCACCTGCCGGTCGGGGCGCCGGCTTCGCGCCTACGCACTCCACGTGGGCGCCCCGGGGCGCGCCTTTGTCTCTCCCGAGCCTTGAAAGCTAATTAGATTGGGCGGGGACAGGGGTGGGGTGGGAGAGGGGGCCGCTGTCCGCATTCACTGAGCCGAGGCCGCCACTCCGCCGGCAGCCCCGCGCAGGCCTGGCCCCGAGTCACGTCTGTTGAAACCGTTTTTTTTCGGCCTCGCCCCCACCCGCCTTGGCAGCCCGCCGCGCCTTTGTACGCGCCGGCGGGGGCGCCCTGGAGCCCTGAACCGTCTTACGGGGAACGGGGGTGGGGGGAGGGGAGCGGCGCGGGCCCCACGCGAGGAAGGAATTTCCTGGGCCACTGCGATAATGGGAAGAAAGATTGAGGCTCAGAAAGCCAGAGAGACGTGCGAGGAGGAAGCGGAGAGGGTGTGCGAAGCTGGAGAGGGAGTCGGAGCGCCAGCGAAAGAGGGGAGCGCTGGGGAAGGAGGAAGAGAAGGAGAGGGGGAGAAGAGAGACGCGGATGCTGGGCGCGCGACGGCAGCGGGCAGAGGAGGGGAGCGGCCGGGAACCTGCGCTCAGGGGAAGCCAGGACGGAGCGCAGCACCGGCAGGGGAGGGTTGCCGAGGGTCTGTGCCGAGGAGCCCGGGTGGGGGCGGCTGGACCGCGGGCCGCGGGACTCACAGACAGTGCGAGGCGGCGCGGGGGCCCCTCTCCCTATGCGGGGCTGGGGCGCAGGGGCTGGGCGGGGCGGGTGGGCGTCTGAGCGCGGCGCGGGCGCATTCTTCGCCTTTTCTTCCTCGGGCTCATTCCGGCCGATCGATACCTGCGCGGGACCTGCCCCCGCCGCTAATATCTTTTTAATGAGTTCGCCAGGCTTAAAGCGAGCGCGATCTGCCCTCCAGGGTGGATTTTCCCCCGGCAGATGTTTCGGGAGGAGGAGGCGCGCGGAGCTCCCGGGAGGGGGGACAAATCTCTCCCTCCGAGGGGCGAGAACAGGAGACTTTCTTCTAAAGTTCAAAAGAAAGACGGGCTTTCACTCGGCCCCCAAAAATGTATTTCTCGGCGGACAATGGGCTTCTTTCTGAGCCTCTGAGGGCCGGCGGGGCGGGCGGGGCGGGGACCCGTGCGCTTTGGCCCCGCCTGACCGACTCGCACCCCCCTCCCCCGCACCCAGACCGGGGCCCCAGAGCGAGGGCGCAGGAGCCGCGAAGCCGGCCGCCCCTCCGAGCGTCCCCCTGAAGCGCACTGTTGGGACCTGGCTGTCCCAGAGCTAAGCCCCGGCGCACCCGCGAGAACGAAAGCGTCGTGCGGGGCCCTGGGCTGTCCCACACGCCCCCGGTCTCATAGGTGCCTCAGCCGGGCCGAAGGGACGCGCGCTGGTGCCTCGAGGGGAGGCCGGACGGACCTCCGGGCTTGGGCCGCAGCCTCCTTCCCCTCGGCGCTCCGCCCTGCGCGGGGCAACAAGTAGAAATTAGCCAACCCCGGGCGGCTGCCGGGCCCTGAGACTGTCTTGCCCGCCCCGGCCCAGCCACCCCTCCGGGTCGCCCCTGCTCTTCTCCTCCACTTCCCCTTCAATGTCCCTCCGTGGGGCCGTCGGCCTGCCGCGGCGGCCCTCTCTCCACTCCCGTGGGCTCAGGGGAAGAGGGCACCCGGGCGGCGAGGATGACCTCCGAAGAGCCGCGGCAAATTGATTCGTTCCGCCCGGAGCCGGGGCCGCGTGAATGGGGGCCCGGGCGGCGGCGGCAGCGGAGATGAGGATAAAGATGTTCTCCCTGAAAGGGGGAGGGGGCGCGGAGCGGGAAGCGGGGCCATTCACTCCTGGCCCGGCCCCTTGGGAAGCCGCGCCAAAGAAAGGGGGCCGAGGCCTATTCAAGTCCTACGAGCCGCCCACAATGGACCGATATACTGGGGGCCTCTCTATTAACGCCCATGAATATTAAAGAGATCGCCAAGTGGCGGCCAGCGGGCGAGGGGGGCGACGGAGCCTGCGAGCTCCGGCCCGGCCGAGGGGAGGGGGCTTTTGCGCGAGCACATTCCACGCCTGGGCCCCGCGGAAAATGACAAAATAACACGGGTCATCCGCTGAGAAAGCCCGGACTGTTTCCCCTCGAAATCTCCTCCCGGGGAGATGCGAGCACAGGGTCTTGCTCCCTATTTCAATGCACCTTGAGACTGGGCGCTACCTACGGGCTCCTTTTTCCCCGGGCGGGGGTCCAGGTGGGTTTTGCCGCTAGACTAGAAGCACAAAATGTGAGCGCGGTGGAGATCTGGGCGCACCAGCTGGGAGGCCGTTCTGCGCTCCGCTTCTGCCCGGCTCCCAGCACTGCTCTCCGGGCTTGCGGGTCCGGAGGAGAGGAATGGGACTCCCTGGCCGCAGTCCGAGCCCGTGGTCACTGCGCCAGCGGAATCCAAGCCTCTAACTCTAAGCCGGGGTTCAGGACCCAAACGCTGCACCCCAGCACGGAGGATGCACAGACCTGAGGGCTTCCCGCAGTGGGACGTGGCCCTGGAGAGGGCAAAATCCTCGGGGTTGTCGTGGGGGAAAGTGATCTTACCCAAAGACAGACCAAGCAAAGAAACCTCAATTCACAAAGTCCAACTCAAACCATTGCACAGACAGGGACACTGAGGCCCAGAGAGGAAAGGGGCAGTCCACAGGACACACAGCAGTCCTTATCCCCCTTTGGTGTCCTGGAGGAACTGAGGTCGCTTTCGGGGCTTGGGAGCTGCCGCAGCGCTTGGCTCCTGGCAGCGCTCCCCGACGTCGTCTCCCTCGCTCCTAGCACTTTGTTCTCTCCACCTAGGTCTTCCCAGAAGCCAAGAAGTAGGCGCCGGTGAGGCTCCCCTGCAGGAGCCATCGGACTCCATACGCCCCCTCAGACTTGAGCTCTGGCCAGGGAGCCGATGCGACCCACAAGCTGCGTCGAAAAATGAGTGGAGGGTTCGGGGACCCTAACCCACCTCCCTCCTCAGCAGCGCTGCCCTCTGCTGGCGCCCTGCCCAACGGCCCTGCCTTCTGCCAGGTGTGGCCTTCCTTGGGCTCCAGCCTCCGGCGACCCGGGCGCAGGGTCTGAAGGCCAGCTACCGCCGCCTTCCTCCCTTTGCGTCCCAACGGAGACGGGGGGATGCCGGAGACTACTGGCAGGAACTGGGGACCAGGGGTCTGGAGTCTGGACGCCAGGTGTGAGACCCTCTTAGCCAAGGCGCGTCCGGGTGGTGGAGGGGCGTCTATGCCAACAGGCGTTTGGACAGGGTCTCGCTTATGGGAGGTCAGCTCGCTGTTCTTCCACCCAAGTCCTCCGCGCTGAGGAGAAGGTCTAGGGAGTCCACACAGTCCAGCGGAGACTAATCCGTGAGCCTGACCCACGCCGAGAGGGTCCAGGCACCTCTGTTAGCGGCATCTGAAATTGTAGCCTGGTGATGGGAGCCAGAAGTGCGGCAGGTGGGGTGAGCTCCCTCACCCAGCATGTCAGGGCCTGGGGTCCGAGGCTTGAGGCTGACACTGGGGAGCCGCGAAGCCTGCAGGAAGCGGGGCCTTCCGCTGGGCTCAGCAGCTACCTGCTTCGGGAGAGGGGATCGCTGGGCTCCGAGGTGCCTCGAAACCGCCGCAAAGCAAGTCTACTCCTGGGATGATGGGCAGGAGGAATAGAGGAGAGGAAGGGAAAGAAGAGAGAGGCAGAGGAGAAAGAAAGAACTAGGAGGCAAGAAGGAAGGGGCGCCGCAACGCCACCGGCTTCCCGAGGTTGCAGCTCAGCAAGGAGCCGGAAAGCCGAGCCGCAAGCCGAACCCGCACTGAGGCCTCTCGCGGAGCTGCCTGCAGTTTCTGAGGGACTTCGCTCTCAGGCACGCCTGCTCCCACCTAGGAAGGGTCTCGGGACCCCTTTCAATCCCCCCATATCCCGTAGGAAATTCTTTTCCCAGAGACAGGCTGCCAGTGCGATTCCTGTCCGCCCATCTCGACCCCCGACCTGGCCCCGCAAGGGCCGGGAGCCTGGCCGCCCATGGAGCTGTCTCAGGCCGGGACCAGCCCCAGCCCCGACGGCCGCTGCGGCCCCGCCTCGGCAGCCCCGTGAGCCCGCGGAGGAGTTTCGCACCCGACCGTGCACAGCGACCGAGTTGGCGCGGCCCGTATGAAGCGAAGCGCCGGCTTCAGCAGCGCAGTCTGAGCAGGGGATCCGCGTGGCAACTAGGGCTGCGCGCGAGCTCGGGGCGACTGTGGCGGCCCGGGGAGTGCAGGGCCGGAGAGGGAAGAGGACGCGGGCTCTGGCCAGGGAGGGAGAGCGGTGCAGGGCTGGGCCGGCCAGCCGGGGCAGCAAAGTAAAGGTGAACGCCGGGCTGGGCCAGGCCGGTGAACATGGATCAGGCCTGAGGGGAGTGCGGGGCCCGAAGCCAGGCGTCCCCTCTTGTCTAGCCTGGTCCCTGGAGTCCTAGAGAGCCTCGCCGCACCCCCTCCCCTTCTCCGTCCCCTCCTCTCCTCAGAGCCGGCTGAGCCTCCCTCCCTGCCCTGCGCTTCCCACGGGGAGAGAAGGAAAAACAGGAGGGGGAAGGAAGGACCAGGAAGGGGAGGGAGGAGTGGAGGGGCACTGTTTGGAGCGGTCCGCGCGCCCCCGCCCCTCGCGCTCTCGCGACGAAGGCTCCTCGAGCCCAGCCGGGTACAACAAGTCTGTCCTCCGACGTCAGGGGGTCATTAATAACCAATTAGGAGGGTCACTGCGGCTCCTATAAAGGCGCTGAGATTTTGCCAAGGGGAAGACGGCCCCGGCCGAGTGTGCGAGAGGCTAGCGCGCGTCTGAGAGCCCCTTGCTGCCGCTTCCCTGCAACCACCCGCCTCTCACCCACCCCGCACCCCCTGCACCCGCCTCCGCCTCCACCCGCGTCTCTCCACCCTCCGCGCCGCCTTTGCCATCTCTACAGATTTCACCATCTCTCTTCCTCTCTCCCCCTCGTTCACTTTCCTCCCAGTCGCCCCCTCACCTCCCGCTCCCTCCTGCGTCCTCCTCCTCTCCGTCCTCCCCCTGCTCTGGTTCCTTCTCCATCGCAGCGCTCTCCTCTCGCCCCTTGGGCTCCCCTCTCGCCCGCCCACCTGCCCCGTCGGCCCGGCCGTCCCCCGGCGCCGGGGAGCTCCGGGCCGCCCATGATGGGCTCCGTGCTCCCGGCTGAGGCCCTGGTGCTCAAGACCGGGCTGAAGGCGCCGGGACTGGCGCTGGCCGAGGTTATCACCTCCGACATCCTGCACAGCTTCCTGTACGGCCGCTGGCGCAACGTGCTCGGGGAGCAGCTCTTCGAGGACAAGAGCCACCACGCCAGCCCCAAGACAGCCTTCACCGCCGAGGTGCTGGCGCAGTCCTTCTCCGGCGGTGAGTCCAGCCGTCGGAGCCCGGCGCAATCCCTCCTCCCGGCGACCCCCATTCCCGTCCTGGCGATGCGCGAGACTCGGCTGGGATACCCGGCCTCGCTGCTACTCGCGCCAACCTGGGCTCTCCCGGCGCTCGGTGCACCTCAGTTTCCCCATGGGCCAAACCAGGACGCGAGCCACCAAGCCGAGGTGGGGCGCAGGGCAGCTCCGCAGCCCACGCGGCTCAAGGACCGACCCCGGCGACCCCGTCGCTTGGCCCCGACGCCCCCGCCGGCCCCTCCCTTCCCCTCCTGCGCTTGAGCTGGCGGGTTCCCGGCATTTACAGCCTTACTAGGCGTGTAATAGCAGTTGACTCAAAAAGAAGGGGTTTTAAATTCATTTAGTTAACTTGGGCTTGACCCGCGAAAGTTCCCACTTAAACCAAGAACTTTAAAAGGCAGCCGGGGCTGGGGAGGGGGTGGAGGGAGGGCGGGCGGGGAGAAAAAGCCGCGGGGAGAGCGAGGGAGAGAAAGAGAGAGCGAGAAAAGTTTCTTTTCTTTAAGATGTCTCAAGTTCTTATTCCTCATTCATCAACCCGCAAACAATATCTTTCCCTGGCTCTGGCATCTCTGCGCGTCGCCCTCTTTTCCCCCTTTACGATTTCTGTTCCTCTCTTAATTTACCGTGAAGACTAATTCCACTTCCATTCACGCTATGTCAACCATCTAATCCCCCCTTTTTGTAAGGGGAATTCCTCGGCCCCTTTTAAACAAGTCCCCTCCGCAGTGAGCTACAATTTACTGCTACAGCATTCTTCCAGGGCTAATGAATTTAGAATTAGCAATTTCTTTCGAATGGAGCCGAATGAATGCGATCACTTTAACAGCGTGACAAATTGCCGGCCGCGCCGCAATGGACACCGTTTAACCCCCCCCTTTCAGCCGGCCCGCTCGCCGGGAATTTTCCCAGGTAGCTTAGAGGGGAACCTTGTAAGACATGGAGGCCGCCCTTGTGCGCCTCGCCGCTCCCAGCCCGGCCGCAGAGGCCCGACAGGGGAACCCTCGGGGAGCTGGGGGCCGCCGCGGCTCCTCCCCGCCCAGAGAGGTGACATCGGGGTTTGTCTGAGCCCGGGCGCCGCCCTCCCTGGCACCCCAGGGCCTGGGAGCAGAGAGGGACTCGGGCGCGCCCGGGGTCACACAGCGAGCGCAGAGCCTGGCCAGCTGCTGCCGGTGCTTCTTTGGCACCTCCAACACCTGCCAGCCCGAGGTCTGTCCCCAGCGCTGATCACGGCCCGGCTCCTCTGCCAGTGCCCAGAGCCTGGACGCACAGTGGGCTCCCGGAACCCGACTAGGCGAAAGAGTCTCCGGTTGGCCTTCACCTCCTTGCAGGACCTGGCCTCAGTTTCCCCGTGCATAAAACCACTCGCTGCCATTGGCTCATTAATTCTTAAACTTATCCGGGGCAGAGGATGGAAGAAGTTGTGAATGCTTTCAGAGTTCGCGGAGAGACTAAAAACCCGCTTCTAAAAATGATCCCCAACGCACCACTCGCTTTCCAGGGCACGGAGGGTCCCCAGGTTGCAAACGGAGGAGAGGTCGTTGAGCCTCCGCACATTCGACTGCCCCCACACCCGGGTGGCTTCTCTGGATTTGGGGCCGACTTGGGTTTGGCCGGTCTGGGCAGGACTGAAGCCGGGGTCCCGGCGGGGAAGGAAGGGCCGGGCCTCGGCTGCCTCGGGCTCTGACCGGTTTTCCTGGCCCCGCCGCCGCAGAAGTGCAGAAGCTGTCCAGCCTGGTGCTGCCAGCGGAGGTGATCATCGCTCAGAGCTCCATCCCTGGCGAGGGCCTCGGCATCTTCTCCAAGACGTGGATCAAGGCGGGAACCGAGATGGGCCCCTTCAGCGGCCGCGTGATCGCCCCGGAGCACGTGGACATCTGCAAGAACAACAACCTCATGTGGGAGGTGCGTGCGGGCTGGGGCGAGGGGAGCAAGGCCGGCGAGGGGCGCTGGTCGCGGGTAGGACTCGGGCGTCCGGCCGTCGCCGCTTCCACCCGGGCTGAGAGCAGCGGACACTCCTGGCCTGGACGCCCCCTGAGCCGGGACTCTAAGCCGCCCGAGCCTGGAGCTCACCCCGCCTCTAGGCTCCTCCCAACCCGTGCCGAAAATCCGACCCTCCTTCCTCCGGACACCCCGGCAGAGCAAGACTGTGGTTGGCTCCACTTGGCAGATGAGGGCACTGAGAGCCAGAGCAGTCAGGTCGCTTGCCCAGGGTCCCCACGCGCCATCCCTCCAGGCCTCTTCCCAGCCACTTACATTCTTTCCCTGGCCCCGGAAGCAGCCTGGGAAGCCCTTCAAGGCCAGTCCTGGGCTGGGGGTGAGGTGGGGCTGGAAAGGAGAATGCCTGGTGAAAGCAGAATGACATTCACGATGACCGTGGCTGAGGTGGCATTGAGTCAGCTTCTGTGTCCCCAGCCTGCAGTCACGGATGACCTCAGTAGCCCATGCCTTGCTGTTCCCTTTTCACGGAGGCTCCAAGAGGCTTCCATCCTAGGCCTTTCCACCCATCACAGTGCCAGTGCCAGGGAGGGCCACCCCTGTGCTTCTTCCTAACCTTGCAGAACGGGAAACCCACTGAGGCCAGACTGGTGCACACCCTTCCTAAACCCATTCCCTCGCCCGCTCCCTCACTCCAGCCCCCTCCTGGCGGACCCTGGAGAAGCCCAACTTGATAGAACTGCGGGATGGCCCAGAGGCCTCTCTTGACCTCATCTCCCTCCTCTGGAGGGCTGGGCCACTAACCACCTTCTCCAGTTGCTGGGTCAGGAAGTTGGGGTCCAGTTTGACCTCTGCGTGGCCTTGGCAGCTCCCGTGAAGGGGTTTAGGCCAAGCTGGAGTGCCACAGTGACCCAGCCCTCCCTCCCTGGACTCCAGGATCCTCCCTCTCTGAGGCCTGGCTGATGTTCCCAGTGACATGGGGAGCACCTCTGCATCCCTTGAGAGAGCTCAGGGCCACTTTGTCTGGGCAGTGATCCCTTGGAGACCCTTTTCTTCTGGGGGTAGGGAGGACACGGCAACAGGAGCGTGTATCATGGTCAGCCCATAGAGCCCTGGAGACTGATCCCCTGTGGGCCACTTCCAGCCGGCTAGCTTCAGGCAAGTCCCTGCACCTCTCCAGCCTTCCTTTCCTCAGTGGGAAAATGAAGCTTTATCCACTTTCTGGGGCTGTTGTGAGGATGGAGAGTATGTGTGTGGATGTGCCTGGAAGATGGTACACATGGCATAGCCCTGCCTTACCTGGTCCTTGATCCATCTGTGCCCAGGTGTTCAATGAGGATGGCACGGTGCGCTACTTCATCGATGCCAGCCAGGAGGACCACCGGAGCTGGATGACCTACATCAAGTGTGCACGTAACGAACAGGAGCAGAACCTGGAGGTGGTCCAGATCGGCACCAGCATCTTCTACAAGGCCATTGAGGTGTGTGTGTGTGTGTGCACTGTTGTGTAGGGACCAGCTGGTAAACCCGGCGGGGGAAGGTGTGCAGGGCAGCGGTGTCCAGGAACCACAGTGGACAGAGGGGAGCTGACACTGGCCTCGCTGGCTCTGTGCAGGCCATGGGAATGTGGCAGACAGGTGGGTCTCCAGACATCCTGCTCTCCAGGTGTGTGACCTCCAAGGGAAGCTTTCTGCTGCAGATCAGAAATGATGGAGCTCTCAACTTGACGGCATTGGGAATGTCACGAGCATCTCCATAGTGAGGTCCCCAGATGTTGGCTGACAGTTTCCTGAGGTTCAGGGGTCACAGAGACACAGAGAAGCAAGATGCGGAGAGGCGGCCCAGGGAATGCGTTGGGGTGGGAGAGAGGGCGTGTGTCTGCAGCCGTTTAGCTGTCTGATGGCCCTCATTCTGCATGCATGGGCACCAGTGGCTTACGGCTCATGACTCCAGACTCAGCGATGGCTCCCCGTGTGTCAGGCTTCTCCCAGATGCTGGATATGCAGTATGGTATTTAATCCCCCGCGGCCCCAGGAGGAGGATTCTGTGATTATTTACAGTTTACAGACCAGAAAACCAGGTCTCCCTCGGTGGCAGCAGACTTGGGGGTTTTGCGGGCCATCTGGGGGGAGTGTTAGCACTAATAGCTGCGCTTCCTGAGCCTTCTCAGAGGAGACAGACAGGGCCAGGTAACAGGCTGAACACGGTGGCTTATGCCTGTAATCCCAGCACTTTGGGAGGCTGAGGTGAGTGAATTGCCTGAGGTCAGGAGTTCGAGACAGCCTGGCCAACATGATGAGACCTCATGTCTAATAAAAATACAAAAGTTAGGGGCTGGGCGCCGTGGCTCATGCCTGTAATCCCAGCACTTTGGGAGGCTGAGGTGGGCGGATCACAAGGTCAGGAGATCGAGACCATCCTGGCTAACATGGTGAAACCCCATCTGTACTAAAAATACAAAAAATTAGCCGGGCGTGGTGGCGGGCGCCTGTAGTCCCAGCTACTCGGGAAGCTGAGGCAGGAGAATGGCGTGAACCCGGAAGGCGGAGCTTGCAGTGAGCCAAGATGGCGCCACTGCACTCCAGCCTGGGCGACAGAGAGACTGCGTCTCAAAAATAAATAAATAAATAATAATAAAAATAAAAATATAAAAATTAGTGGGGCGTGGTGGCAGACGCCTGTAATCTCAGCTACTCAGGAGGCTGAGGCATGAGAATTGCTTGAACCAGGGAGGCAGAGGTTGCAGTGAGCCGAGATAGTGTCACTGCACTCCAGCCTGGGTGACACAGTGAGACTCCATCTCAAAAAAAAAAAGGCTCGGCACAGTGGCTCAAGCCTGTAATCCCAGCATTTTGGGAGGCCGAGGTGGGCAGATCACGAGGCCAGGAGATCGAGACCATCCTGGCTAACATGGTGAAACCCCGTCTCTACTAAAAAATACAAAAAATTAGCCGGGTGTGGTTGCGGGTGCCTGTAGTCCCAGCTACTCGGGAGGCTGAGGCAGGAGAATGGCGTGAACCCGGGAGGCGGAGCTTGCAGTGAGCCGAGATGGCACCACTGTACTCCAGCCTGGGTGACAGAGTGAGACTCCATCTCAAAAAAAAAAAAAAAAAAAAGGTAACCGGTAAATATCACTTCCTGTGGTGTGGCAGGGGTGAGGCTGAGCCAGGAAGGTTCAGAGGAGGGTGGGAAGAGGAGGGCTTCCTGGTAGGGCAGTGCCTGGTGGCAGAAAAGATCCAGGTATCTGGCCAGTGGCTGAGGGTGCAAACCAAGCAGAGACGTGGTCGCCAGGGCAGGCCCACACTGGGACCCTCCCTGGACAGTGTCCTTTGGTGGGAAATCTGGCCCAGGAGTAGAGGGAAGCTACCCACAGGCTGCTGGGGGTAGGCTGGTAGCAAGTGCTGTGCAGAGGCAGTCAGGTGCTTCCCACCCCACTTCTCTGCTCCCCTTGGGGTGGGGCTAGGGCTTGGTGGAGATTTTTGGGTGTTCTGGAGGAGCAGAGAGTGACCGACCTTTAGTCCATGCTCCATTTTCTCCCCAGGACTCAGACCTTGAAGCTCTTTATTTCTAAGACCCCTGGGGGTGCCAGGGCCTAGTAGCTTCTCGGATGGGTTCCTTTGGTTGTCCCTGAATAACAACACCCCAGAGACTCTCCCAGAGGTGACAGCAGGGGGCCTAGCCTGGGTCCCAGCTGAGGGGGGTGGTGCTTGGAGGAGCAGGAGGTGGAGGATAAGAAAAAGCTGAGCGGTTCCTGAATTGGGTTTGAAGTGAGGTAAGACGGCCGTGGGGCAGGGTGCAGAGAGGACTGAAGGTAGCCCAGGCCCAGGACAGAGGTGGCTCCTTGACCATCTGGCTGGGCCACCACATCCTAAAATTGGCTTCCAGTGTAGCTGAACCCCACATATAACAGAATGCACCCTCCCAGATCCTCACCCCACCACCCTCTGTCACACACATCTTCACCTTCATACCCTCTTTCCCAGCCATCCTGATACAGATGTGATGGAGGGCTCCAACCCATCCCCTCACCAACCCCACACGCACACACATACCCACACATGTGAACACGAGAGACAGACCAGAAACGCCTACATCATTTTGGCAAGAGGGCTCCAGGCTGAGGCAGATGTGGGGGCCTGAGTCTCATCTCGCTGTGCAGGTCACACTGGCTAGAAGCCAAACAAAGTCAGGAAACATGAATAGACACTTAGAAATTCAGTCCGAAGGCAAGGAGGCTGAAGAATATCTTCAGGGAAGCATTAGAGTTTATAGGATTAGGAAAAATGGTCATCAACATTTGATCATGAATTTAAGTTGAAAAAAGAGGATCAGGCAGGGCATGGTGGCTCACGCCTGTAATCCCAGCATTTTCAGAGGATGAAGTGGATGAATCACCTGAGGTCAGGAGTTCAAGACCAGCCTGGCCAACATGGTGAAACCCCGTCTCTACTAAAAATACAAAAATTAGCCAGTCATGGTGGCGGGTGTCTGTAATCCCAGCTACTCCAGAGGCTGAGGCAGGAGAATTGCTTGAACCCAGGAGGCGGAGGTTGTAGTGAACTATCAGCAGCATTGCACTCCAGCCTGGGTGACAAAGTGAGACTCCGTCTCAACAACAACAACAACAACAACAACAAAAAGAGGATCAGGACACACACACACACACTATATCACATATGTGATATAGACAGATCCACCAATTTGGCTATCAGTGCTTTTACAGTTAGCAAGCCTTCTAAGAAGGGGCTGTCTGCGTGAATGACAAGGAAATAAAATGCCACCCATTTTACTTTTAAAGTGGATACATTTTTTGTGGTGGCAGATTTCTCAAACCATTTTGTCACAATGTCAGATTCCACTTACCAGATAAATTGTGTGTCTGGGTGTATGTGGCCATCCTCAAGATGAGGCCGAGGCCCAGAGCTCACGCAGCCCTTCTGGGCTAGACCGGAAGATACTGCTGTTCCCCAGGCCAATCCCTGGAAGACTTGGGAATCAATCGGCTGTTTATTCTCTGCGTGTGGGTGAGTTAGCCAAGGAGAAGGACCTCTGCTGTGATGTTTTCTTAAACTTTCTGCCACTCAGAACTGCCACTCATAGTTCATAACGGTAACCCATTACTTGCCAAAAATAGGAAGGAACATCTTTATTCAATAAGCAGAATATGCTATTGCTGCTCTAAAACTTTCCATAAATACAGAATAGCAGCCTTCTCAACAGAGACGAAGGCAATGGGGCTTTAGAGCCCAGGCGGTCAGTGGATGTTCCGCAGCAGAGCGTGCATCTGTCTGGATCCACTGATGTGGCCCCTGGGGAACCTCCTGGCTTACTCCAGTCACAGAATTTACTATAACTTCAGGTGCCTAAAATGACAGTTCTAGAAAGTGCCTAGCACATAGTAAGTGGCCACTAAATGTTGAAGGAATAAAAGGGTCTTAGCAACTTTTTTATTATTTTTTTTTTTGAGATGGAGTCTTACTCTGTCATCTAGGCTGGAGTGCAATGGTGCAATCTTGGCTCACTGCAACCCCTGCCTCCCAGATTCAAGCAATTCTCCTGCCTCCCAAGCAGCTGAGATTACAGGTGTGTGCCACCACGCCTGGCTAATTTTTGTATTTTTAGTAGATTTCCCCATGTTGGCCAGGCTGGTCTCAGACTCCTGACCTCAAGCGATCTGCCCGCCTCGGCCTCCCAGAGTGCTGGGATTACAGGCGTGAGCCACTGCACCTGGCCAGCAACTATTAAAAAATAGAATCTGCTCAGCCCTCGGGGTGCTGCTCTCTGTTACTATCCTCATTTTTATGACGGCGAAACTGAAATGTTACGGAGATTACAGGAAGTTGCTGAGCTGCGATGGGAACCTAGGCCCGTCTGAGCCCTGAGCTGGAGTGCTGAGTCACCATGCCATGTGGCCTCCCTGGCCAATATCTATTTGCTGGAACTCTATTAATTGGTGTGTCGGGACATCTGTGGTACAATGGAAATTGATGTTTGTCCAGATGACATTGAGATCCTTTTACACTGGGGTTTCAGACCCTGTGGAGAAGGGGAGGGTATTTGCAGTCTCCTGGGAGCATGTTCAGTGGCAGGATGTGAATTTACAGCAGGAGAACAAACCAAAAATTCTGTCATTTCCAATTTATAATAAAAATTCAGAAAGTGGGGCAGGACAGATCTTCTGGGCTGATAGGGCCCAGAGAAGCACGTTGATAGGGCATGTCCATTTGTCAAAAGAGACTCGGGCGCTGGTATTCCAGAGTTTTGCTGATGTGGATTTTGTGGTACAGGACTCAGTTCCTTTGGGAATTGCTTTGTTTGTTTTGTGTCCTGAGCCTATCCCTGCTCCCCAGAAAAGTGAATGACCAGCTGATCCTGCTTCTCCGAGCCCCAGCAGAGAGTCCCAGCCAGCCAGGCCAGGCCTGAGTCTCAGCAGTAAAGAGTGCTGCCGAGGGGGCCTAGAGGGCACGGTGGCTGTTCTTTGCATCCAGGCGGTCAGCTGGCGGGACCCCGGGAGCCTCTGCACAGTGATCCCAGGGTTCCAGGGAAGAAGCTGCAGGTTCCTGGGTTTCCCGGGCTTGATAGTAGAAGTTTGTTGATGGCGGGTGCCTGGGAGCAGGCAGACACCAGAAGCCTGGGCACGGGGCACAGAAGGGCTGAGAGAGACTCCCAGTTCCCAGCTTCTGGGCAGTTGGGGCTGCTGGCTTACAGCTGTCTGGAAATATGTGTCATTCTCAATTCCAGCAGCTTCTTTTTTTTTTCTTTTGGAGACAATCTTGCTCTGTCTCTGAGGCTGGAGTGCTCAGCTCACTGCAACCTCCACCTCCTGGGTTCAGGTGATTAAACAATTCTCGTGCCTCAGCTACCTGAATAGATGGGAGTACAGGCACGTGCCACCACTCACGGCTAATTTTTTTTTTTTTTTTTTTTTTTTGAGACAGAGTTTCGTTCTTGTTGCCCAGGCTGGAGTGCAATGATGCCATCTTGGCTCACTGCAACCTCTGCCTCCTGGATTCAAGCGATTCTCCTGCCTCAGCCTCCTGAGTAGCTGGGATTACAGGCATGCGCCAGCACTCCCGGCTAATTTTGTATTTTAAGTAGACACAGGGTTTCTCCATGTTGGCCAGGCTGGTCTCGAACTCCCAACCTCAGGTGATTCGCCCGCCTTGGCCTCCCAAAGTGCTGGGATTACAGGCCTGAGCCACCGAGCCTGGCTATTATTTTTTCTTTTTGTTTTTCTTTTCTTTCTTTCTTTCTTTCTTTTTTTTTTTTTTTTTTTTTGAGACAGAGTCTTGCTCTGTCTCCCAGGCTGGAGTGCAATGGCGCCATCTCAGCCTACTGCAACCTCTGCCTCCCAGGTTCAAGAGATTCTCCTGCCTCAGCCTCCCAAATAGCTGGGACTACAGGTACATGCCACCATACCCAGCTAATTTTTGTATTTTTAGTAGAGACAGGGTTTCACTATGTTAGCCAGGCTGATCTCAAACTCCTGACCTCGTTATCCGCCCACCTTGGCCCCCCAAAGTGCTGGGATTACAGGCGTGAGCCACTGCGCCCGGCCCAATTTTTGTATTTTTAGTAGAAACAGGGTTTCACCATGTTGGCCAGGCTGGTCTTGAACCCCTGGCCTCAAGTGATCTACCCACCTCGGCCTCTCAAAATGCTGGGATTACAAGTGAGAGCCACCACACCCAAACTGTAGGCTCTTCTTAACTGATTTTCTTGCTTTTAAAAGATAATGTGTGTGTGTGTGTGTGTGTGTGTGTGTGTGTGTGTGTATAGAAGTAATATGTGCTTAATATTTTTTAAAAAGTCAGAGGCATGATGTAGATGGCATCATGCTACTCTCCATGAACTGTAAGTCAGCATTTTAAAATAGTCTCGAAATGGCAAACGCTTCTGGGGAAAGACAAGCAGCAAACCAGCGACAGTGGCTGGCATCCAGAGTGGCAGAGAGTGACTGCTCATTTCATACCATGTTATATGTTTATACAATGCGGTCCATATGTCTGCATCGCTGTTTTAATTTTTAAATTCATTAGTAAAATTCATTTTAGTACATTAAAAGCGTTCTTAGTAAATAAATGACTCACCCTTATACTGCAATAGTCGCCATCAGAGTTCTTATTTTATTTATTTTTTGAGATGGAGTTTCACTTTGTTGGTCGGACAGGAGGGCAGTGGCATGATCTCAGCTCACTGCAACCTCCACCTCCCAAGTTCAGGCGATTCTCCTGCCTCAGCCTCCTGAGCAGGTGGGATTACAGGTGCCCACCACCACGCCTGGCTAATTTTTGTATTTTTGGTAGAGACGGGGTTTCACCATGTTGGCCAGGCTGGTCTCAAACTCCTAACCTCAAGTGATCTGCCCGCCTCGGCCTCCCAAAGTGCTGGGATTACAGGCATGAGCCACTGCACCCAGCCTACTGTTACTGTATTTATATTTAATAATAGTTGTTTTCAATTAAAATTAAAAGGCCGGTGTTGGCTTAGTATTTGATGACCCCCAGGCCTGGAGCCTGGAGGTGGAGTTCAGCTGGGGGCTTGGTGAGCCTCCCATCTCATCCCACATCTGTGCTGGAGGAGTTGGTTTCCCTTCTGGGGGAGATGGGGCTGGGAATTAGGGGTACCTGCATGGGGCTAGTGTCCTCGGAGCATTCGGGCCCAGCCTGTGCTCTTGCTGGACACTGAAGGCAGAACCTCAGTCACCCTGGGCTTCCACCGAACCAGCGGCCTCTGCAGCTCTGCTGGCTCAGTGAGCACTCCTGCAGGGACCTGGATGCGCCAGAAACCGCTGCCAGCTTCTCTGAGAGGTTGGCGAGCTCCAGGAAAAACAATCACTGGCGCTTCCATGTCTCGATTATGCAAAGAGCTTTATGCATATGCTCCACTGCACCCCAAACACCACTCAGTGAGGCCATGGCAATGTGAGGAAACAGGCCCCACGACGTGAGGCGACTTGCCCAAGGTCACTTGCTGAGCAGATGGGGAGCCCTAGTGGACCCCAACATGTCTGACTCCAGACTGAGCAGGAACCCCCTGTGGGGTGTGTTCAGTGGTCTGGGGGAGGGTGCTGATTGCTTTGGAAGAACCATGACATCAACGTGTCCGGTTTCATCCAAGACTGGAAACCAAGGGTCAGGACAATGTTGGAGGTGACTTACAACCAGAGTCTTAGAGTAGGGAGGAATCTCAGGGACCGTGTTCCCTCCCTGACCCCCTCATTTGAGGAACACAGAAAGGCAGAGTGACTTGCCTAAGGTCACACATGGACCTGGTGACAGAGGGCTCATCTGCACCATCTCATAGACAGACTTCCTTCACAATTAATTTATGTTAAATATTTCAATTCCATTATCTGCTTTTCTGGGAGGTTCACAAAACCTCTTCCTTCCACCCCAGTGAGGTCTGGAAAAAAAGTAGAATTTTTAAAAATGTAAAAAACAAAAAAAAAAAGCTGGGCGCGGTGGCTCACACCTGTAATCCCAGCAATTTGGGAGACCGAGGCGGGCGGATCACGAGATCGGGAGATCGAGACCATCCTGGCTAACATGGTGAAACCCCGTCTCTACTAAAAATACAAAAAATTAGCCGGGCGTGGGTGTGGTGGCAGGCGCCTGTAGTCCCAGCTACTCAGGAGGCTGAGGCAGGAGAATGGCGTGAACCCAGGAGGTGGAGCTTGCAGTGAGCCGAGATCGCGCCACTGCACTCCAGCCTGGGCGACAGCGCGAGACTCCGTCTCAAAACAAACAAACAAACAAACAAAAAAACCACGCAAATCAGAACCTCTTTCTTCTCTGCCCCTTTCCAGCAGGGGCCTCCAGCTCTGACCTGCTGGCCTCCTGGACAGTGGCCATTACTGTGAATGAGCAGAGAGGTCACCAGGGATCTTGCTGTGGTGCCAGATTCTAATCTGTCCACTTTCTTGGAGGCACCGTCTAACTTTCTGTGGCTTCTGGGACTGCACTTCATGTTTCCACATTGGCTTCTCGTCATTTACTGACCCTAAGGCTCGCCATGATGCCCCGTGAACCATGGGGGCATGTGGAAATGGACGTGGTGACTCTAGGCTGAGTCTCAGGAGGATGGCTGTCACCTAAGCCCCCTCACACCCTCCTGTTCCCACCCCTTCTCTTTCAACCTCCCCTTCTTCTTCTTTTTTTTTTTCCTTGAGACAGGGTCTTGCTCTGTCACCCAGACTGGAGTGGTCACCCAGGCTGGAGTATAGTGGTGCAATCTCAGCTTACTGCATCCTCTGCCTCCTGGGTTCAAGCAGTTCTGCCTCAGCCTCCCAAGTAGCTGGGACTACAGGCATGCGCCACCGCGCCTGGCTAATTTTTCTATTTTTTTGTAGAGACAGGGTTTTGCTATGTTGCCCAGGCTAGTCTCAAACTCCTGGCCTCAAGTAATCCACCCGCCTCGGCCTCCCAAAGTGCTAGGATTACAGGCATGAGCCACCACGCCCGACCTCCACTTTCCCTTCTTTTCAGGGGCGAGCAGAGCTTGCTGCAATGGTCTGAGGGTCTTCCAGGCTCTGACCAGAGGAAGGAAGACGTAGTGAATGCCAGAGTTCTGAGTGTGGGCTCTGCAGGCTGAACCAAGCAGACACAGAGGGGGCCCTGTCTCTGACCACAGAAGCCAACGCGGGGTCCTGGCCTGGTTTCAGACACCTCTAGATGGAATCCCATGTGATCTTTTGTGCTTCAACTAAAAAAGGACCTGCCAGGAAAACAAACCAGCTGTTGCCTGGGGGTGTCTGGGTTTCTCTGGGCACATCAGATAGTGGCCCCCAGGGGCAGGTGCCAAGGCCAGCACTTCTGGGGTCCAGGCCTTGGGAGAGTGATAGGATGTCCCTTCTCTCATACGCCCTGCCTGGCTAGGGCCTGGAGCTTTCCCACTTGGGAGGGGTAACTGGCTTCCATGAGAGGCCTGGCAGGCAGGCCCCTTGGGATGTCCCAGAGTGTGTGGCATTTATGATCAGTGCCACCCCAGAAGCAGGCCCCTTACGCCTCCCTGGATCATCACTGCAAAACCCTCTGACCAACATCCTTTGCCACAAGCCTGGGGCAGGTCCTCCCCGAGAGCATCAGAGCCCCAACATCATTTGCGGGGTTCTCTGTCATTGACCTAGGACGCGGTGAACTGGACTCTGTGTAAGGCAGTGTACCCCAATGTTTCCTGGGGTGGAGGTGTTCATCCATCCGAATGCTTCTTTTTTAGCATCTGCCGTGTGCACAGAGACACTCAGAGCCCTGTGCTTGGTTGGGAAGTACCTGTGATGTGGGATGCCTATGGGAGCTTTGGATAAGAGATGTTTCCAGAACATTATCGCCTCAGGGTATAGCCAAGTACCCTAGGGTGCCCCACAGCCCACCCTTCTTGGAAACATCTGGCTCAGCCCTGCAGCCCTGGGGGCTGGCTGACTCTAGTTCCCTGGGGTAAGAATGGAAAAGGTTTCTAGTTTTCCATCTCCCATTACTTCTGCTTGCTGTGAGGCGTCCACTCTGGTGCTGTCAGCTTGGAAGCACTCCTGTGGCTGGAGCTTGGACAGAGATGGCCTTGGCAGGGAGAGGGGGGCAGAGGGGCTCGACACCCCAGGGCCTTCCGTGTTTGTGCAGCTTCCCAGGACAGCTCAGCGGAAATGGGCCTGTGTGGCTTTCTCAGGGCTGAGACTGGGTCCAGGTCTCCTGGCTGTGGAGGGGTGCTCAGAGACCCCCAACTCTCACCTCCCAGCTGCGGCCTCCCTGACCTCCTCTTGCCTTCTTCCCTGCAGATGATCCCACCTGACCAGGAACTGCTGGTGTGGTACGGAAACTCACACAACACCTTCCTGGGGATCCCAGGTGTGCCTGGGCTAGAGGAGGACCAGAAAAAGAACAAGCATGGTAGGTGTTCCCCATGGGGCCACTGAGACACAGACCCATGGGAGGGGAGCCCAGGGAGGGGAGAGAGAGAATGAGAGAGGCAGAGAGGCTCTTGGCCTCCAGGGACCTTGGTTCAATGTCTGGCAGCATTGAGCAGATCAGACATACAGGTCCAAGGAGGCTGATGCCCCTGGAGCTGCCGCATGGGCCGGGCATGGGTGGGAGATGGTCCTCCTGCTTCCTGGCCAGAATAGACTGTCTAGGGGGTATGTGGGGGAGACCAGAGAGGCAATGAGGTGTAACAGGAGAAGAAAGGAGCTGGGCAGCAGGAGCCTGGATTGAGTTCTAGTTCTGCTGTACAGTCTTGGAAATGTCCTGTGCCTCAGTTTCCTCACCTGTAAAGGGAAGGTCCTAGGCAAGATAATCTCTAAGTTCCCTTCTGGTTCTGACAACCTGTATATTTCCTTGCCCTGTCGATGATGTCTGGTGCAGGGCCTGGCACAGAGTAGATGCTCCGTATAGGCCTGTTGAAGGAAGGCAGGACAGACTGTGCCTGTGTGTGTGTCAGGGGGACACTGCCCATCACAGCAGAGACCATTTGCTCGACAACTATTTCTTGCCAAGAATTGGGCTAAACCTTTGGCAGATATCATCCCACTGGGTCTTCATAAAACCTCTGTGTATTTTTTTTCTTTTTTCTTTTTCTTTCTTCCTTTTTTTTTTTTTTTTTTTTTTTTGAGACTGAGTTTCACTCTGTCACCCAGGCTGGAATGCAGTGGCGTGATCTTGGCTCATTGCAACCTCTGCCTCCCAGGTTCAAGCAATTCTTCTGCCTCAGCCTCCCAAATAGTTGGGATTACAGGCGTGTGCTACCATGCCCAGCTAATCTTTGCATTTGTAGTAGAGATGGGGTTTTGTTATGTTGGCCAAGCTAGTCTCAAACTCCTGACCTCAAGCGATCTGCCCACTTTGGCCTCCCAAAGTGCTGAGATTACAGGCGTAAGCCACGGCACCTGGCCTGTGAAATTTGATTATCCATATTTTTATTTTATTTAATTTATTTTTGAGACAGAGTCTCTCTCTGTCACCCAGGCTGGAGTGCAGTGGCACTATCTTGGTTCACTACAGCCTCAACCACCTGGGCTCAAACTATCCTCCCATCTCAGCCTCCCAGGTAGCTGGGACCACAGTCGTGCACCACCACACCTGGCTAATTGTTTAAATTTATTGTAGAGATGGGGTCTCGCCATGTTGCCCAGCTGGTCTGGAACTCCTGGGCTCAAATGATCCTCCTGCCTCTGCCTCCCAAAGTGCTGGGATTACAGGCATGAGGCAACGTGGTCAGTGGTCCTTATTTTTGGAGGATGAACTTGAGCTGGTGAGCTACTGTTTATTAAGTCCTTGCTCTGCAGCTGATGTTTTACAAACATTAATTTATCTAGGCCGGGCATGGTGGCTTATGCCTGTAATCCCAGTACTTTGGGAAGCAGAGACAGGAGGATCACTTGAGCCCAGGAGTTCCAGACCAGCCTGGTCAACATAGCAAGACCCCATCTCTACAAAAAATTTAAAAGTTAGCCAGGTGTGCTGGCACGAGCCTGTGGTCCTAGCTGCCTGGGAGGCTGAGGTGGGAGGATCGCTTGGACCCAGGAGGTCGAGGCTACAGTGAGCTGAGATGGCACCACTGCACTCCAGCCTGTGCGACAGAGCCAGACCCTGTTTCAAAAAAATAAAATACAATAAAATCTTTTTGGCCGGGCGCTGTGGCTGTAATCCCAGCACTTTGGGAGGCCGAGGTGGGCGGATCTCGAGGTCAAGAGATCGAGACCATCCTGGCCAACATGGTGAAACCCCGTCTCTACTAAAAATAGAAAAATTAGCTGGGCGTGGTGGTGCACACCTGCATTCCCAGCTACTAGGGAAGCTGAGGCAGGAGAACCACTTGAACCCAGGAGGCGAAGGCTGCAGTGAGCCGAGATCGCGCCACTGCACTCCAGCCTGGAGACAGAGGGAGACTCCGTCTAAAAAAAAAAAAAATATATATATATATATATATATGTTTTGTTTTTTGTTTTTTGTTTTTTTTACTGATCCTTACCATGCTAGTATTATCTCCATTTCAGGAAGGAGAAAACCGAGGCGCAGTTCCATGGTACAGAATAGGCATTCAGTAAATGTTTGTGGGATGAGTTAATGAAAGGTTTGGGGGTGGGGGTCATCACAGTTGCTCCCCTTTACAGAAGGCCTGCTCCAATCCAGGCACCTCTCAGGCACTGGCTAAGGCAGGTCGGGTGCTTAGCGCAGAGACCTTTCATAGACGTCTTTTCTCATCCTCTCGGGCAATCGTACGCCCGAAAAGGCAGTGCTAGGTTTCCGTTTTACAGATGAGAAAGCTGAGGTTTAGCTAGGCTGAGTCGCTAAGTCCCCGAGGTCTCGCATCGCGATCGGGAGTCCAACTCCTATTGGACCCCCCAGCCGGGGGGTACCCTTCGCTGTCCCTCCAGTCCGTCTGCCACCGTCCAAGCAGCACCCACCCTCAAGGACGGACGGGCCCCGGGCTGCGGGGCGCCGGTTCTAACGGGGCTGCTCTCTCCCCTTCTCCGTCTCCCTTCCCCCGCCCCGCCCCGCCCCGCGGCCAGAGGACTTCCACCCGGCGGACTCGGCGGCTGGCCCCGCGGGCCGCATGCGATGCGTCATCTGCCACCGCGGCTTCAACTCGCGCAGCAACCTGCGCTCGCACATGCGCATCCACACGCTGGACAAGCCCTTCGTGTGCCGCTTCTGCAACCGCCGCTTCAGCCAGTCGTCCACGCTGCGCAACCACGTGCGCCTGCACACGGGCGAGCGCCCCTACAAGTGCCAGGTGTGCCAGAGCGCCTACTCGCAGCTGGCCGGCCTGCGCGCCCACCAGAAGAGCGCGCGGCACCGGCCGCCCAGCACCGCGCTGCAGGCACACTCGCCCGCGCTGCCGGCCCCGCACGCGCACGCGCCCGCCCTCGCCGCCGCCGCCGCCGCTGCCGCCGCCGCCGCCGCGCACCACCTGCCGGCCATGGTGCTGTGAGCGCGCCCGCGCCCCCGCCGGGCCCCGCGCGCTCCTGGGTCCCCGGCACCCCGGCCCCGCAGCGCTACTCGCCCTCCAGCCCCAACCCCCGGCCCGGCGCCGCCACGGAGCCCCGCGCGCTGGGGTTGCGCCCCGGAGGCGGATCTCAGGCACCCCCGCCTTGGCCCGTATCGCAGATGAGGACAATGAGGGCGGCGTCCCTCACCCAGGCCACGCAGCTGGTGCGGCTGTTCGGCCGCCTCCTCTGGAAGGGGGTCCCCCTGCCTGGCCTCGCCCCCGAGTCTCCCTGCTGCTGTAGAGCCGGGCGCCCAGGCCGGCATCCCCCTCGTGGGTGGCAGGAGAGCGGACTTAGAGCCCCCGAGAGCCCCTCAGCAGAGGAAGGGGAGTCCCCTCTTCCGCCACCGAGAGTCCTGTGCTTCGGAATGAAGGGAGGGCGACCTCCTTGTCCGGGTGTGGTCGGGCGCGGGGGTTGTGGGGGCGCCATCTCCTCTTCCGGCCCCTGGGACTGGTGTCCTGAAGTGTCGGGAGTCCTTACGCAACCTTGACAGGTGCGGGCTACTGGGGTCCATCGGCAGCGGGAAGAGACCCGGAGAGACATGCATCTTCTGGGCCCTTCTCTCCTTTAGGCCAGCTTACCCCCAAACCTGGCTCCTGGGGACGGATGAGGAAGGAGCTCTTTGCAGTGCACCAGGCACGTTGAGAGTGGAGGCACAATGGAAATCCTCTGTGGGACCCCGAGCAAGACCCTGCACCTCTTTGGGCCTCAGTTTCCCCATCTGTAAAATGAAGGAGTTGGACCAATGCCCCCTCCCCTTCAGCTGTGACATCGTGCCTGGGAAGGCGAAATTTCCCCCCAGCCCCTTCCAACAGACACACTCCAGCGAGAGGAGGGCAAGACTGGAAGCGCTGCCCGAGAGGTTAAGGTGGCTTCTGTGGCCACGAAGCGCTTCCGAGCTGTGCCCAGTCCCGGGAATTCCGCCCAGTCTGCCCACACTTCCCTCGGTCCCTGCCCGTTTCCTCAAATTCGGGCCGTGCGCGCCCTCTGGTGTCGCCTCTCACACTTTGCAGTCATTTAGCAGGATTCCCGTAGGGCGTTTTGTAAAATAAACTATAATATTAATGAAAAGTATAAAATGTATAGAGTTTTCAAGAAACTGTGTTCTACTTCCAGAAGATGGTCACTTTAACCTTGTAAATATTTATCTAAAATGATATTTACAAAACTGTGATATATTATTATTTGATTGTATATGTACAACTGTAAATACATTTGTACCTCTCTTGTATTCTAAAATAAAAATTACTTGGAACATTTATCATTTAGCATCTGAATGGGTGGACACTTTTATCTGTACGAAGGAAATATAGAAAGTGTCTAGAAGCTGGAAAGGGGCGGGTAAGCGTTGTTCCACTTACTGGTGTGTACAGGAAAATTCTCTCTGTCACAACTGGGATGTCAGAGCTCAGTGAGATGGGCCACAGTGCAAAGCAACCGGAAATCTTGAAAGGGGCCGGGCAGATTTCTCCCGGTTTCCAGCTGGCTCAAACATCAGTGCCTTATTTTGTAACTTCTCCCAAATATTTACTTTTTTTTTTTTTTTCATTTTAATGGCCAACTCAAAGGAGTTCAAGCAGCCAGTGGGAATGGGCCAAAATGGCCACCAAGTGCCCTCCCAATGCCTAGACTCTCCAAATGTTCTGGGCACCCATTTCATTTCCAGACCCTCTTGAAGAAGACCAGGGAGCAGGAAGACCTCGAGTTAAAGCCAGAGGGCTTCATGGTTCCTATAGGGCCAGTCTCGCCTCTCCTCTCCAGGAAGGAGGTGCGTGCAGGGGAGTGTGAGTTCACACCTGTGCTCCAGCATACACCAGCCATGAGGGTGTCATCGTCCAACCCACTGGGTGTGTGGTTTCCTGGCATCCTGCAGATACAACTCTGCATCTTCATCCAGCACACGTGTGCACACATGTGCACCTGCAGACACTTGGGAATTTACACTTGGACACACAGCCCAGCCCCACTTGGAACTTCAGGGGTGTACCCCTAAAGACCCCCATACTTTGGGGGATTTGTTCTGGACCCTGGAAATGGAGGCACAGGCAGGGTTGGACACCTGATGAGTTCACTTGCAGGCCCCATCTGGGGTTCACTCCCTCAGGCCAGTGGGGGAAGTCACCTTTGGTTCTCCTCCCACTGGAACCTCGCTTCTCCTTTGACACCCCACCATTAGGCTCCCAATGCCTCCGTGGCCCCTGCATTCCCCCCTCCCATGCAGCCCCCATCCAGGCCTCTTGTTCCCTTGACCAAAGCCTATCTGTCCTGAGTCCCCCTCCCTTGGATGCCAAGGGGTGAAATGCAGGTGCTTTTCCTGCCCACGTGTTGAGACTACCAGGAAATAATTCTGGATTCCTGAAGTAGGGCCTCCCAGAGTCAGACCTCAGAGAGGTCAGTGAGGCCCTTGAACAAAAATCGAAATTGTTCTCTGTGGGTCATTCTGTCCTGTGAAGTCTCAGCTAACAGATCCAAGGATCCCCATCCCAGGCTCCAGAACCCACCTGGTGGTAGCTGACTGTAACTGCAGACCAAGGTGCCGCTGGTTTGCCCACAGATCTGTTTCCACAGAAGTGTGCTGCCCCGGGTGCCAGGGCCTGGGATACCAGGGTGAAAGGATGTGACTTGTGATTTGCACGCTGGAGGGAGTCATGATGCTGAAAAGCCTAACCTCTTACTTTGCTTGCATTTCCAGCAGAGGCCTAAGGCCCCTTTCCTGAGATTGCAGCCCCCTTAATCAAAGACATGCAAACACAGCCATGGCGGTTTCTGTGGGCCAGCCCTGGGCTTGGGGCTTTATTTTTATTTTTATTTTTATTTTTGAGATGGAGCTTCACTTTTGTTGCACAGGCTGAAGTGCAATGGCTCACTGCAATCTCTGCCTCCGGGTTCAAGCGATTCTCCTGCCTCAGCCTCCCAAGTAGCTGGGATTACAAGCACCCACCAGCAAGCCCAGCTAATTTTTTGTATTTTTAGTAGAGATGGGGTTTCACCATGTTGGCCAGGCTTGTCTTGAACTCATAACCTCAGGTGATCCACCCACCTTGGCCTCCCAAAGTGCTGGGATTACAGGCATGAGTCCAGCCGGGCTTAGGGCTTTAAACATATGTATTCCAGAAATCCTCCTCACAAACCCACAAGTGGATACTACCCCCCAATCTTTTCCCCCAATGCTCTTTTAATCAATGTCCACGTGAAGTACAAGAAAACAGAGGCATAGAGAGAGTAAATAATTTGCCACATCACTCATTCAGTGAGTGGCAGAGTGGGGTTCCCTTCAAGTGTCTGACCCCAGAAGCCATGCCTGTGACTATTAGGCCACATCACCTCCTGGTCAGCCCGCAGATTCAGTCCAAAAGGCTTTCTGCATCTCCCATGGGGATGCAGTGTAGCCCAGCACTGTATATTGACCTTGTATTTTTCAACCTAGCAAAACTCACTTATTCATTCCTGTACTTTTTTGTACGTTCCTTAGGACTTTCTAAGCACATGATCATGTTACCAGTGAATAAAAACACTTTTACCTGTTCCATCCTAATTGGGATGTCTTTTATTTCTTTTTCTTGCCTTATTGCATGGTCCAAGACCTCCAGTAATAGAAGATTCTAGATAGAGGCCAATGATCTGGGTCTGCAACTCCACTCTGCCATTCACTAGCTGTGTGATCTTGGGCAAGTCAATTAATATCTCTGTGCCTCAGGTTCCTCACATGTAAAGTGGAGTGATATTTAGCTCCTAAGGTTGACATGAGGATCAAATGGGATAATGTCTATACGTGAATACATACATGACTCAGTGCTTGGCACATAGTATGTGCTCAATAAATTGGAATCTTTGTTAATACAAGCATGCCTTTGGCAGGTGAGAAGGGTGGCAGATGCTCCTACCACTCACCCCACTGGGCAGCCCCCAGAGGACATCTGAGGCAGCTGTTTGCACTCCCTTCCTTCAGCCCTTTCTGATGCCCATTCTTTTTTTTTTTTTTTTTTTTTTTGACGGAGTCTTGCTCTGTCTCCTAGGCTGGAGTGCAGTGGCACGATCTCAGCTCACTGCAACCTCCGCCTGCTCAGTTCAAGCAATTCTCCTATTCTCCTGCCTCAGCCTCTCGAGTAGCTGTGACTACAGGCATGCACCACTATGCCCGGCTAATTTTTTATATTTTTAGTAGAGATAGGGTTTCACCACATTGGCCAGGCTGGTCTCGAACTCCTGACCTCCCAAAGTGCTGGGATTACAGATGTGAGCCACCGCGCTCGGCCGATGCCCACTATTCTTGAATCCCTTGAACTAGAGGAACAGACACTCTGAGTTTCCAGCTTCCCTCCTGCCTTGCAGGTGGCCTGCTGGGATGTATGTCTGTGGATGAGCAGGGGAAGTTATGGACAGTGGCAGGTTAGTCGCCAGGCATGGCTGTTTCTTCACAATATGATTGCCTTAGGATAGTCAGACTTCTTATGTGTCAGCTCAGGGCTTCAAAGGCAAGTGTTTCAAGAGAACCAGGAGGGCCGGGCGCAGTGGCTCACGCCTGTAATCTCAGCACTTTGGGAGGCCAAGGCGGGCGGATCATGAGGTCAGGAGATTGAGACCATTCTGGCTAACATGGTGAAACCCCGTCTCTACTAAAAACACAAAAAATTAGCCGGGCATGGTGGCGGGTGCCTGTAGTCCCAGCTACTCAGGAGGCTGAGGCAGGAGAATGGCATGAATCTGGGAGGTGGAGCTTGCAGTGAGCTGAGATCAGGCCACTGCAGTCCAGCCTGGGCTACAGAGTGAGACTCCGTCTCAAAAAAAAAAAAAAAAAAAAAGGAGAACCAGGAGGAAGTGGCACGGTCTATTCTGACCTAGCTTTTGAAGTCACATAGAGGCATTTCTGACATATGCTGTCCATCAAAGCAGTCAGAATCCTGTCCTGTGGCAGGAGAGGATGCACAGAACCCACTTCTTTTTTTTTTTTTTTTTTTTTTAATACGGAGTTTTGCTCTTCTTGCCCAGGCTGTGGTGCAGTGGCACAATCTCGGCTCACTGCAACCTCTGCCTCCTGGGTTCGAGCAATTCTCCTGCCTCAGCCTCCCGAGTAGCTGGGATTACAGGCGCCTGCCACCACACCCAGCTAATTTTGTGTTTTTAGTAGAGACGGGGTTTTACCATGTTGGTGAGGCTGGTCTCGAGCTCCCGACCTCAAGTGATCCACCGGCCTCAGCCTCCCAAAGTGCTGGGATTACAGGCCTGAGCCACCACTCCTGGCCAGACCCCACTTCTTGATTGAAGAAGTATGAAAATATTCAGGGACATGCTTAATATGACCACAGACATTGACACTGTTTCTAATACTTTCAGAACAAGTGATGCTTTAATGAGCATCCTTAGGCTGAAATCTGTGTGCTAGTCTCTGCTTAGAAAGTTTATGCAGTTGGCCAGGCGCAGTGGTTCACGCCTATAGTCCCAGCACTTTGGGAGGCACAGGTGGGCGGATCACTTGAGGCTGGGAGTTCAACACCAGCCTGGCCAACATGGGGAAACCCCAGCTCTACTGAAAATATAAAAATTAGCTGGGCGTGGTGGCAGGCGCCTATAATCCCACCTACTTGGGAGGCTGAGGCACAAGAATCACTTGAGCCTGGGAAGTGGAAGTTGCAGTGAGCCAAGATCGCACCATTGTACTCCAGCGAGACTCTGTCTCAAAAAAAAAAAAAAAGGTTTATGCAGTTATTTTTACCATTTTACTATTTCAATGGAACACGAGGTGAACCCAGTAGGTAGATGAGGATTGAGCCAAGAGTTTTGGGCTAGAGAGTCCCTGCTGCCTCTGTTTTCATGTTTTTCAGAATTTCCTTGCCAGTTACTTTCACCTGGAGTTCACCTGTTCCCCACCCCAACTCCTCAGGGTCCATGGTTCCCTCATTTCAAGGCTCATTCAAATGCTTCCTCTGTCAGGCAAGCTTTTCTGTCTGTCCTCCCTCTCCCTTCCCCATCTTTGAACATCTTAGCACTTTGATGACTGGGGCTTCAAATCATCCAGCTCTGTGGTCCCATAGCACATAGCTGGTGCCCAGCAAATGCCTGCTGAAAAAGTTTATTCATCAATTCAACAGAGATTTACTGAGAGATTTGTTGTTGTTGTTGTTGTTGTTTGTTTGTTTGTTTTAATGGAGTCTCACTCTGTCAACCAGGCTTGAGTGGAATGGCACAATCTCGGCTCACTGCAACCTCCACCTCCCAGGTTCAAGCAATTCTCCTGTCTCAGCCCCTTGAGTAGCTGAGATTACAGGCACCTGCCACCATGCCCGGCTAATTTTTGTATTTTTAGTAGAGATAGTGTTTCACCATGTTGGCCAGGCTGGTCTTGAACTCCTGACCTCAAGTGATCCACCCACCCAGCCTCCTACAGAGCTGGGATTACAGACGTGAGCCACTGCGCCCGGCAGAGAGCTGTTTCAAGGGTCCTGAAATCTGACATGGTATGCCAACATGGAAATCTTTGTTCTAGAAACAAGAGGCAGGGTGCGCCATGCAGAGCCGCACAGGAAAGCACCGGGTTGGTCAGGAGGCAGAGGGAAGGAGGAGTAAACATGAGCAAGAGCCTTTATTGTGGTTTCCATGGGAAGGAATGGGTGAGGCAAGGTAAGCAGGCTTAGGATTGGTTGGTTTGAATAACTGCAGTAGGTGCTGGGGTTTATATAAGGGCTTTCCCTAGCTGTCTGGTGTCTGGCCTTGGGATGATCAGGGCAGTTGGGTACTGGCCCTGAGTAAGAGAGCCTAATAAAGGAGGTGTTTGTGGGTGTGGGCTCTGGATTGGGTGGCATGCATTTGCAAGGGACCTCCTGGGTGAGTTCTTCACTATCTCCAGGAACCAGTTAACCCTGGTTGGGGCAGTCCCTCTGGGAAGAGCAAGTCCCCAAGATCTCAAAGCATCTGAGTACAGAAAAGCAAAGGCTCTGGGCGCGGTGGCTCATGCCTGTAATCCCAGCACTTTGGGAGGCCGAGGCGGGCGGATCACCAGGTCAGGAGTTCGAGAACAGCCTGGCCAACATGGTGAAACCCCGTCTCTACTAAAAATACAGAAATTAGCCAGGCGTGGTGGCAGGTGCCTATAATCCCAGCTACTCAGGAGGCTGCAGTAGGTTCAAGAGGAGAATCGCTTGAGCCCAGGAGGCAGAGGTTGCAGTGAGCAGAGACCACACTATTGCACTCCAGCCTGGGCGACAGAGCCGGATTCCATCTCAAAAAAAAAAAAGAGCAAATGCATGCTTAATACACGGCCTACTATATATCAAGCATATATACGAAATGGGCAGTGAACCAAATGGACAGTCCGGGTATTGGTGGGGCTCATATCCTGTGGGAAGACAGGCGATGAGCAGACAAGCAAATCTGTATTTTGTAAATATATTGTATTTTTTTCAACAAATATTTTATGGCTGCCCTGTGTGCCAGGCCTGGATCTAAGCATTGATATATGATGAACAGAATAGATAAAGTCCCTGTTTTCAGCACATGCATGTTCTAGTGGGGGGAGACTGCAATCAATGAACAAAAAAAAAAGAAAGAAAGAAAGAAAATTGAAGCCCAGGCATGGTGGCTCACACCTGTAATCCCAGCACTGTGGGAGGCCAAGGTGGGCAGATCACTTCAGGTCAGGAGATTGAAACAAGCCTGGCCAACATGGTGAAACCCCGTATTTCCTAAAAATACAAAAATTAGCTGGGTGTGGTGATGGGTTCCTGTAATCCCAGCTACTCCGGAGGCTGAGGCAGGAGAATCTCTTTAACCCAGGAGGCAGAGGTTGCAGTGAGCTGAGATCGCGCCATCGCACTCCAGCCTGGGCGACAAGAGCAAGTCTCTGTCTCAAAAAAAAAAGAAAAGAAAAGAAAAAGAAAAATCAGTGACAAGAAGTAAAACAGGATCAAGGGATTAAAAAAAAGGACTGGAAAGTTATTCCAGATAAGGTGATCAGGGAAGTCTTCTCTGAGGAGGTGATGTTTGAGCAAGCCATGAGTGAGGAGAAGGAGCCAGCCACACAAAAGCCTGGGAGAAGAGAATTCATGCAGAAAGAGACCAGAGTGAAGGGCCCTGGAGTGATGAGAAGCTTGGTGCTGTGGAACCGAGGGGAAGCCAGCTAGTCTTGAGGCAGGAGAATAGGGTCTGGAGGCAGGGAACGTAAGGCTGATTCACACTGACTTTCTAGAACTAAATCAAAAGGAAAACCCCAACTTTCCACGTCCAAGTAACCAAAGGACCAGAGGCTACTCCCTTTGCAATCCCGGCTTTTCTGTGTGGCAGATGAAAAACTGAAAGTACCTCTGATTGGTCCCTTCCCACCACCAGTCAGGCTGGTAGGGTGCCAAGTCTTCATTTGCATGGGAGTATAACTTTGTAACTTCACTTCAGCCTCTGATTGATAACTTTCCACAGCCAATCAGACATTTGCATAGGGTGTAACTTTTAACTTCAGCCTCTGATTGGCCACTTTCCACAACCAATCAGACTGATCACGGGCCACTCCTTCATTTACACAGGGCGTACACCAAATAACCAATGGGAAAACTTTAGAGGGTATTTAAACCCCAGAAACTTCTGTAAAGAGCCTGTTGAGTTTCTTTGCTTGAGCTGTTCTCGCCCTGTAGAGTGTACTTTCGTTTTCAATAAATCTCTGCTTTTGTTGCTTTATTCTTTCCTTGCTTTGTCTGTGTGTTTTGTCCAAGACGCCGAGAAGCTGGACACCCTCCACAGTTAACAGTCTGGCTGTAGCATAGTGAGTAACGCAGTGGGTTAGGACGAGCGTGAGGTCAGAGACAGGCAGGAGTCAAGAAGTGCTGGAAGCAGAGAAGTGATTTAATCTGTTTTTAAAGTTCTCTCTGGCTGCTGTGCGGAGATTGGATGATAGGAAGGACAAAAGTAGAATTAGGAAGACAAGCTAGGAGGTTATCTCCCTGGTAAGAGATGCCGTTGATCAGCCTGGGGCAGTGGCTGCGGAGATGCACAGATGTGTGGCATCAGTGAATCGTAGACCTTTTCCGCCATTGAAATTACATGGGGAGTTAAAACACGCACAGACTTCTGGACCTTACCTTTGCAGAGCCTCGTGAAAGGCAAATAAATCTTGGGGCCCCAAAATCACTAAGCTAAAGGGAAAAGTAAGTCAAGCTGGGAAATGCTTAGGGCAAACCTGCCTCCCGTTCTATTCAAAGTCACCCCTCTGCTCACTGAGATAAATGCATACCTGATTGCCTCCTTTGGAGACGCTAATCAGAAACTAAAAAAACAAAAAATGCAACGGTTTGTTTCTTTTTTCTTTCTTTTTTTTTTTTTTTTTTTTTTTTTTGAGACGGAGTCTCACTCTGTCGCCCAGGCTGGAGTACAGCGGCGCGATCTCGGCTCACTGCAAACTCCGCGCTCCAGGTTGAAGCCATTCTCCTGCCTCAGCCTCCCGAGTAACTGGGACTACAGGCGCCAGCCACCATACCCGGCTAATTTTTTTTTTTTTTTTTTTTTTTTTTTTTTGTATTTTTAGTAGAGACGGGGTTTCACCGTGTTAGCCAGGGTAGTCTCGATCTCCTGACCTCGTGATCCGTCCACCTCAGCCTCCCAAAGTGCTGGGATTACAGGCGTGAGCCACCGCGCCTGGCCTCAACCATTTGTTTCTTATCTACCTATCACCAGGAAGCCCCTTCCCAGCTTCGAGTTGTCCGGCCTTTCCAGACCGAACCAATATTCTTCTCACATATGTTGATTGATGCCTCATGTCTCCCCAAAATGTATAAAACCAAACTGCGCTCCGACCACCTTGGGCACAGGTTGTCAGGACCTCCTGAGCTTGTGCCACAGGCACATCCTCAATCTTGGTGAAATAAACTTTCTAAATTAACTGAGACCTGTCTCAGATATTCGGGGTTTACAGCCTCAATGCCTAAGGAATCTATACTTTTTACAAGCCCCCTGGGATGTGCTGCTCCGTCTCCGGGTACCCACTTGTCTACTGGTGGTAAAGGGGTAAGTGTAGCCGGGCTCGGTGGCTCATGCCTGTAATCCCAGCACTTTGGGAGGCCAAGGTGGGCGGATCACTTGAGTTTAGGAGTTCGAGATCAGGTTGGGCAACACGGTGAAACCCTGTCTTCACAAAACAAATACAAAAAATTAGCCGAGCCTGGTGGCATGTGCCTGTAGTCCAAGCTATTCAAGAGGCTGAGGTGGTAGGATTACCTGAGCCCAGGAGGGCGAGGCTGCAGTAAGCCATAATCGTGTCATTGTACTCCAGCCTAGGTGACAAAGACTCTGTCTCGAAAAAAATAAAAATAAAAAAGGGTGCGTGTGATGATGCAGAAAGAGGAGCACTGGGGATGGGAGAGGGGGAGTCTCTGTCGTTTTGGATTCTAGTCCCAGTTACGGGTCTGTTTGGAGGGCTCGGTTGCCCCAAGTGATCATCAGGGATAGCAATGCCTATCTCGAAGATAGGCTGAAAGTGAGGAATACATAACATAGTATTTGTAAAGCGCTCAGCAAAGGACCAGCCGAAGCACTCGGGTTATGTCTGGTAAAGGGTGCAGGCTCTGGGGTAAATCGCGTGCAGTTGGAACACACATCGGCTTTGCTGCCATCTGCTAATGTGAATTCCATTCCTTTTGGGGCCTCGATTTCCTCCTCCATAAACTGGTATCCACAATGCCAACCTTGTGAACGCTGTGAGAATGCGCGGGGTAAAGGCGACGTCTCTCCCTCCCGGGAAGAACTTGGATGGTGTCAGGCCTACACTCTCGCTCCGCCTAGGGCCGCTCGCTGGGCCTGGCTCCCCCGGCTGCCGGGCTACGCGAGCTCAAAGGACACCATCGCCCTCTTATGGCCGCGGCAGGACTGGACCGAGGGGCTGGGCTCTAGTGCCTTCCTCCAGGCACGGCAGAGGGGGAGGGTCTGGCAGCCCACTTACCCAGGGCCTCGGGGCACTAGCATTCATGTCATCGACTGCCTGGCAGGGCTGGCTTTCTTAAGTGTGGTCGTGAGACTTGCTTAAGTGGAGGAAATGCTGTCGCTTTGGAGATTTATAAAACAATTGGCTCGATGGATCTTTCTTCAGGAGGCGGACTTGGTTTACCGGTTTTACTGACCACGGCTGATGCCAATGATTTCATTTAATCGTCTTTAGAGTCCCTGTGCATGGGGGGTTACCATCCCCAATTAGTTTCTTGTGAATGCAGGGCAAGGAGAGGGAGAGGGTAGTGGGGGACGGGGAGAAGGGGCGAGGGGTACGCTCCTATTAAAACGGAGCCGCAGAAAAACCCACAGAGACATCCGTCTGTTCCCCGCTGAATCCTTAGAACAGCGCCTGGCACACAGAGAGCGCTCAACTCGCTGTGTAACTAAATGCAAGCCAAGATCTTCGCATTGTGTGTGCTCTTCCCTTCTCTACCAAATATACCTGGCTTGCAATGTATATTTGCAAGACCTGTTTTCTTAGACGATTTTTAACTTGTTTCCAAAAGAAATATTGGAGTAAATTAGCTTGTTCAAAGGAGTCCTTATGAAAGGACAGAACCAAGTGAGAAGTATCTGGAGCCCGGTTTGGGGGTATAGATGATGATGTTGAGCCAGCACCCACGGGGCGGCCGCAATGTAGAATCCTGGGGCTACTGGGAACCGTGTGGAAAGGGATCTTCTTTCTGTTCAAATAGTGTTTTCTGTAGATCCCATCTCTCCATCCTCCTGAGCTCTCTCTTAGAAAATATCGGATTTCAGCAGCTTAGAATTGGACAGAAACTCAGAGGTCCGTTTCTCAATTATCTCTAACCCTGGTAAACAATAAATGGGATGATGAGTACAAGACAGTTTTGGTAAAAAGTCACACGCCACACAACGTGAGATTTTATTATTCCACGGGTGCTCCCTTGCCAATAGTAGACATGGCAGCTCGGCTCCCTTCCCTTCGGGTTCGCCTTATTGTTGCCAATTGTAAACATGGCCTCTAGGCCGTGAGTTCTCATTGGCAGCTGCTCTGAGTCCCCGCCCTTCCCCGCCCCTCCGAACGCAGCCGGGAGTTGTGGAGTCGGATAGCGCAGCTCCCGACTGAGCTGCGCCTGCGCAACTCATTGGCGCCAAGATGGCGATGGAGATGAGGCTTCCAGTGGCTCGCAAGCCTCTTAGCGAGAGACTGGGCCGCGACACTAAGAAACATCTAGTGGTGCCGGGGGATACAATCACTACGGACACAGGATTCATGCGGTACGTGGGGACTTGGGGGAGTCGAGGCTTCAGAGAGCGGCTTCAGGGCTCTCTGCACGTGGTCCAGGCCTCGTATCCCTGTGTGTGTAACTCCCCGCGGGACTCAGGGCACTTCGTCTGAGCATCCTACACGCCTCGCTTCCGAGCCTCGTGCTTCTTGCTCCCTGCATCTTGTGTGTCCCCGTCTGCATTTGTCTCAGCTCCCTGAAACCCTCCACTCCTGACCTCCGGTGGCTGTGACTTTTGGGTCTTCTGCCTGAAGTCCAAATCTTTGATCCTTCCTTGTGGGAGACCTGGAAAGCTGGGGAGGGTTAGGCGCAGGCTCTTTTCCAGTTTTCAGCTCTCTGAGGGGACGGTGGGCGTTCTTGGCTGCCTCCTCTTCAGTTTAGAATCCGTAATTGTTCGAGCTTAGGGCAAACAGTTACATTGTGCTGCATGCACCCATTTATACACATTTTGAATCTAAGGGGTGTAGTGCAGTGTATTGTGGTTAAGAGGGAAGGCTCTTGAGTCAGACAGTTGGGGTTCCAGTCCTGCTACCATCACATCTTATTAGCGGCATTGCCTCTCCACGGTCAGTTTCCTCATCTGTAAGATAGTGATAATAACAGTATGATACGGTAATGAGGATTAAATGAGACAATTATGTAAGAAAAGAAGTAAAACCAGCCATTATATCATCATAGATAACACTAGTGTTTCAACCTTTATTATTTTATTTTTTTTACTTGTATATGTACAAGGGGCACAGCATTCATAGCATTGCCCTTTAACCTGTTAGTTTAAGGTTAGTGGATACTAGGAAATTTTTTTTTCTTTTTTGAGACGGAGTCTGTCTTAGATCAGTCGTGCGATCTTGGCTCACTGCAACCTCTGCCTCCTGGGTTCAAGTGATTCTCCTGCCTCAGCCTCCTGAGTAGCTGGGATTACAGGTGCACGCCACCATGCCCAGCTAATTTTTGGTTTTTTTCTTTTAGTAGAGACAGGGTTTCACCATGTTGGCCAGGCTGGTCTCGATCCCCTGACCTCAAGTGTGATCTGCCCGCCTCGGCCTCCCAAAGTGCTGGGATTACAGGCATGAGCCACCATGCCTGGCCCCTAGGAAATCTCAAGATTCATTCTTTCATTAATGCTTTCAACATATATTTTGTGCAGTTGGGTTATTATGGCAGAGTGAAAAATCTCTGTCCTGGTGGAGTCCTAACAGGGAGAGATAGATAATAAGCGCAATGAATAAGTTATTCAGAATGTTAGGCAATAATGCAATAGGGAAAAAAGTGGAGCAGGGTCAATGGTATGTGGGGGGAATGGTGGCAACAGGGTGGGCTGTGTTTTCAATGGCACAGTCAAGGTAGGCCTGCTGCAGAAAGTGACACCTGAGCAGACCTGAGTGAGAGGAGTGATGTCCAAGTAGCTGTCTGGAGAAGGAGCACTGAAGGCAGAGGGAGCAGCCAGCACAGAAGCCACGCTTTGCAGGGGGAGCCTGTTAGCTTTGAGGAACACATTGTTCTTGAAGGGAGAGAGGTCACTTCGAGTTACCCTCGTATCCTTTCTTTGTATCTTCGCCTTGCATCAGGGGCCATGGAACGTATATGGGAGAAGAGAAGCTCATTGCATCTGTTGCTGGCTCTGTGGAGAGAGTAAACAAGTTGATCTGTGTGAAAGCTTTGAAAACCAGGTGAGAACAAAAGGTGTGTATTCCCTTTCTTGCAGCATCAGGTTGTACAACCAGGCTTTTCCTGCCCCCTCCTTATCCCCCACCCCACCCCTGCCTGCCCTGTCATGCTGTAAGTCTGAGGTTTTGACCATGACTGTAGGTGGGGTGGTGCAGATCAGTGCAGGCTTCAGAGGTTTCCCCATGTTATGTCACCACTCCAAGCCTTGGTTACCTCCTCTGCAAACTGAGTATAATAGCATGGCCTACTTCATAGGATTTTCTCTTTTTTTTTTTTTTTCGAGATGGAGTCTTACTCTGTTGCCGAGGCTGGAGTGCAGTGGCGTGATCTCGGCTCACTACAACCTTCGCCTCCCGGGTTCAAACAATTCTCCTTCTTCAGCCTCCCGAGTAGCTGGGATTACAGGCGCCCTCCACCACGCCTGGCTAATTTTTTTTGATTTTTAGTAGAGACAGGGTTTCACCATGTTGGCCAGGCTGGTCTCGAACTGCTGACCTCTGATGATTTCCCCCCACTTGGCCTCCCAAAGTGCTGGGATTACAGGCGTGAGCCACTGTGCCTGGCCTAGGATTTTCTTTAGAATTCAGTGAGATGGTGCCTGTAAAGTATTTAGCACAGAGCCTGATACCTAGAAGCATTCAATGAAGGTTAGCCCCAGAAAGCAAGCCAGTGGGGTTGGAACAGAGTGAGTGAGGGGGAGAGAAGGGGCAGATGTAAGCAGAGAGCTGAGGTGGGCGGGCGTGGGCCTGCCTTGTAGCCAGAGTAAGCATTTTCGCTTCTACTTTGTGTAATCTGGGAAGCACTGGAAGGGGTGGAGCAGAGGAGGGACTTGATCTGGACTTAAGCTCACTCTGGCTGCTGATGGGAGATTGAAGGGGGATAGGGCAAGCTTAGGGAGGTGGATTAGGGACCATACTCATGATCTGAAGTGATGGTGGCTTCAACTAAGGTGGGAGCAGTGGAAGGTGGAGGAGTGATTGGAATCTACACAGATTTTATTTTCCGAGTGTTTTTTTAAAATCATGAAAAGGTGTTGGGTTTTGTATTCTTTGGGCTTTACTGTGCATAGGACCCCGTCAACTGTGAATAGAAATAAGTTTACTTCTTCCTTTCCAATTTGGATGCCTTTTATTTCCTGCATATGTTTTAAGGGTAGAGCCAACAGGTTTTGCTACTGGACTTGTCCTGGAGCGTGAGAGAGAGAGAGGAATCAAGGAACTCTCCGAGGTTTTTGGCCTGAGCAACTGAGGGGATGGAGTCACCGTTGACTGAGATGGGGACAACTCATCCCCTATCTCGGTTTGCTATGGAGGACTGGAGGGGGCTGCGGGAAAGCTTAGTTTTGGGCTTGATACATTTGAAAATGCCTGTTAGTCATCTAGATGGCAGAGTTGGGTAGCTAGCAGTTGAGTAGGATTTGGAATTCAGGAGAGTGGCACAGTCACAGCACAGAGTGGTGTTTTAAAGGTATTAGATTGAGTGGCCGAAAAGTGAAGAGGTCTAAGGACTTAGCCTCAGCACTGAGTACGTCTCTTTAGAATCGCGGGTAAGGAACTAGCAGAGGGGCTTGAGAGGAGCAGACAGTGAGTGAGTGGAGGAGACGTGAGCAGACTTGTGTGGTTGGCGTCCTGGCTCAGATTTCCTTTCTCTTCCTTTGGCTGGTGCAGAACTCATCCATGTGCCACAGGAAAATAGTCCATGTTTTTCATTGTCGTGTAATTGAACAAAATAGGGTTTTTTGGCTAAATGAACTACTTGGAATAGTGATATGTCTAAGGATAGTTAATGGAGACTTTATACGTGGAGGAATGTTTGAAGTTAGCAGTTTCTGAAAGTAAGTCCAGACAATATAGTTACATGAATTTGCTGAATGTGGCGCCTGTTCCAGGCTTTCACCCTGTTGAACCGACATCTCAAATGGTGTGTGGTCTTGTCAGAAAGTCTGCTCACAGATGGATGAACCCCTTGTGTTTTGTCTTTCAGATACATTGGTGAAGTAGGAGACATCGTAGTGGGACGAATCACAGAGGTAACGTCGATATCAGATTGGTGTTTACAAAGTCGAGGCAGGCTGGCGATTTCATTCATGGGACAGTCATTCCACTTGTAGTTAACATGAAAAAGGCATTCATTGCATTTGGCCATTGTGTGGCTTCTGATGTAAATATGTGGCTTGTTCGATTTCAGATTACTGGTTAATTTTTTTTTTTTTGAGATGGAGTCTCGCTCTGTCCCCCAGGCTGGAGTGCAGCGGCACGATCTTGGCTCACTGCAACCTCCACCTCCCGGGTTCAAGCGATTCTCCTGCCTCAGCCTACCAAGTAGCTGGGATTACAGGCACCCGCCACCACGCCCGGCTAATTTTTGTATTTTTAGTAGAGACGGGGTTTCATTATATTGGTCAGGCTGGTCTCAAACTCCTGACCTCAAGTGATCCACCAGCTTCGGCCTCCCAAAGTGCTGGGATTACAGGCGTGAGCCACCATGTCTGGCCTTACTGGTTATTTATGATATGACACATCAACATGGAGCATGTGTCCAGGTGTGGAACTTGGCTTATAGGTTCAACAGAAGAGGTGGAAGGTGGAGACCAACTCCAGGCTGGATTCGGTCTTGCTGCTCTCGTCCATGAACCTTCCTGGAGGAGAGCTGGTAAGGGCTACAGCTGGGGCCATGGACTAGGGCCCAGTGGGCTGGGGGGGAGCCGTGGGACCCTTTGTTCCACCAGAGGACTTTGATTTACACTGAGGTTGCCCCTTTGACTCCTGTTTGTCTGCTGTGAAGTTTGCTGCCTAGATGTGTATGTAGACTTTTCACCCTGTCCAGGTCTCCCGAAAGAGGGAGCAGTTGGCATATGGTAGGATCAGAAACATCCATGGGGTGGGATCCCAACAGAGAGTTGGGGAGAGAAGCCCTTAGACGCTGGTTGTTAACAGTTTTCCTTTCTGGACATAACAGCCTTGCATAGTGAAGATGTTCCTTGAAAAGCTGTCTTTACATTAGGTTTTTGTGAATTGAAAGGCATTTCATTCAACCACATGTGGAATGTGGTTGTTGGCATTCCAGACAACCACAGTAACTAAGCCACAGCCTTTTGTAAAATGCCATGGTTCACCTTGATCTTCAGTCCAGCGTGTATTTACAGAGAGGCTTACTGTGCCAAGCTCTGTGCCGAATGCCAAGCACGATTGAGTTCCCCAGCAGGGGATATAAGATAACTGACCTAGTCCCTGGCAGTAGAAGAATAAATAAGCTGTGGTTATACAAAAGGAGATTTCAGTGAGAGAAGCTTGTAGGAAAGACAGGCATTGGAGTTGATCCTGGAAGGATGGAGAGACTTTAAATGACTAGTTCAGGGAATCTGAGATAAAGGGAAATGTATGAGCAGAGATATATCCAAGCAGGAGTTAGTCTGGTCCTGCTGGACCACAGAGGGCTGTCCTGGAAGATGACTATGGAAATGTTGGCTAGGTGAGATTGGGAGGGGTCTGAATGTTCCTCAGAGAAGGGAGGGAAAGAGGAAGAGAAGAGGAGCTGTGGAAAAGTCTTTTGAGATGGAAAGTCGTGATTATCACTGATTCCCCTCAAGTGGCTTGGGTTACCTACTGTTGCTATAGTTCTCAGTGCTTGAATATTGTGGTTGGCCTCAAAAATCTCAAAAGGAAGTGAAAGAGAAAGAAGTGATGGAGACCTTTCTGAGGATCTGGCTTAAGTAATGTCATTTCTTTGTGTATTTCAGAGGAGAAGATCTGCAGAAGATGAGCTTGCAATGAGAGGTTTCTTACAGGAAGGGGACCTTATCAGTGTATCCTGCGCTTTGCACTCCAGCCTCTTGATGCTTTTCTGTGGGACTGGGAAATGGGCCTTCCATTGTATGTCTCTGACAGAAGAACCGTGTCATCCTTGCAGGGATCCGAGTCTTAGACCAAATGTCGGGCTCTGCTGCATCCTTTCTCAGTCTCGTTAATTCAGGCTGACTCCCCAGCTCTTGTTGGGACCTGCTGCGAAGTCATTTCTTTGGGTCTTGTAACTTACGGTGGCCTGTGCTTTAGACTAGGCTTTTGTTAATGGTGTTAACTTTTAGCGCAGGGAGTGGAGAAGGTGTTGTTCACGTCGAGATATTAATGACAGGCCGAGTGTGGTGGCTCATGCCTGTAATCCCAGCGCTTTGGAAGGCCAAGGAGGGAGGACTGCTTGAGCCTAAGAGTTCAAGACCAGCCTGGGCAACATAGCAAGACCCCCCTCTCTACAAAAAAATTAAAAAAGAATTAGCCGGGCGTGGTGGCACATGCCTGTAGTCCTAGTTACTCAGGAGGCTGGGGCCAGAGGGTTGCTTGAGCCCAGGAGCTCAAGGCTATGATCACACCACTGCATTCCAGCTTGGGTGACAGAGCAAGACTCTGTCTCTATTTTATGTTATTTTTTTAATTTTTCTTTTCTTTTTTTTTTTTTAATGACGGAGTCTTGCTCTGTTGCCCAGACTGGAGTGCAGTGGCGCGATCTCGGCTCACTGCAACGTCCGCCTCTTGGATTCAAGCAATTCTGCCTTAGCCTCCCAAATAGCTAGGATTACCGGCGTGCGTCATGCCTGGCTAATTTTTGTATTTTTAGTAGAGACAGGTTTCACCATATTGGCCAGGCTGGTCTCAAACTCCTGACCTCAGGTGATCTGCCCACCTCGGCCTCCCAAAGTGCTGGGATTACGGGCATGAGCCACCATGCCTGGCCTCTGTATTTTATTTATTTATTTTTTTATTTTTTTGAGACGGAGTTTTACTCTTGTTGCCCAGGCTGGAGTGCAATGGTGGGATCTCGGCTCACTGCAACCTCTGCCTCCCGGGTTCAAGCGATTCTCCTGCCTCAGCCTCCTGAGTAGCTGGGATCACAGGCATGCGCCACTACACCCGACTAATTTTGTATTTTTAGTAGAGACGGGGTTTCTCCATGTTGGTCAGGCTGGTCTAGAACTCCTGACCTCAGGTGATCCACCTGCCTAAGCCTCCCAAAGTGCTGGGATTTCAGGTGTGAGCCACCGCACCTGGCCTTCTGTCTGTATTTTTTAAAAAAAGATATTCATGACAACCAAGGGGAGAGGTAAGGTCACAGTGATGTCCTCTGGGTCAAAGATTGTTGAGCCTGGACCATTGGAGAGGGGAGGAAAAGATGGAGGTGTGGGGTCAAGGGGCAGAGGCTGCAGAGGACAGGACAGTGTGTGGCCAAGGCTGCTGTTTGTTCCTTCATCACCCTGGCCAGGCTGAGGTCCAGGCAGTGTTCTCTGATGGAGCTGTCTCTTTGCACACGAGGAGCCTGAAATATGGAAAAGTAAGTCGGGCTCTTGATGTTCCTGTTTGCTGACAGACTACAAGGCTATTTTTGAATCCCCATAGCTCTCTGGAATTCTGGCCTAAAGAACCCCAGTAGCTAAGCATTAATAGAGGCTGGCATCCCACAAACTGATCGTGTTCCTTAAACGTAACATCAGGAAGGTCAGGGTTCACAGGGTCATGGGTCAGTAGCCTTGTAAAGAACAAGTTTTATCCTTTTTCTCCAAGGAGACTGACTTTCACCAGAAGAGCCCCTCCAACTGTGGGCTGGGAGGCGCAGCTGCCTCTCTTCCTCCAGGGGGCGCTGCAGCTCAGCACTGGGGCTGAGGCTGTCCTGGGAACAAAGGCAGGCTGGGTCTGGTTAAACAGCCCTTAGACAAACGTCCAGTCAGGCCAGTGGATGTTATTGCTGGCAAAGCTTGCTCTGTCATCTGAGCCTCTAAATGGAATTTCACTGCTTTTCTTGTACGAGGTTGCATTATTGAAGCTATTTACTATTTTAAGGAGAGCATACTTCCTAAAACAAATTAGGATTTACTAGTCTCTTAGTTTTATCTGGGTGAACGTTTTTATTTTCTGAGTGGAACAAAAACCTCTTCCCTTAATGGAGTGGCTGCAGACAGCCACGTTGATGTACATGGAGTAGGCAGAGGACTGCTGCAGTATGCTGACTTTCACAACCCTGGGTCCTGCGGACTCTTCCTTGGCAGGACGTGGACTTGAGCTGTCCTGCCAGGACCAGACATGGATTTGCACCCAGCTCCACCCATCTCCTTACCTACCCAGAGGCACACATCTCACAGGCAAGATGAGTGTTTGGGGTTCAGGTATGAGCTAGGGTCATGGAACAACGCAGTGCTCCTGGGCCAGCAGGAGGCTCCAGCTCACTTCCTCATTGGCTTCAGCTGCTCTAATGTCTGGCACATGAGTTCTGGCTTAGAGTGCAAGGAAGACTGCAAAGGGAAATGACAGAGAAGAGTATTGAAGGTCACCTTCTGCTGGGATGTATGAATAGCCTCTGAGTCCCAAAGCGTTCTCTGCAAAAATGTGTACTATGTGTATGCATGTAGGCGACAGCAATTATAAACAGGAAGGACACCAATTTGAATATACTTAGGATGTATATTCTGTAGTCTCCTTTTCATTCATCCCACCGTTCTTGCAGTGACCTAGCTTCGTGATATATTTCTTTAGCTAGGTCAGGGGGTTTTGGTCCAGGTTTCCCCCTCCCTGGTGAAACGGCAGAAGACCCACTTTCATGATTTGCCATGTGGTGCCTCAGTGATTCTCGGTAACAACGGCTTCATCTGGATTTACCCAACACCTGAGCACAAAGAAGAGGAAGCAGGGGGCTTCATTGCAAACCTGGAGGTGAGCAAACACTGTGGCCATTGTCAGTGGGATGGAGGGGGCTCAGTCTTTGCTGTGTTTTTGTGGCCAGTGAAGTTGGTTGTTTTTAGCTATGTTACTGGTGTAGGCTGAGTCACTTTGACTTTCCATCATGGTGTGTGCATGAAGCCCATATTATCTTCTCTCTTCTAAGGAGATGAACTCAGTGAATGGTTTGGTGTTTGTTGGTGGAGGTGGCAAAGTTGCAGGGTAATAGCCGAAGAGCCAGTGAAGAAGCCATTCTTTTTCTGTTTTTTTGTTTGTTTGTTTGTTTTGTTTTGTTTTGTTTTGTTTTGAGACGGAGTCTTGCTCTGTCGCCCAGGCTGGAGTGCAGTGGTGCCATCTCGGCTCACTGCAAGCTCCGCCTCCTGGGTTCAAGTGATTCTGCCTCAGCCTCCTGAGTAGCTGGGATTACAGGTGTGCCCCACCATGCTCTGCTAATTTTTCTATTTTTAGTAGAGATGGGGTTTCACCATGTTGGTCAGGCTGGTCTTGAATTCCTGACCTTGTGATCCACCCGCCTCGGCCTCCCAAAGTGCTGGGATTACAGGCATGAGACACTGCACCCTGCCCCATTCCTTTTAATCTCCCTTGGAGTTAGCTGTTTGGTTGATTTGGAGTTCCAGGGTGATACTGTCTGAGTCATAAATGATTTATTTGTGAATTTCTGTGGCTGGTCACGTATTTTGGTCCTGTTTGTATTTCCCTTCCCTTCTCTGTGTCTCCTTATAGCCTGTCTCTCTTGCTGATCGAGAGGTGATATCCCGGCTTCGGAACTGCATCATCTCTCTGGTAACTCAGAGGATGATGCTGTATGATACCAGCATCCTGTACTGCTATGAAGCATCCCTTCCACATCAGGTACTCTCCCCAGGGCCTCTCCCTTCTTCACTGATCTGTGAGCTGCTCTGTTGTTTGTTCAGAGACAATATGCACATCTCCCCAATACTTTCCCAACATCCATCAGTATGAACTGGCCTGAAACAGCCTTAATGAGTGTCTGGTAGATCTTTCCCTAAGAAACTTGCAATATTCTCAATGCCTAGTGTCAGTCTAAGGATTTTGGGGCAGGAGGTGTCAGGTGGGACTAGTTTATGAGAGCAACCTCTGGACTACATCTTACCTCTCCCAAATTTCAGCCAGCTTTTGGATGAATGTCAGAATAATATCTTTGTTCTTGTCGACTATATCCCAGAGCATCTTGCTGATTTATTAGGCTGCTTCTAGCAGATCATATCTTGTAACGCTTAGTCTCTGAGACATGAAAGGAATACAGAAAGTTTATGTTAACGGCTTGATTTATGTTTGGATTGGCTTGGTCTGTTTATGGTTGGTTTCTTTTCTGAACAAATGCCTTTTCCCTTTTTCAGATCAAAGACATCTTAAAGCCAGAAATAATGGAGGAGATTGTGATGGAAACACGCCAGAGGCTTTTAGAACAGGAGGGATAAGGAGGTGCTCCAGAAGCACGGGACTGTGGACCTTGCAGGAGTGAAGACTGTGATGTGTGGTCCCCATATGTGGCTCAGCGAAGACTCGAGAGATCATCCCTTTGTCTGCCTTGACGGCCCTGTGACGGCCTCCAGCCCACAGGCCTGCTTTCTCCTGTCCTAACACCAAGCCTGGGTGGCAGATGAACAGTGCTTCCTTGGGTTGCCAGCTGAGTCCCGGTATTAGGGAATAGTTTCAGCTCTTTCAAAGTGCACAGTGTTACAGTCGAATGGGCTCCCATCCTGGAATAATATGGAGAATCCTTTGTCTTCCACTCACTGTCATTCACAAGGCACAGTGCCCCATGAAATTGCCCCAATAGAAAACATGGCATCCCTGACCTCCAAATGGTCTGTTTTGGCCTCCATTCCTATATCCTTTAAATGACTGAGAATGCAGCTGGTAAAGTTGGAAGAATAAAGTTAACCAAGCAGGCCAGGCGCGGTGGCTCACGCCTATAATCCCAGCACTTAGGGAGGGCAAGGCGGGCAGATCACCTGAGGTCAATAGTTCGAGACCAGCCTGGCCAACAAGGTGAAACCCCATCTCTACTAAAAATACAAAAAATTAGCCAGGTGTGGTGGTGCGCACCTGTAGTCCCAGCTATTTGGGAGGCTGAGGTGGGAGAATCACTTGAACCTGGGAGGCGGAGGTTGCAGTGAGCTGAAATCGCGTATCGCACTCCCGCCTGGGTGACAGAGCGAGACTCTGTTTCAAAGAAAAAAAAAAACAAGCAGCCTTTTGCTTGGTTGGAATCTGATTTTCTGTTGCGTGTTCCTTGTAGCCATAGATGTGATTATGTCCACACCGGGCTGCCTTAATCTGTCCTGCTTGGAGAGTGACTTGTAAGATGCTGAATTATTCATGATAATAGAGTGAATGTTCTGGGTCCATGTACTCAGATAAACATGAAGAAAATAAGCTGAGAAAAATGGAGACTGGAAAAGCAAAGCTGTTTTCGTCCTATAATTGAAGTAGTGTGGAGCATTAACTTGTGGATAATTCAGAGTTAAAAGATAAAAAGACGCCAGAGTTCTCGCTGAAGAATGTGAGAATTCCTGTGCATTGTTTTTTCTGATGACTATCTAAAAATGGTGCCCTGATGTAGGTTTGGGGGAACATTCTTAAAAACAAGGGTGCTATGTGCCTGTAATCCAGCACTTTGGGAAGCTGAGTGGGCAGATCACCTGAGGTCAGGAGTTCAAGACCAGCCCGGCCAATACAGTGAAACCTCGTCTTTACCAAAAATACAAAAATTAGCCAGGTGTGGTGGCACAAGCCTGTATGTAGTCAGCTACTCAGGAGGCTGAGGCATGAGAATCGCTTGAATTCGGGAGGCGGAGGTTGCAGTGAGCTGAGATCACACCATTGCACTTCAGCCTAGGTGACACAGTGAGACTGTCTCGAAAGAAAAAAAGGAAAAAAAAAAAGGCAGCGGGACGTGGTGGCTCATGCCTGTAATCCCAGCACTTTGGGAGGCTGAGGTGGGTGGATCACAAGGTCAGATCGAGACCATCCTGGCTAACACGGTGAAACCCCATCTCTACTAAAAATACAGAAAAAACAAACCATAGCCTGGCATGGTGGCTGGCACCTGTAGTCTCTACTACTTGGGAGGCTGAGGCAGGAAAATGACGTGAACCCGGGAGGCGGAGCTTGCAGTGAGCTGAGATCGTGCCACTGCATTCCAGCCTGGGTGACAGAGTGAGACTGTCTCAAAAAAAAAAAAAAAAAAAAAAAGGGACACTATATGCAAGTGCTGTCTTCACATATGTGGCAAACTATTTTTTGTTTGTTTGTTTTTGAGACAGAGTGTCGCTGTGTTGCTAGGCTGGAGTGCAGTGGCTCAATCTCAGCTCACTGCAACCTCCACCTCCTGGGTTCAAGCAATTCTGCCTCAGCCTCCCAAGTAGCTGGGACTATAGGCATGCGCCACCACGCCCAGCTAATTTTTGTGTTTTTAGTAGAGATCGTTTCACCATGTTGACCAGGCTGGTCTCGATCTCTTGACCTTGTGATCCACCTGCCTCGGCCTCCCAAAGTGTTTGGATTACAGGTATGAACCACTCCACCCAGCCATATTTTTTGATACTTATAGACGTCTTTTTTTGTTTGTTTTTTTGAGACGGAGTCTTGCTCTGTCACCAGGTTGGAGTGCAGTGGCGCGATCTCGGCTCACTGCAACCTCCGCCTCCTGGGTTTAAGCGATTCTCCTGCCTAAGCCTCACACAATCACGTCTCAACCTCCTGGTCTCAACCAGTTTCCAACTTCAGCCTCCTGAGTAGCTGGGACTACAGGTGCTGAGCCACCACATCCAGCTAATTGTTTTTGTTTTTTGTTTTTCGGCAGAGATGAAGTCTCACTATGTTGCCCAGGCTGGTCTTGAACTCCTGACCTCAAGCAACTCTCCTGCTCAAGCCATCTTCCCACCTTAGCCTCCCAGAGTGTTGAGATTACAGGCATGAGCCACCACACGCTGCCTATTTTTTTTTATTTTTACGAATTTTTTTGTTGTTGCCCAGGCTCAAGCGATCCACCCACCTTTGCCTCCCAAAGTGCTGGGATTATGTGTGTGAGCCACAGCTCCTCGCCTCTTTTTTTGTTTTTCCTATCCCAAGTTGTATTACTAGTTTTGGGGAGTTTGCAGACAATTGAATATTCTATAGGCTGTGTTGCAGCTTTAGATGGATCGACCTGTCATGTTTTTGAGGTTATCCAGGCTGTATATCTCTGGAGAGAAGGGAATGGCAAAGAGTGGGAGTCTGAGTCAAGTTTGGTTTTGTTTTTTTAAGAGACAAGGTCTCTGTAATCCAGGCTGCAGTACACTGGCATGATCATGGCTCACTATAGACTTGGGCTCAAGCAATCTTCCTGCCTCAGCCTCCTGAGTAGCTGGGTTTGGTTTTCCCCAGGGCTATATGTCAGCTTATTTACCCTCCTCACTTGGTGTCTCCCAGCCTGCCAGCCCATGCTGTTCATCCAGTATCTGCTGAATGGTGATTACCTATTAAGTGGAACTAATACAAAAGTCTATCTAAAAGCAATTTTTGGTGATTATTTCCTTGCAGTGGCCCACTAGAGGGCGCCATTGTTAAGTGTAATTCCAGTAGGTGGTTTTTTGTTTTTTTTTTTTAAATGGAATAAACTGAAATCTTTACATGGTACTGAATCCCTTTAGTAACTTGGGGGGTTGCTTTAACTGAATCACTTTTAATTAAGATATATGAACTTGAAGGGATTTATTCAATATTTGACAATATTAATATTACTTTTTTTTTTTTTTTTTTTTGAGACAAAGTCTCGCCCTATCCCCCAGGGTGGAGTACAGTGATGGGATGTCAGCTCACTGCAACCTCCGCCTCCCGGGTTCACGTGATACTCTTGCCTCAGCTTCCTGCATAGCTGGGACTACAGGCACCCACCACCACACCCAGCTAATTTTTTTGTTTGTTTATTTGTTTGTTTTCCTGAGACAGAGTCTCACTCTGTCACCCAGGCTGGAGTGCAGTGGCGTAATCTTGGCTCACTGCAACCTCCACCTCCCGGGTTCAAGCAATTCTCCTGCCTCAGCCTCTTGAGTAGCTGGAACTACAGGCACGTGCCACCATGCCCAGCTAATTTTTTGTATGTTTAGTAGAGACGAGGTTTCACTGTGTTAACCAGGATGGTCTCTCTCTACTGACCTCGTGATCTGCCCGCCTCAGCCTCCCAAAGTGCTGGGATTACAGGAATGAGCCACCGCGCCCAGCTGAATTTTTATATTTTTAGTAGAGATGGGGTTTCGCCATGTTGGTCAGCCTGCTCTTGAACTCTTGAACTCAGGTGATCTGCCTGCCTTGGCCTCCTGAAGTGTTGGAATTACAGGTGTGAGCCACCACACCCAGCCAAGCAATATTTATTTCCGATTGTCAGGCATTTGCCAGGCTTTGGATTCTAGTTTTTAAGCCCTTAAAAGTATCATTCAGGGCCTATGTTCTCAGGACCTCTTGAGACTGTGCCTCGGTTTTTTAAAAAAGTATCATTCTACAGTATTATACAGGCATTTTTAAAGTACAATGGATTGGCCGGGTGCGGTGGCTCACACCTGTAATCCCAGCACTGTGGGAGGCTGAGGCGGGCGGATCACCTGAGGTTGGGAGTTCGAGATCAACCTGGCTAACATGGGGAAACCCCATCTCTACTAAAGATACAAAATGAGCTGGGTGTGGTGGTGGGTGCCTGTAATCCCTCAGGAGGCTGAGGCAGGTGAATTGCTTGAACCCGGGAGGTGGAGGTTGCAATGATCCGGGATCGTGCCACTGCACTCCAGCCTGGGTGACAGAGTGAGACTGTGTCTCCAAAAAAAAAATACAGTGCATCTCTAGAAAAAAATATTAGAGTCTGGGCATTGGGCATGGGGCTCACCTAAAACAAGAAAATGGCAAAGTGGAAAACTAGGGATAAGGCTTTAGATCAGGTGCAGTTGACCTCTGCTGTGACTCCCAGGAAGCATAGTCCCAATCTTTGTGGAAAACCAAATGAGATCTAGTTTGATCCTCATGAACCCTGTCTCTACAAAACAACAACAACAAAAAAAACGTAGGTGTGGTGGCATGTGCCTGTAGTCCCAGCTACTTGGGAGGCTGAGGCCAGAGGATCACCAGAACCCAGAAAGTCGAGGCTGCAGTGAGCTGAGATTGTGCCAGTGCACTCCAGCCTGGCCAACAGAGTAAGGCCCTGTCTTCAAACAAACAAACCAAATTAAACAAAAAACCCAAAACCCTTGTAAAGTAAGCTATGACCTCCATTTACGGGTGAAGAAATGAACTCAGAATTAAAGGGACTTGATGAAGCCCCTTTGCAATTGTGAATCAATGTAGATTTAAGCTCTAGGGAGGTGTCATAATGCAGTCCTTTAGAGGATGGACTGGGCTGACTGAAAGTTTATGGACCCAGAAATTTAATTCCAGCATTGAGGCTGATCTTTTGTTTGGATTGTTATTTTGCTTATTGCCCATCCTTCCATGTAGGTTCCATGAGGACAAGGGTGGGTTTCTTCCCCCACTACTGTGTCTCAGCACCTAAAGCAGTGCTTCACGTACAGATGTTCAATAAATGCTTCTTAAGTGAATTGTTATTTATTTTTTGAGACATGGTCTCTGTCTCCCAGACTGGAGGGCAGTGGCGCAATCTCAGCTCACTGCATCCTCTGCCTCCCAGACTCAAGCAATTCTCCTGCCTCAGCCTCCCAAGTAGCTGGGATTACAGGCATATGCCATCATGCCCGGCTAATTTCTGTATTTTTAGTAGTGAGGGGTTTCACCATGTTGGCCAGGCTGGTCTCAAAACTCGTGACCTCAAGTGATCCACCTGCCTTGGCCTCCCAAAGTTCTGGGATTACAAGTGTGAGCCACCGCACCCGGCCATGAATTGTTAGTTTAAAAAAATGTGTATTAGGGGTTCTGATTTGACTGCTCAATTTTAAGCTAAACTAGAGAATAAAGAATGTGCGCGGTGGCTCACACCTGTAATGCCAGCACTTTGGGAGGCTGAGGTGGGTGGATCACGAAGTCAGGAGATCGAGACCATCCTGGCTAACACGGTGAAACCCTGTCTCTACTAAACATGCAAAAAAAATTAGCCAGGTATGGTGGCGGGCTCCTGTAGTCCCAGCTACTCCAGAGGCTGAGGCAGGAGAATGGCGTGAACCCGGGAGGCGGAGCTTGCAGCGAGCTGAGATTGCACCACTGCACTCCAGCCTGGGCGACTGAGCGAGACTCCGTCTCAAAAAAAAAAAAGAAAAAAGAAAAAAAGAAAGAATGTGGAGAAAATGACTAAAGTATTAATGGGAATAAAAAGAAAGCACAATCTCCAGAAGGAATAATTAGGATATAATCAGGATAAGATAATGGGTAAATAGGCCAAGTACAATGGCTCATGCCTGTAATACCAACACTTTGGGAGGCCAAGAGGGCGGATCACCTGAAGTCGGGAGTTTGAGACCAGCCTGGCCAACATGATGAAACCCCATCTCTACAAAAATACAGAAATTAGCCAGGTGTGTGGCATGTGCCTGTAATCCCAGCTACTTGGGAGGCAGGAGAATCGCTTCAGCCTGGGTGGTGGAGGTTGCAATGAGCAGAGATCGTGTCACTGCACTCCAGCCTGGGCAACAGAGCAAGACTGCCTCAAAATAAATAAATAAATAATAAATAATGGGTAAATAAAGGAGAACAAGGGCATTCACAGTTGAAGAATGACACTACAGATCAGAACTAAGATTGTCAGCCAGATAATTTTGTGAGAGAACAAAGCTAAACCAAATCACATCTGAATTTATAAATTCCAGTTCTAAATCTAGGCACAATTTTTCATGTTTTCCATTCCGTACCTTCCAAGTAACTAATTCCTCTTGAAACCAGTATCAAAAATAAGTGTCATCTTTCAATGCAGCAGAAATATTTCTAAAATACTTAATATAATAGCTGAATGTACAACACTCATCATGCAGCTGTTCCTCCGATATCAGTAGCAACTTGTGAAAAATCAGTGGTCTCAGATCAACAGGTTTTTGATACTGAATGGTACAGTGGGAACCATGGGTTTTGGAGCAAGGTCAGTCTGGGATGAAATTGTGACTCTGTCACATGTTGGCCAAGTGACCTTGGGTAGGTAAGTCACATCTCTGTTTCCCCATCTGTATTATGGGGAATAGTATTACATGCCTTACTGGGCTATAGTGAGGATTACATGAGATAATGCAGTTTATGGAAAGTAAACAGTGCTGGGTGCAAAGTAGGCGCTGTGATAAGTGGATCCCTCCTTAGAAATGGGATCTCGGGCCAGGAGCAGTGGCTCACGCCTGTAATCCCACCACTTTGGGAGGCCAAGGTGGGTGGATCGCTTGAGGTCAGGAGTTCAAGACCAGCCTGGCCAACATGGTGAAACCCTGTCTCTACTAAAAATACAAAAATTAGGCACGTGTGATGGTGTATGCCTGTAATCCCAGCTACTCGGGAGGCTGAGGCAGGAGAATCGCTTGAATCCGGGAGGTGAAGTTTGCAGTGAGCTGAAATCCTGTTACTGCATTGCAGCCTGGGCGACAAGAGCGAAACTCCATCTGAAAAAAAAAAAAAAAGGAAAGAAAGAAGGAAAGAGAAGGAAAGAAAGAAGGAAAGAGAAAGGAAGGAAAGAGAAAGAAAAGAAGAAAAAAGGAAAGGAAAAGGAAAAAGAAAAGGAAGGAAAGAAAGGGAGAAATGGGAAGCCTGTCAGGTGCAGCGCTCTGGGGAGACGTGGAGAGCCTATAATAGGGACCAAGGTGCTTTTTAGTCGCAGAACATGGATTATTTGTTAGGTGTGGCTTTGGCACATCTAGGTCATTGGTTCTGCAGACTTGCTAAACCCAACCATCTGGGCATTTTCTCAGCTAATATAGAGGATGTTTTCATGTGAACACGTGTTCATCTGTGAAATGTTTATAATGTTAAAGGTTCGTTCTGGGGCAAATATCTGATAGCCCTGGCAAACCCAACAAATGCCTTTTCTGTAATGAGTAAGCCTCCTAATGCCCAAAGAAACAGTTGAATTCGTTAGCAACATGTCGGATGTTTTCCCTATGTCTGTATATTTCTTCGCTAGTTTTTTTTTCTTTTTCTTTTTGAGACGGAGTTTCGCTCTTGTTGCCCAGGCTAGAGTGCAATGGTGCGATCTCGGCTCACCGCAACCTCTACCTCCCGGGTTCAAGCGAGTCTCCTGCCTCAACGTCCTGAGTAGCTGGGATTACAGGCATGTGCCACCACGCTTAGCTAATTTTGTATTTTTAGTAGAGACGGGGTTTCTCCATGTTGGTCAGGCTGGTCTCGAACTCCCGACCTCAGGTGATCCGCCCGTCTCGGCCTCCCAAAGTGCTGGGATTACCGGCGTGAGCCACCGCGCCCGGCCCGCTAGTTCTAATATTTATGCTTTTTGGAGGGTAAAGGGGTTGAAAGGCATCAGAAACCTTGGTTTCTAGGAGCGAGCCAAATTTTCTCCCTTAGAGACTGAAGGAAGTTATCCGACTCCGCTTCCAGGAAAATCCAATCCGCAATTTTTCCCTCGCTTTGGCTCTTCCAGGTCTCACTACTCGCGCCGGGGAGACGCGGTCCGGCCTTCGCTAGGCCGGCAAGAGTCTACCAGGTCCCAGGAGGGCGGGGCCGAGCCCCAGCAGTCGGGGCCCGGGCCAGGAGTCTTGGTGCGGGCGGACTCGGGCGCGTGCCGTGGGACCACAACTCCCGGCACGCACCGCGGACTGCGCCGAACACGGTTGGCTGGGAGATCCAGCCCTACTGCTCCCACCGGCCAATGGGACGGAGGAAAGAGGCCTGACCCGGATTCTCGGAGGCCAATGGCAATACAGAGGAGGCGGGTGCTTCCTCACCACTCACCTTGCGCTCAGAGAAGCCACATTTAAAAGGTCGTGCCGGGCCGGGCTTTCGCAGGCAGTGGGACCAGAGCCGGGAGGCGCGGCAGTGTCCCGGGAAAGCGGCTCTTGGGGCATCCGGGTCCCCTCGAGGCGGGCTCCGGACGTCGCCGTGGGCGGGGCCGAGGGCGGGGCCTGGCCTCGTTGTGGAGCGGCTCGTAATCCATCATGGCGGCCGCGGGGTTTGGTGTCTGTGCCTGAGCAGCGCTGGAGCCGGAGCCGGTTCCCGGGTCCTGCGGCTGAGGAGCCCCTCCGCTGTCCACGGCCCCTACCGGCGGGGGGCGGCTGGGTCCCTCGGCGGAGCTCGGGAGATGTGACTGCCTGAGGGCGGTGGTGGTGTCAGCGTCCGGGGCCGGGGGAGGGGGTGTCTCGGGCAGAGACCCCCGGGCTTGGGGCAGCTGAGGCGGCCGGGCCTCCTCTACACGGGGCCCGCCTTCCGCTGTCTGGGCCGCGAGAGTCTTTCGTCCCTTACAGCCCCGCCCCGGCTTTGGGACACTGCGGGTGGTCTGTTTCCCCCAGCTTGGGACACCCCGTTTTCTGAGGCGTGGAAGAGCGTCGCCCCGGAGTAAGCTGCCCGTGCCGCGCCCCGGCAGCTTCCCTCAGCCCCAAGCTGCCCCTTATTCCGGATCCCGGCCCCAACTTTGGCCACGGAGCCTCCCATTCAAATCCCTCCCTTGCTGTCAAGGGGTCTCCCCTTCCCCCAAGGTGGCTCCCGCGAGCCTCTAATGCCCTGACTTCTTCCAATGTCACCTACGGCCCCCTTAGTCTCAGCTCAGCCAAAAACTTTAATGCAAAGGAAAAGTCTGGATTGGTTCCACAGGCCTTTTAAAAAGCGGACTTAAAAGTTGCTGGCAATGCATTCCTTTTCGTCAGAGTCGAGGGCAAACTCGCTGAAATCTGGGTGACCCGTGTCCTTTTCCGGAGAGCAAAGCAGAGAAGCGAGAGCGGCCACTAGTTCGGCAGGAAATTTGTTGGAAGATGAAGAAGCTAAGATAGGGGGTTGGTGACTTCCACAGGAAAAGTTCTGGAGGAGTAGCCAAAGACCATCAGCGTTTCCTTTATGTGTGAGAATTGAAATGACTAGCATTATTGACCCTTTTCGGCATCCCCTGTGAATATTTCTGTTTAGGTTTTTCTTCTTGAAAAGAAATTGTTATTCAGCCCGTTTAAAAAAAATCAAGAAACTTTTGGGTAACATTGCAATTACATGAAATTGATAACTGCGAAAATAATTGGAACTCCTGCTTGCGAGTGTCAACCTAAAAAAAGTGCTTCCTTTTGTTATGGAAGATGCCTTTCTGTGATTGACTTCAATTGCTGACTTGTGGAGATGCAGCGAATGTGAAATCCCACGTATATGCCATTTCCCTCTACGCTCGCTGACCGTTCTGGAAGATCTTGAACCCTCTTCTGGAAAGGGGTACCTATTATTACTTTATGGGGCAGCAGCCTGGAAAAGTTCTTGGGGACCAAAGAAGGCCAAGCTTGCCTGCCCTGCATTTTATCAAAGGAGCAGGGAAGAAGGAATCATCGAGGCATGGGGGTCCACACTGCAATGTTTTTGTGGAACATGGTGAGTGCTTTTCAAAATTTCTGCTCATGGTTTTCCTCATGCATTCATCTTAGGCCTTCAAGGAACTTTGAACAACAGTACTTGCGACAGTTCCTTCCAGTTCCACTTAATAAATTTGTTACTGTAGTTATCTCTTAGTGGAACTTTCTTTGTATAAGAAAAAGTTACTTCGTGACTTCGGCTTTATTCAGAATCTATTTGAGTTGCTTATTTCTTGCCTGATTCCTCTGCTAATTCACTGTTGACCTTGGACAAGCCACTTTACTGTTCCAGGGCTTTAGTTTCCTGAGGGGCTGGACTTCAGTGGTTTCTTAGGATCCCTGGTTCTATGATTCTGCTCTAACCGAAGTCGTGGGCTCTTCTGACAAGCATGGATTCTTTACTGCTTTGTCTACAGAGAGCTTTTATCATATTCTCAAAGTGGTTTGTGTTCCTGAGAAAGTTAAGAATCATGGATACTGGTTGACGCTAATATCCTTGACCTTTTCCTTCGTAAGTAGGACTTGAAAATACTCACTTTGGAGCCATGTGGGAAAAATCAAGTGGGGAAGCAGCATTCCTTGTGAATTTTAGATAGACAGCTTCTGTCTTACCTTCCATAAGGAGTAATCTCTTCCTCGTTGATGAAGCTTTCATCCTGTCTTCTCCCTGTTTAGAATGATATTTGGGCCAATAAAGGTTATCTGTGACATTTTTATGAACATATTTGGCATTTGAATGCTGCCCGTACATTTTATGTTGTTCATGTCCAGTAATTCTGTGCGAAGTTAAAGCTAAGGGTCGGCTTACACTGATGTCTATAACCAGTTAATTAGGGTTACTGTTTGTACTGTTGCAGCCTGACATTTTTTGGATTGTGTCCTTTATATTAAAAAATCAGTTGAGCCCACCTATCCTATAAGCAAACGTATGAAGTGTGCCAGTGGCTTATACTTTGAAATTCATTCAGAAATACCTCAACATTGGGTGACTGCAGTCAACAAAGGCTTCTGTTGGATGAACTTGCATTTGACAGCTGAAGTTTTACTTTCTTACAGGAAAATATTCACTTCATCTAAATAAATCCGGGTGCTTGGATTTTACTTTGCCTTGAAACATTAGTTCTATTTTAGCTTTGTTTTTAGGCAGGCAAATATGGTAATGTGTTGTTATGATGGTTCCCAAATTCAGGATTTAAAAAGTGAATTATTTACATTTTAACTAGTGATGATCATGCACCTTACATAGTGAAAATTGGAACAGACTTTTTGGAGAGCTTTGGCGGAACTTACCAGAATTTGAAATGTACGTGCCAATGACCCAGTAATCCCATTCTGGGAAGCTAGTAGAGAAAGCAGTGTAGTTCCCTGTGTGTCCCTGATATCTCTTCAGGGGTTGAGAGGCTAAAACTATTTTCTTGTTAATAGAGTACCAAGGTCTTGTCTCTTTTGCTGTGTTGACGTTTGCAGTAATGGTACAAAAGTAAAGCAGGTGTCTTAGCATGAATCAGGGTTGTGGCACCTAACTATACTTGTAGTCATTGCATTCTTCATGACGTGCACTCACAGTTAAACAAACAAACTAAATATATATACACACACACACACACACACACATATATATCCACTTTTCACTGAAAAATGTCCTTTTTTTTTTTTTTTTTTTTTGAGTCAGAGTCTCCGTGTGTCACCCAGGCTGGAGTGCAGGAGTGCAGTGTCGTGATCTCGGCTCACTGTAACCTCTGCCTCCTGGGTTCAAGCGATTCTCCTGCCTCAGCCTCCCAAGTAGGTGGGACTACAGGCACGCGTCACTGACGCCCGGCTAATTTTTGTATTTTTTAGTAGAGACGGGGTTTCGCCATGTTGGCCAGGCTGGTCCTGAACTCTTGACCTCAGGTGATCCACCCACCTTGGCCTCCCAAAGTGCTGGGATTACAGGAGTGAGCCACTGCGCCTGGCTAGTTTTCACTGGAAAATACCTTGATGAAGCAGCAAAAATTATTAATTTTATTACATTTTGACCCTTGTGTATGTCTTCTTAATATTCTGTGGGTTAAAAGGGGGGGTATGCATCAAGCACTTCTGTACAGTAAAGTATAATGATTATCTCCAGGAAAAGCACTTTGGTGATTGATTGGGTTGCAAACTGAACTAGCCACTTTTTTCATGGACTGCCATTTTTACTTGAAACTATGACAAACTATGGTTATTCAGACTAAAAAGTGTATGAAGGAATCTTTCAAAGAAAACAACAGGTAGCGTTTGTTGCCAATGATGAAATTTTAGCTTTCCAGTGAAAATTAGGATTTTGGAGAATTTTTTTTTTTCCTCTTCGGGGTAGAGTTTCGCTCTTGTCGCCCGGGCTGGAGTGCGGTGGTGCAATCTCGGCTCACTGCAACCTCTGCCTCCCGGGTTCAAGCGATTCTCCTGCCTCAGCCTCCCAAGTAGCTGGGATTACAGGTGTGCACCACCATGCCTGGCTAATGGAGAATTTTTATCTGCCTCTGTGATATAGAGATTGGTGGTAATATTTACAGATGCCATATTTTAATATCTTATAATGAAATGTATTATTTGGAAGATCTACATAAATCAGTAAATCAATATTTTCTTTTTTGTTTGTTTTTGCGACAGAGTCTTGCTGTGTTGTCTAGGCTGGAGTGTAGTGGCATGATCTCGGCTCACTACAACCTCCACCTCCCAGGTTTAAGCAATTCTCGTGCCTCAGCCTCCTGAGTAGCTGGGATTACAGGCATGCACCACCACAAGTGAATAATTTTTGTATTTTTAGTAGAGATGGAGTTTCACCATGTTAGCCAGGCTGGTCTTGAACTCCTGACTTCTGATCACCTCAGAAGATGATCTGGCCACCTCAGCCTCCCAAAATGCTGGGATTACAGGTGTGAGCCACTGTGCCCAGCCAAACCATTATTTTCTAAATGATCAATGCATGATATAAAATCATGCACAGGTTAAAGATCCATTCAAAGTGCAAAATGGAGGCCAGGTGCTGTGGCTCGTGCCTGTAATCCCAGCACTTTGGGAGGCCGAGGCAGGTGGATCACCTGAGGTCGGGAGTTCGAAACCAGCTGTGCAATCTGGTGAGATCTTACCTCTACAGAAATTTAAAAAATTAGCCAAGCTCCCACTGGAGCCAAAGAATCGAGGCTGCGGTGAGCCATGAACACAGCACTGCATTCCAATTTGGGCAATAGAGGGAGACCGTGTCTCTGGGGGGTAAAAAAAAAAAAAAAGAATACAGTTCATTGGTAGAGTTTCTTAAAGGCAGCCAGCCTTTAAGAAATTCCTGGCTAGGCCGGGCACAGTGGCTCACGCCTGTAATCCCAGCACTTTGGGAGGCCGAAGTGGGCAGATCACCTGAGGTCGGGAGTTCAGGACCAGGCTGACTAACATGGAGAAACCCCGTCTCTACTAAAAGTAAAAAATTAGCCGGGCGTGGTGGCACATGCCTCTAATCCCAGCTACTCAGGAGGCTGAGGCAGGAGAATTGCTTGAACCCTGGAGCGGAGGTTGCATTGAGATGAGATCGCGCCATTGCACTCCAGCCTAGGCAACAAGAGCGAAACTCTGTCTCAAAAAAAAAAAAAAAAAAAAGAAAGAAAGATATTCCTGGCTGGGCGTGGTGGCTCACGCCTGTAATCCCAGCACTTTGGGAGGATGAGGCAGGCGGATCACTTGAGGTCAGTAGTTCCAAACTGGCCTGGCCAACGTGGTGAAACCCCGTCTGTACTAAAAATACAAAAATTAGATGGGCGTGGTGGCATGCACCTGTAATCTCAGCTACTCAGGAGGCTGAGGCAGGAGAATATCTTGAGCCCTGGGGGAAGAGGTTGCAGTGACCTGAGATCGCGCCACTGCACTTCAGCCTGGGTAACAGAATGAGACTCTGTCTCAAAAAAAAAAAAAAAAAAAAAAAGAAACTACCATTTACCATGTTTTGATGTAGCATCAAAGAACAATATCTACAGTTATCTAGAAAGTCTGTTTTGGGGGGAGAAAACAGTTATTTTCCAGTAATAAAAATATTTGTTTTTAAATGAATAATTATGTTTTTAAATTTCAGTATTCATTTCTAATGTGGTAACTATTGATGAGATAACCTACACAGACTAAGCCTCTTAGGGGCCTTCAGTTATTTTTCAAGAGTGTGACAAGGGCCTGAGATTAAAAAGTTTGAGGCCAGGCACTGTGGCTTATGCCTGTAATTTCACACTTTGGGAGGCCGAAGGCAGGTGGATTGCTTGAGCCCAGGAGTTCAAGATCAGCCTGGGCAACATAAGAAGACCCTGTCTCTACAACAAGAACAAAAGAAATTAGCCAGACGTGTTATCACACCTGTGTTCCCAGCTACTTGAGTGGCTGAGGTGGGAGGGTCACTTGAGCTCGGGAGGCCAATGCTGCAGTGAGCCATGATCACGCCACTGCACTGCAGCCTGGGTAACAGAGCAAGACCCCATCTCAAAACAAAGTTTGAGAACTGTTGCTATGGAAAGTCTATCACGAAGGCACATAGGGATGTTTGTTGCTGAAGTACTAACACTGAATGATGTCTGTGTTGTGGTGAGTAGAAAAAAAGCAATTTGAAAATCATTATTTATGGTATGGCCCCATTTTTGTAAAACAAAAATATCTGTTTATTTGTGTATGTCCAGGAAAAAAAAGTATGGAAGGATTTTACACCGAAATTTTTATCTCTAGGGACTTGCACTTTAGGTGGAATCGGAGAAAACTTTCTCTTTTTGGTTTGTGTGATGTTCCAAGTGTCTTTTTACAACAAACTTGGGTTATCTTATAATACGAAAAATTCGAAGATTTAAAAACTGAGGCCAGGCACGGTGGCTTATGCCTATAATCCCAGCACTTTGGGAGGTTGACACATGTGGATCACCTGAGGTCAGGAGTTTGAGACCAGCTTGACCAAGAAGGTAAAACCCTGTCTCTACTAAAAATACAAAAATTAGCTGGGCGTGGTGGCAGGTGCCTGTAGTCCCAGCTACTCAGGAGGCTGAGACAGGAGAGTTGCTTAGACCCGGGAGGTGGAGGTTGCAACGAACTGAGATTGCACGCCACTGCACTCCCAGCCTGGGCGACAGAGTGAGACTCCATCTCAAAATAAATAAATAAATAAAAATAAAAACTGAATTGATGACAGCCCAACCTGTCACTTTTTTCAGATCCCTTTTTATGAAAGAATTTGCTTAAGTTGTGTCTGAAGACAAACCAATTTCTTGGGACCCTGGGTATTTTTCTAAGGGAATATCATGTTATTTTGTGTTACAGATTGTTTGCGATCTTTCATAGGCTGATCTTTCTAGAGTTGGTTAATATCCATGTAGGTTAGATTGAAAAACTTGAATTCAGAAATGTACGGTGTTGGAGCAGACATGGATCTGGAAGCCAAGAATAGCATTGGTGTTGTTGTTGATGGTGAATCTGAAAGAGTGGGCAGATGGCAACTTTTTGCCAGAATCATTCAGGGTCAAAGGGCTAGTCATATTTACAAGGGAAAAGAGGAAACCATGTTATTAAATATTTCATGCACCATATGTTCCTTTCAAATTTCTGTGGCTTGACTAAGAAAATTCACTTTTGGGAGAGTTGGTACAACAATTGAAAGCACTTAGTAGTCAACTTTTTCCTTAGTGTTTCCTTCTTCCTTCAACAAACATTTATTTTATTGAGCACAGACTATGACAGGTCGTGTTGTAGTCACTGATGATATATTTGTAAACAAAACAATCCCTGCCCTCCTAGAACTTACATTCTAGTGGGAGGAGACACATCATAAATAAGCTAAGTAAATAAAATACAGATATGTTAGTGATATGTGCTGAGGAGAAGAATAACATAGAGAAGGGGACAGGGAATGGGGTAGGAGGTGTAATTTTAGTTAGGGTGGCTAGAGAGGCCTGACTGAGAGGGCGGCATTTGATTAAAGACCCGAAGGAGGAAGATGAGCAGCAGGCCCTGTTGAAATATGTGAAAGAATTTCAGGCCGAGGGAACCAGGATGCAGAAACCTGAGGCAGAGCTTGCTAGTTTCAAGGAGCAGCCTAGAGGCCACTGCACCAGAGCAAAGAGCAAAAGGAGAGATGCAGGAGGTAAAATGGAGGGTGGGAAGAGAATGGCTGAAGGAGAGGGTGGCCTTATTGGCCCATTTCAAGGATTTTGACTTTGATTCATATGATGTGGGAAGGCCTTGGAGAATTTTCCGAGGGGACTATACTATCTGATGTATGTTTCAGTATGAAATAGAATCTCTCTGGCTGCTATGATCTGAAGGAGGACAAGGGAGCAGGGATTCCACGGGGGCATTGATTGCACGGAGCCAGATAAGAGTGATGATGCTTGGACCAAAGTGGTGGCACTGGGTGGAGGGTCAGAACCGACAAGATTTGCTCTCGGATTAGATGTGGGATATGGGGGTGTGAGAGGGGCCAAGTGTGACTCTCAGGTTTTTGAACTGAATAACTGGAAGAATAGAGTTGCCTTTTATTGAAATGGAGGTCGAGGCTGCAGTGGTAAGCTGTGATTGCGCCACTGCACTCCAGCCTGGGCAACAGAGCAAGACCCTGTCTCAAGAAAAAAAAATATTTACTATCAGTTAAAACCACTTATGGTTCTCAAAACTTTATTTAAAATAATAGAAACTTGATAAATCAACACCGTAGGCTGGGCGCTGTGACTCATGCCTGTAATCCCAGCACTTTAGGAGGCCAAGGCGGGCGGATAACTTGAGGTCAGGAGTTCGAGACCACCCTGGCCAACATGGTGAAACCTCGTCTCTACTAAAAATACAAAAATTAGTCGGCATGGTGGCACACACCTATAGTCCCACCTACATGGGAGGCTGAGGCAGAGGGATCACGTGAACCTGGGAAGCAGAGGTTGCAGTGAGCCAAGATCATGCCACCGCACTCCAGCCTGGGTGACAGAGCAAGGCTCTGTCTCAAAAAAACAAAACAACCACTGTACTTCTCATTACTCTTAAAATTATACTAAGGCCAGGTGCGGTGGCTCATGCCTGTAATCCCAGCACTTTGGGAGGCCAAGGCAGATGGATCACTTGAGCCCAGGAATTCAAGACCAGCCTGGGCAACATGGCGAAACCCCATCTCTACTAACAGTACAAAAAATTAGCTGGGCGTGGTGGTACGCGCCTGTAATCCCAGCTACTGAAGAGGCTAAAGTGGGAGAATCACCTGAGCCTGGGAAGCCAAGGCTGCAGTGAGCTGTGATGGTGCTATTGCACTCCAATCTGGGTGACAGAGTGAGACCCTGTCTCAAAATAAAATAAAATAAAATTATACTAAGTATCTGTATACATTAGAAGGTGGGAGGAAGTGCAATTATTGGATCCTATAGGCATTAAAGTTAAATTTGTCAGGTTCTTTTTTTTTTTTTTTTTTGAGACAGAACCTTGCTCTGTTGCCCAGACTGGAGTGCAGTGGCACAATCTCAGCTCATTGCAACCTCCACCTCCCAAGTTCAAGCGATTATCTTTCTTGCCTCAGCCTAATTTTTTGTATTTTTAGTAGAGACGGGGTTTCACCCTGTTAGCCAGGATGGTTTTGATCTCGTGACCTCATGATCTACCTGGCTCGACCTCCCAAAGTGCTGGGATTTCAGGCGTGAGCCACCGTGCCTGGCTATCAGATTCTCAAAGAGGTTATTTGGACAGGCTGGGCGTGGTGGCTCACGCCTGTAATCCCAGCACTTTGGGAGGCTGAGGCGGGTGGATCACCTGAAGTCAGGAGTTCGAGACCAGCCTGACCAACATGGTGAAACCCCATCTCTACTAAAAATACAAAAATTAGCAGGGCATGGTGGCATGCGCCTGTAATCCCAGCTACTCAGGAGGCTGAGGCAGGAGAATCGCTTGAACCTGGGAGGCAGAGATTGCAGTGAGCCAAGATCACACCACTGCACTCCAGCCTGGGCAACAGAGCGAGACTCCATCTCAAAAAAAAAAAAAAGGTTATTTGGAAAGATTATATCCATCTACTTAATGCTAGGGATTGGATTGTGGCACGTGGACTGTGAAAATGCAAAATTGGAGGTATGTACTTTATTTTAGAGACAGGGTCTTGCTTTGTCACCCAGGCTGGAGTATAGTGGCACAGTCATAGCTCACTGCAGCCTTGAACTCCTGGGCTCCAGTGATCCTCTTGCCTTAGCCTCCCAAAGCAATGGGATCATACAGGTGAGCCGTCGCGCCTGGCCATGTATGTACATTTTTTATAAGCATTCAGTTGTTTCCAGTAGTCTAATACATTTTGTATGGCCTTCTTATTTTTCATGAACCCTTACTACCCATTTTAAGAAATTTGTAATATAGAAGAAAACAGAAGTTTCAATTGTGGGGTAAGTAAAGAAAGATGATCAAAGATGATTTGACCAAAAGAGTTTTACTTCATTTAAATGAAGCATGTTGTCAAAGAAAATGAAAGTGGGAAAAAATGTGAAATCATGTTGTATCAGTTAAGGACAGAACCGTGCTTGTGCTTCAGATCTCCAGGTGTGAACACACTGATGTGTTGTGAAGTGTGTTGCAAATAGAAGCATTTTTTGAATGGGAGGGAGAGGGATGTGTTAACATGATTTAGCTGGGAATTAAACCCATAGGAATGTGTCGGGCATATTTTCTGTGACTAGGGGGTAAAAAGATTAAAATGGCTACTGAGGATGGGCTTCAGTAAGAGGAGGTCTCCCGAAGGCCTTCTCTGCCCTGTGCCTCTGCAGTTCCCTGACTCCTTGCTGTGTTCGTCCCTGCCTTTTTGGTAGTTGTGCCCCTGATGTCACTCCCCTGTGTGTTCAGATCCTACCTGCTGGCCAGGTGCAGTGGCTCACACCTGTAATCCCAGCACTTTGGGAACCCAAGGTGGGACGGTCCTCTGAGACCAGGAGTTTGAGAGAGTGGCCTGGGCAACATAGCAACACCCTATTAGTACTAAAAATAAAAAAGTTAGCTAGGCATAGTAATGTCATGTGCTTGTCTAGCTACTTGGGAGGCTGAGGCAGAAGGATTACTTGAGTCCAGGAGTTCGAGGCTGAAGCAAACTGTGATCATATCATTGTACTCCAGCCTGTGTGATAAAGCAAGACCCTATCCTTTAAAAGTAAAAAACAAACAAACAAACAAAAAACAAACGTGCTTAACCTTTCAACACTCTCTTCCAGTCCCCCCTCCCTTCTGAAACCATATTTTACATCTCTGGTCCTCATTAAATTTTCTGTAACTTCTGCCCTTGTAACTCTTCTACAACACAAATGAATACATAATCATATACTGCCTAGTAGTATTTCCTAATAGTTTTATGTGAGTTTCATGGAAGAGAGTGTTGAAACGTAGGTAGGTTTGTTTTTTATTTTTTAACTTTTTCTTAACTTTTTTTTTTTGAGATGGAGTCTCGCTCTGTCACCCAGGCTGGAGTGCAGTGGCGCGATCTTGGCTCACTGCAAGTTCCGCCTCCTGGGTTCACGCCATTCTCCTGCCTCAGCCTCCCGAGTAGCTAGGACTACAGGCGCCCGCCACCGCACCTGGCCAATTTTTGTATTTTTAGTAGAGACCAGGTTTCACCGTCTTAGCCAGTATGGTCTCGATCTCCTGACCTCGTTATCCACCTGCCTCGGCCTTCCAAAGTGCTGGGATTACAGGCGTGAGCCACCATGCCTGGCCTTTTAAAAAAATTTTTAAGAGATAAGGTCTTGCTTTGTCGCCCAGGCTGGAGTACAATGATATGATCACTGTTCACTGCAGCCTCGAACTCCTCAAGTAAACTGTAAGCTTGTGAATGCAGGTTTCATCTCATTTTCTGTTTCCCCAGCATAATGCTGAATACATAGGCTCTCCATAAAAAAAATTCTTGATAAGAATGATATTAAATGGACTAAATGAGAAATTAAACTTTTTATTCACTTACAAGGAATGAAAGTTCTCAAATAGCTAACTTATTTTCTTATGTATCCTAGGACTTTTTATCTGGTTCTGGGGTTTCTTTCCCAATGAATATACTTATATATGTTTATTTTATTTATTTATTTTTGTATTTTTAAAAACCAGAACATTTATTGTGTGGCTAATCTTTGAAATTCTTGGCTGGGCTCGGTGGCTCATGCCTGTAATCCCAGCACTTTAGGAGGCCAAGATGGGCGGATCACTTGAGCTCAGGAGTTTGAGACCAGCCTGGCCAACATGGTGAAAACCCATCTTTACTTAAAAATTAGCCAGGCGTGGTGACGCATACCTGTAATCCCAGCTACCTGGGATTGTGCCACTGCACTCCAGCCTGGGTGACAAAGCGAAACCCTGTCTTTAAAAAAAAAAAGCAAATAAATTCTTGAGATGAACTGGGTGCTGCAACAGCTGCCCTTTTGGGTTTAGGTGTTGTTCCTTTATGGAAATCCACGCCGCTTCATTCGGCCAGTCCCTGTGGCCTTTAGTCTTTTAGCCTTGGCACACCAGTCATACTTCCTCTTGCGCTTGGCGGGGTAGCCACATTTGCCACAGGTAGACTTCGGAAGGTGACAGGCCTTAGAGCCACAGTGGCCGCACAACGTGTGCATCATATTGCAACACTTTTCAAACGATAACGTTCCCTTTGTCATCTCCCTTCTGTGTTTATTTTTTTATTGTGGTAAAATATACAGAAAAGTTACCATTTTAACCTGTTTAGGTGTATAACTCAGTGGCATTAAGTATATTCCCAGTGATGCAGTCATCACCACTATCCATTTTCAGAACTTTTTCATCATCCTAAGTGGAAACTCTGTACCCATTAAAAAATAATATCCCATTTCCCTCTTTCCCCACCTCTTGGTAACCACTTTTATGCTTTTTCTCTCTATGAATTTGCTCATTCTAGGACTTTATATAACTATAATAATACAATATTTGCCCTTTTGTGCCTGGCTTATTTCACTTAGTGTTTGTTTGTTTGTTTGTTTTTGCGACGGAGTTTCGCTCTTGTTGCCCAGGCTGGAGTGCAATGGCGCGATCTCGGCTCACTGCAACCTCTGCCTCCCAGGTTGAAGCAGTTCTTCTGCCTCACCCTCCCAAGTAGCTGGGATTACAGGCATGTGCCACCACGCCTGGCTAATTTTGTATTTTTAGTAGAGATGGGGTTTCTCCATATTGGTCAGGCTCGTCTCGAACTCCTGACCTCAGGTGATCCGCCTGCCTAGGCCTCCCAAAGTGCGGGGATTACAGGCATGAGCCACCGTGCCTGGCCTCACTTAGCATGTTTTAAAGGTGCATCTGTTGTTACGTGTATCAGAATTTTTCTTCTTTTTTAAGGCTGAATAATATCCCATTGTGTGTGTGTATATATATATATATACACACCAAATTTTGTCCATCTGTTGGTGGAACTTGTGTATGGTGTTTTTTTTTTTTGAGACAGTCTCACTCTGTCTCCCAGACTGGAGTGCAGTGGTGTGATTGCCTGAGCCCAGGAGTTCAAGCTTGCTACAACCTTGACCTCCCGGGCTCAGGCAGTCCTCCCACCTCAGCCTCTCGAGTAGCTGGGACCACAGGTGTGCACTACCACATCTGGCTAATGTTAAAAAAAAATTTATAGAGACAGAGTCTTGCTATGGTGTCTAAGCTGGTCTTGAACTCCTGGGCTCAGGTGATACTCCTGCCTCAACCTCCCAAAGTGTTAAGATTACAGGATTGAGCTCCCTTGCGCGACCTGATATTTTAATATTTTTTTAAAAAAGTGTAATATGCATACAGAAAGGGGCACAAATTGTAAATGTACAGCTTGATGAATGATCACAAATGAATACCTCCGCATTCCACTATCTTGCTCAAGAAGTAGAAAATTATGAGCACACCCCAGAAAGCCTTGTGCCCCCTTCCAGTTTCACTCCTGCCTTCCTCCTCCTCAGAGATAACTACTGTCTTACGTTTTAGCACCATCGATTAGTTTCCCTTGTTTTTGTTTTTAATATTCCCTTGTTATCCTTTTAATGTCTATAGGGTCTGTGGTGATATGCTTTTTCCATTCCTCACATTGGTAATTTGTGTTTTTTCTCTCTGTTTCTCTCTCACACACACCTTTTCAGTTAGTTTTGCTGAGGGTTTACCAATTTTAGTAATCTTTTCAAAAAAAATTTGTTAACTTTCTCAATTGTTTTCCATTTTATTGATTTCTGCTCTTTATTTTCTTTCTTTTACTTAAAAAATTTTTTTTTTTTAGAGATAGGGTCTCGCTATGTTGCCCAGGATGGTCTCAAACTCCTGGCTTCAAGCGATCCTCCTGCCTTGGCCTCCCAAAATGCTGGGATTATAGGCGTGAGCCACTGCACCCAGCCTACTTTGGGTTTAATTTGTTCTTTTTTTCTAGCTTCTTAAAGTAGAAATTTAGATCGATTCCAAACCTTTCTTATCCAACATAGGCATTTAAAGCTGTGTATTTCCTACTAAACACTGCGTTAGCTCTATCACATAAGTTTATCACATAAGTTTTCATGTGTTGTTATCAAAGTGTTTGATTTCCAAATATTTGGGAATTCTAGATATCTTGGTTTCTAATTTAATTTCATTGTGGTCAGAGAACATCTTCTGTAGAATTTCAGTCTTCTGACATTTACTGAGACTAATTTTATGGCCCAGCATATAACCTGTCTTAGTGAATGTTCCATTTGTACTTGAAAAAAGTTTTTGTTGTTGCATGTAGTTTTCTATAAATCAAGTTGTTTCATGCTTTTGTTTAAACATCTTCTATATTCTTACTTTTTATTTTGTACTTATTTCATCTATAGCTTTGCTGAGGTTTTTTTTTTTTTTTTTTTTTTTTTTTGTAGAGACAGGCTTTCACCATGTTACCCAGGCTGGTCTTGAACTCCTGAGCTCAAGCAGTCTGCCCTCCTGGGCCTCCCAAAGTGCTGGGATTACAGGTGTGAGCCACTGTGCCTGGCGGTATCTCTCTTTTTTACTGAGAGAGTGATGCTGAAGATCAACAGCTATAATGATATATTCGTTTATTTTTTCCTTTAATTCTATCACTTCTTTTAGTCTTAAAAGCATTTATTCTGCCGGGCGCGGTGGCACACGCCTGTAATCCCAGCAATTTGGGAGGCTGAGGTGGGTGGATCACAAGTTCAGGCGTTCAAGACCAGCCTGGCCAAGATGGTGAAACCCTGTCTCTTACTAAAAATACAAAAATTAGCTGGGCTTGGTGGCAGCTGCCTGTAGCTAGCTACTCGGGAGGCTGAGGCAGGATAATCCCTTGAATCCGGGGTACAGAGGTTGCAGTGAGCCGAGATCGCGCCATTGCACTCCAGCCTGGGTGACAGAGTGAGACACCGTCTCAAAAAAAAAAAAAAAAAAAAAAAGCATTTATTAGGAAACAGGAAAGACTGAACAAGAACAAGAGAACTAAGCATGTAACTCAAGAAGCCAGAGAACCAAAGTAATCCCACAGTACACAGAAGAGAATAATAAAAATAAAAACAAATTAAGAATGGAAATGATCAATAAAACCAAAAGCTAACTTTGAAAAATATTATTGATCTAGGCACACTTCTGGTAAGATTAATGAAGAAAAAGAAAAGGTAGAATATTTAGAAAAGGAACAATATTTAGAATGAAAATATAACTATAAATACACTCTCAGTTTTTGCCTCTTTTTTTGTTTGTTTGTTTTTTGGAGACAAGATCTCACTCTGTCACTCAGGCTGGAGTGCAGTTTCAATCATAGCTCACTGCAACCTCCGTCTCCCAGGCTCAAGCTGTTCTCCCACCTCAGCCTCCTGAGTAGCTGGGACTATGGGCATGCGCCACCATGTCCAGCTGATTTTTTTTTTTTTTTTTTTTTTTTTTTTTGTGGAGACGGGGTTTCATCATGTTACCCAGGCTGGTCTTGAACTCCTGAGCTCAAGCAATCTGTCCTCCTAGGCCTCCCAAAGTGCTGGGATTACAGGTGTGAGCCACTGTGCCTGGCTGGTTGTTTTTTTTTTTTTCTTTTCTTTCCTTTTTTTTTGAGACAGAGTTTTGCTCTGTCGCCCAGGCTGGAGTGCAGTGGAGTGATCTTGGCTCACTACAAGCTCCACCTCCTGGGTTCATGCCATTCTCCTGCCTCAGCCTCCTGAGTAGCTGGGACTACAGGTGCCTGCCACCACGCCCGGCTAATTTTTTTGTATTTTTTTTTTTAGAAGAGACGGAGTTTCACCGTGTTAGCCAGGATGGTCTCAATCTCCTGACCTTGTGATCCACCTGCCTCAGCCTCCCAAAGTGCTGGGATTACAGGCATGAGCCACTGCGCCCGGCCTGTTTTTTTTTTGTGTTTTTTTTTTATAGTTTGTATTTTTCTGCTGAGATTCACCATGTTTTCATTCATCAGGCCTGTCTTTTCCTCTAAATCCTAGAAGGTATTTGTAATAAAGACCGTGCCTGCTAATTTAAATATCTGAGTCATCTTGGGGTCTGTTTTTATTGATTGCTTTTTCTGTACATTATGAGTCAGATTTTCCTGCATTTTTGCATGTTAAATAATTTTGATTGTATGCCAGACGTGGGTGTTATATTGTAGGGATTCTCAATCTTGTTATCTTTCTTTAAAGAAGTTTTCATTTTGTTTTGACAAGTAGTTAGGTTACTGTAGTTACTTAAATTACTGTAAGTGACTGGTTGTTAAGTTAGTTTGACCCTGCCAGGTTTGGTTTTATGCTTTGTTAGTATGGGTTTATCCTTGGTCCAGACACCCGGCCCTTAGAATAGAGGGTACTCTTTAGACTTAATGCTTGGCCTTTTTGGGGTCAAAACAAAATAACAGAGGTGCTCAGCAAAGTCTCTCCACCCTGGATGAACTGGTACTTGAATGTCTTCCAGCACTGTGAAACCTCTGTGTCTGTGCAGTTCTCAGCCTCACAGCCACCGCTGTCTGCTAAACTTCATAGAATCTGGAAGCCATGGACCCACAGGATGCCTCCCACCTTCTTCTGCCTACCTCTGTGTTCTGTTACCCCACCCATGCCCTCATCTTCTCTCAGATTTCTTGCCCTACAAATTCTACCTGCCTGAGCATCCTCAAATCCAAGTCTTTGCTTCCTCACTTCACAGAGATGGCTGCTGTCAGTTTAGGTTCCATCTCCCTGCACTGTGTTTGGGAAGGTGCCCCAGGCAGGAAGTTGGAAGCAACATGCAACTTACCTTATGTTTTTCTCTTTCCTCAAGGGTCACAGCCTTGCCTTGCCTTGCCTGTCATCTAATGCCTGAAAACAGTCGTCTCAAATATTTTATTCAGCCGTACAGTTGTTTAGGACAAAAGGATATCTAATACCACTTTTACTGCATTATGGACAGAAGCAGAAGTTCAATTCTGCATATTCTTTTTTTTTTTTTAAGATGGAGTCTCACTCTGTCGCCCAGGCTGGAGTGCAGTGGTGTGATCTTGGCTCACTGCAACCTCCACCTCCTGGGTTCAAACGATTCTCCTGCTTCAGCCTCCTGTGTAGCTGGGACTACAGGCATGCACCACCACACCAGGCTATTTTTTTTTTTTTTTGCATTTTTAGTAGATAGGGTTTCATCATGTTGGCCAGGCTGGTCCCGAACTCCTGACCTCAAGTGATCCACCTGCCTTGGCCCCCCAAAGTGCTGGGATTACAGGCGTGAGCCACTGCACCCGGCCAGACTTTTTTTTTTTTTTTTGAGATGGAGTTCTGCTCTTGTTGCCCAGGCTGGAGTGCAATGGTGCAATCTTAGCTGACCGCTACCTCCGCCTCCTGGGTTCAAGTGATTCCCCTGCCTCAGCCTCCCGAGTAGCTGGAATTACGGACATGTGCCACCACACCCAGCTAATTTTGTGTTTTTAGTAGAGACGGGGTTTCTCTGTGTTGATCAGGCTGGTCTCGAACTCCCAGCCTCAGGTGATCCGCCCACCTCGGCCTCCCAAAGTGCTGGGATTACAGGTGTGAGCCACCGCGCCTAGCCTCCGGCCAGACTTTTAAATGTTAGCCTTGCAGGTAGTTGTGCAGTAGTATCTCCCAGCCTTAATTTGCTCTTCTTTGATGACTCATGAGGTTAAGCACCTTTTCATATGTTTACTGGCCATTTGGAATATATGTGTACCTATGTATCTCTTGCCAGTTCACCTCTTTTGTCCATTTTTCTATTTATGTTTATTCCTCATTGATTTTTAGGAGTTATTTGTATATTTTTTTCCTTTTTTTTTTCTTTGTTTGAGGCAGAGTCTTATTCTGTTGCCCAGGCTGGAGTCCAGTGGCACAGTCTCGGCTCACTCCAACCTTGACCTCCTGGGCTCAAGCGATCCTCCAACTTCATCCTCCTGAGTAGCTGGGACTATAGGTGTGTGCCACCACTTCTGGTTAATTTTGGTATTTTTTGTAGAGTTGGGGTTTTACCATGTGGCCCGGGCTGGTCTCAAACTCCTGAGCTCAAACCATCCACCCACCTCGGCCTTCCAAAGTGCTGGGATTACAGGCGTGAGCTACCGTGCCTAGCCTGTGTACTCTCAATACAGGTCCTTCGTTGAGTGTATTTATTATGACTATTTTCTTACACTTTGTGGTTCACCTTTTCACTCTTTATTTACATAATTATAGCCATTGTGCATTTTCACTCTCTCTCTCTCTTTTTTTTTTTGAGACAGAGTCTTGCTCTGTCACTCAGGCTGGATTACAGTGGTGTGATCTCGGCTCACTGCAACCTCCGCCTCCCAGGTTCAAGAGATTCTCCTGCCTCAGTCCCCCGAGTAGCTGGGATTACAGGCGCCCACCACCACGCCCAGCTAGTTTTTGTGTTTTTAATAGAGAAGGGGTTTCACCATGTTGGCCAGGCTGGTTTTGAACTCCTAACTTCAGGTGATCCGCCCACCTTGGCCTCCCAAAGTGCTGGGATTACAGACGTGAGCCACTGCGCCCGGCTGCTTTTTCACTGTCTTAATGGTGTCTTTGATAAACCTTAATTTTGACTTAGTCTAATTTAATCTTTTATGGTTAGTACTTTTTTTGTGGTCAGTGTAAGAAATCTTTGTGCCTACCCTAAGGTCACAAAGAAGTTTCACTCTCTTACATCTCATGTTTATGGTTGGCCTGGAATTGTATTTTCTGTGCAGGGGCGAAGGTTCATTTTTTCCCTCATATTGACCTAGCTGTTTAATTGAAAAGAACATCTGCTGCTGTGTAAATCAGGTATACATGTACGTGTGGATCTGCTGGGGAACTCCTTCCCGTTAATTTGTTTGTCTGTCCTTGCACCAGTATTACACTGTATTACTGTAGCTTTAAAATAAATCTTAATGCCTGGTAGAATAAGGCCTCCTGTTTTGTTCTTCAATATTGTCTTGGCTTGCTCCTTTGTATTTCCATATACATTTTAGAGTGGGTTTTATCAGCTTCCATACCCAAACAGAAATACCCTTAAGGATTTTCTTCTCTGATTGCACTAAATCTATAGGTTTCTTTGATCCTAGAAATGAATAATAGAATATAAAGAATTCTTATTGATGAAAGAAAGCTATTTCAGGAAACTTTTTTTCTGTTAATGATAAAGGCTAAATGATTCCTGTCAATTGTTTCAAATTTTCAACTTTCAAAATACCTGCTGCTTCTTTCCAATTCACCTTTCTCTATTCTTTTTTTTTTTTCCAATTGTATTTTTCTTTGACTCTCAGTACTTGTCCCTTGATAGTGGAGACCATGTTTATACATTTTCATGGATCGAACAGTATTTTTTTTTAACAGACTAGCTACTTAGTGAATACGCAGTTGAATCTACTTGTTTGGCAGGTTCAGGCATTGAACAAGTACTCAGTGCCTGTTCTGTATCAGGTACTGTGTCAGTCTGGGATAAGAGAGCCAGGAACAACATAGCCAACAAAAGGCTCTTTGTGTCTAATTTATATTCCTGAGGACCACCACTGGCCATCTGCTTGGGAGAATGGTTATGGCTTGAATAAACAGTGTGGAGTGGGTCCAGGGAACCGGCTGAGGAAACGGGACATTTACTCAACCTGATCTTTGTTAAGCAGTGGAGAGACCCCTGGTGGAGCCAGCAGTACCCTTTATCTATAATAGCTTGCTTTTCATCTTTTTTATATCAGTGGCTGCCTGTGGCCTCTCACCAAATCTGGTGGACTCATTTTCTCTGTGTATTTAGTTTTTCTCCTGGAAATGACTAACAACTGCTTAAGTCCTCATTCCTTTCTCCAGGTTTCTGGTGCTGCCATAATTTGTTCTATCCACTTGGGATACTGCTGTAGTGGGAATATTGTCCCTGTTACCATCTTCAGGTTACAAACCTTTTCCCCAGCTTGTGGTAAAATCCCAGGGGTCTGGTGGATCCCACTCATTTTAGGATGTATATGGGAAGCTAACATTATAGGCACAGTGTTTTTTTTTTTTTTTTTTCACTGTGTCCGTCTGTTCTTCAGAGGAGCAAAGGCTAGCATGACCTTTAAATCCTCCTTTAAGAGTACTGAATTTCTGCCAGGAGCGTGGCTTGTTCCTCAAGTGTCGCTAGGTGAATTGTTATTAGCGAGGAGGGATGAAATTGGGAAATCTTAAAAAGTAGAGAATTCCTTCAGATTTCATTCTTGAGAGGTAGAAAACAGGAAATAGAATTGCTAAACAGAGAAGGGGAGTGTTTTTAATAGAGATATTTGTATGAGAATAAGAGGATGGGGCCATAATCTGAGGATGCCTGTCTTGTTTGCTCTTTGACTTAGTTGGATCTTGGGTTGGTTTACTTCCTGTACAAACTGTGAGTTACTAGGGACTGAATTTACAGTAATATCTAAACTGATTGGAACCTTCACTTGAACAGAATTTAGTTTTGGCATGTTCACTTTTAAGAGAAAGAAAGAAAGGCAGCCAACCCAGTATCAAGAGTTTAGTCAAAACAAACAACTCCCAGATTTGCCTTGGTAGTGAATAGATTCAGCATGTTTGTACTTTCTACTTCTTCAGTATCATATAGTAATTTATTGTTTTATTGGTGATTTTGCAGCATCCTAGGTTGCAAAGAATATCTCTTGTGGATGTGTAAAGTTAAAAAAAATTTTTTTTTCTTGTAGCAGGGTCTCAGTGTTGCTCAGGATGGTCTTGAATTCCTGGGCTCAGGTGATTCTCCTGCCTCCGCCTCCCAGGTAGCTGTGAGTACAGGCGTGCACCACTGCGCCTGGCTGTAAAGCACTTTTTTTTTTTTTTTTTTGAGACAGGTCTCGCTCGTCGCCCAGGCTGGAGTGCAGTGGCGCAATCTCGGCTCACTGTAAGCTCCGCCACCCGGGTTCACGCCATTCTCCTGCCTCAGCCTCCCGAGTAGCTGGGACTACAGGTGCCCGCCACCACGCCCGGCCAACTTTTTGTATTTTTAGTACAGATGGGGTTTCACCATGTTAGCCAGGATGGTCTCGATCTCCTGACTTTGTGATCCGCCCGCCTCGGCCTCCCAGAGTGCTGGGGTTACAGGTGTGAGCCACTACGCCTGGCCTGTAAAGCACTTTCATATACTTTTTTGTGAGGTCTGTGGTATAGGTAGGATACGCATTATTCCTTTCTTTCAGTAGGAAAACTTGTGCTTCGGGTAGTCGTGTTTTTAGGGTTACATTGCTGATTAGTTTTAGAGCTGGGTTGAAATCAAGTGTCTCTTGACAGCTTGAGTGTTTTTCAATTGGAAACATTACTTTTTGAGGATAGACTAATGCATTTTGAAAACATTTGCATCATTGAAATGAGTGGGGTCTAGCTTTAGAATTTAATCAAATTTTTAATTTTTTCACAATTTCGTGGTATGTTTTTAATACTCTATTGAATATTCTTTTTTTTTTTTTGAGATGGAGTCTCGCTCTGTCACCCAGGCTGGAGTGCAGTGGCACGATCTCGGCTCACTGCCAGCTCTGTCTCCTGGGTTCACGCCATTCTCCTGCCTCAGCCTCCCCAGTAGCTGGGACTACAGGCACCCGCCACCATGCCTGGCTAATTTTTTTTGCATGTTTAGTAGAGACAGGGTTTCACCATGTTAGCCAGGATGGTCTTGATCTCCTGACCTCATGATCCGCCCGCCTTGGCCTCCCAAAGTGCTGGGATTACAGGCGTGAGCCACCACGCCCAGCCTGAATCTTCTTCTTTTTTTTTTTTTTTGAGACAGGGTCTCACTCCGTCACCCAGGCTGGAGTGCACTGGCATGATCTTGGCTCACTGCAATCTCTGCCTCCCGGGTTCAGGCAATTCTCCTGCCTCAGCCTCCCGAGTATCTGGGATCACAGGCGTGTGCCTCCAAGCCTGGCTAATTTTTGTATTTTTAGTAGAGACAGAGTTTAGCCATATTGGCTAGGTTGGTCTTGAATTCCTGGCCTCAAGTGATCTACCCGCCTCAGCCTCCCAAAGCGGTGCGATTACAAGTGTGAGCCACTGCGCCCAGCCTCTATTGAATATTCTTACCCTTTGGTAGTTGAGTGTTTTGGAATGGCGGTGTGTAACAAACATACCTTATGTATGCTTTTATGATTTATAATTTTATGCTGTTATGAAATTTTATAATTATAAAATTATTTATAATTTAAAAAATTTATACATTGTCCTACAAGCTTTGTGGCAGTTTTACGATTTATTTTAAAATTAAATTGAACTTTTTTTATTGTGTTTTTTTGAGATACAACCTTGCTCTGTTGCCCAGGCTGGAGTGCAGTGGCATGATCTCGGCTTACCGCAACCTCCGCCGCCTGGGTTCAAGCGATTCTCCTGCCTCAGCCTTTTGAGTAACTGGGATTACAGGCACCTGCCACCACATCTGGCTAATTTTTGTATTTTTAGTAGAGATGGGGTTTCACCATGTTGGCCGGGCTGGTCTTGAACTCCTGACCTCAGGTGATCAGCCTGCCTCAGCCTCCCAAAGTGCTGGGAATACAGGTATGAGCCACTGTGCTCGGCCTAAATTGAACACTTTTGAATAGATAATACATTTTCTAATTTAAACTACAAAGCTACAGAACAAACGTGTATTTTCAGAAGCTTGCTTGCACCTCTGCCACTCTGTCCTTTTCCTTCTCCTACTCCTCTGGAAAGCATTTTGTGTGTGTGTGTGTTTTGTTTTGTTTTTTTTTTATCCTTCCAGTGTTCTTTTTTGCAAATACAAGCAAATATATATTTATTACACAAAAGATAGCATACAGTATATACCGTTCTGCACCTTCTTTTTTGTTTTTCCCTTAATAGATCTTCAGGATCTCCCCATATTGTAATATGTATATCTTCCTTCTTTTTATGGCTGCATTGAATTCCACTGTCTTGGAAGTATCATTGGTTTTCCAACCAGTTCCCTTTCTGGACTTTTGGAGTGTTTCCAGTCTTTAGCTATGATAAACAGTGCTTCAGGGATAACCTTACAGCTGTGGGAGAGATTCCTAAAAGTCGGGGCACTGGGTTTAAGGGTACATGCGTTTGTCATTTCTATTAGTAGATGGATTCTACTTGGTAGATAGCTACCATTTCGCGTATGTCTGTGTGTATATATATGTGTATGTGTATGTGTGTGTGTATGCATGTGTGTGCATATATATATATATATATATATATATTTTTTTTTTTTTAAGACAGGGTCTGGCTCTGTTATGCAGGCTGGAGTGCAGTTGCATGACCTCGGCTCACTGCAGCTTCAGTCCTCGGGGCTCAAGTGATACTCCCGCCTCAGCCTCTCTAGTCGCTGGAACTATGCATGTATACCACTATGCCTGGCTGTTTTTTGTATTTTTTGTAGAGATGGGGTTTTGCCATGTTGCCTAGGCTGGTCTTAAACTCCTGGGCTCAAGTGCCTCCTCGGCCTTCCAGAGTGTTGGGATTATAGGCATGAGCCACCACACCTGGCCTGTATTAATATAGAGTAATAGAGATCTATATTGGTAGATATTTCCACATTTTCTTCCGTAGACATCATTCTAGTTTACAGTCCCATCGCTAGTAATACAGAGGTTGCCTTCATCCCCAAAGCCTAGCTAAGAGAGTGTATTGTCAAGCTTTGGGACTTTTTCCAATCAGATATGTAAGAAATAGTATTTTAGTATGGTTTTAAATGGTAGCTCTTCTGTGAGTGAGGTTGAACATTGTTTTTTTGTTTTGTTTTGTTTTTTGAGACGGAATTTCGCTCTTGTTGTCCAGGCTGGAGTGCAGTAGTGTGATCTCGGCCCCACCGCAACCTCCGCCTCCTGGGTTCAAGCAATTCTTCTGCCTCAGCCTCCCAAGTAGCTGGGATTACAGGCATGTGCCACCACACCTGGCTAATTTTTTATTTTTAGTAGAGACGGGGTTTCTCCATGTTGGTCAGGCTGGTCTCAAACTTCCGACCTCAGGTGATCTGCCCACCTCGGCCTCCCAAAGTGCTGGGATTACAGGCATGAGCCACTGTGCCCGGCCGGTTGAACGTTTTTAACATGTTTAGGGGAGATATATACTTATCTTTCTGTGAACCATCTCATCAGGTTCTTTGTGTGGCAGATATTTCAATAGGAAACTATGTAGGGCCTAGCTGATTGCCTATATAGAATCCAGTACCCTATCTATGCCCCTTCACTGCCCAAGCATGTCACAAGGAACTGCCCTATTCCAAGCTCCAGAGGGCCTGCTGAGTAGGTGCTTTTCAGCCCTGCTTGTATATTAGAATCTCCTCAGGAGCTTGAAAAGACTGTTTCCAGGTCTACCCCCAGGGGTTAATTTAATTGGTCTGGGGAGAGGCCTGAGTATCAGTTTTTTGTTTTGTTTTAGTTTTTTAGTAAGGAGAGACTTTATTGAAAAGGATTTTTGCAAGGAGGGGAAAATGACTGTTGAAATAGGGAGGACACTCTGATGATAAGGAGGTGTGCAGGCATTTTCTTTTTCAAAAAATGTTTTCAATTTTAAAATTTAAAAAAAAATTTATTTTATTTATGTATTTATTTTGAGGTGAAGTCTCACTCTGTCTTCCAGGCTGGAGTGCAGTGGCGTCATCTCAGCTCACTGTAACCTTCACCTCCCGAGTTTAAGTGATGCTCCTGCCTCAGCCTCCCAAGTAGCTGGGACTACAGGTGTGCACTACCACACCCAGCTAATTTTTGTATCTTTTGTAGAGATGGGGGTTTCACCATGTTGGCCAGGCTGGTCTCGAACTCCTGACCTCAGATGATCCACCCGCCTTGGCCTCCCAAAGTGCTAGGATTACAGGTGTGAGCCCCCGCACCCAGCCACCTGGGCATGTTTAAAGAACCCAGTACCTCAGGTTTAAGGAGCTTTTATGTTTGGTCCAGACTACGTTTCAGGGAAGCCACAAAGCAGAGTTTAAAGCCTGCTGAGCACCGAGCTGGTTCTTGGTGCTAACAGGGCTGAGACTAGTGAAAAAGTCATGTTGAGGCATCTGCTCAGTTCCAGTGTCTTCCTTGGCATCTGCTTGTGCCTACTGTTTGCCCCCTTTGCCTGTGTGTTAAAACAGCCTCTGTCTCAGAACAGTGTCTTTTTTTTTTTTTTTTTTTTGAGACGGAGTCTCACTCTGTTGTCTAGGCCGGAGTGCAGTGGCACAATCTCGGCTCACTGCAACCTCCACCTCCCAGGTTCAAGATATTCTCCTGTCTCAGTCTACCAAGTAGCTGGGATTACAGATATGCACTGCCACACCCAGCTAATTTTTTGCATTTTTAATAGAGATGGAGTTTCACCATATTGGTTAGGCTGGTCTCAAACTCCTGACCTCGTGATCCGCCCACCTCCACCTCCCAAAGTGCTGGGATTACAGGCATGAGCCACTGCAGTGTCCTTTCTTGAGGAATGGTGGTCTATTAGGAGAAAAACCAAAAGATAAGACCCAAGACCAAGGAAATTGTAGTCTCAGTGCAAAGATACAATCAGAACATTGCACAAGGGGGAAAGAAATGTCGTGCTAGTGTTTGTATTTTAATTGTCTTTCCTTATTTAGACCAATAGTAGTAACAGGTAACTTGGGTTGCATGCTTACTAAGTTCCAGGCAGTAGTCGAATAACTTTTAATATTTAATATTCAGAAAAATAAGGAAGAAATGAAAACTGAGAACTTACTAGCACATCCGGAGTGTTTATATTTCTTGAAAAGCTCATTACAGGTGGTTGCTGGAATGAGATAGTTTGTGTGCGTGAAGAAGAACACACAAAAATATTAAAACATGACATGAGTGATGGTAATACAGCAGGTCCCCAGATAATGGCCTTTCATTCACTATTGTTTCATTATCATGTTGATAAGGAAAAAAAATCAATTCCCTGCTGGAGCTACTGTCTATTTGGAATTTACACATTCTCCAGTGTCCTTGTGGAACTTAACTCTTGTTTACATCAATTACCTTGCTGATTGATGGACAAATCATGGAAAATTGGTTTTGTTATATGTCATTTTGCTCAAAGCCCCAGTTTCCAAGAACCTATCAATGACATTAAGTGAGAACTTACTGTAGTTATTCCCTCCCCATTCAAAACAAATTTATTGTTTAGAGGATATAAGGAGAAAACATTTTTTCCCTCAGATGTATCCTTCTGTGTGTTATGTGTCTTTTTCTTTTGAGACAGGGTCTTGCTCTGTCGCCCAGGCTGGAGTGCAGTGGTGCGATCTCAATTCACTGCAGCCCCCACCTCCCTCGTTCAAACAATTCTCCTGTCTCAGCCTCCAGAGTAGCGGGGACTACAGGCGCGTGCCACCATGCCCGGCTAATTTTTGTATTTTTTTTAGTAGAGACGTGGTTTCACTATGTTGGTCAGGCTGGTCTTGCACTCCTGACCTCAAGTGATCCACCTGCCTCAGCTTCCCAAAGTGCTGGGATTACAGGCATGAAACACTGTGCCTGGCCAGATATGTGTCTTTTTAGGCAAGCAGTGCTTATGTTGTTTGTTAGTGGTAAGCTGCCTTCGTAGCTCTGTGTTACCTTGAGTGAGACATGATGTGATGTTTAGTTCGTAGCATCCTCAGCACTGTCTTATTCACAATCATTGTCAATCTAAATGCATAGTCCTTCCTGATTTTTTTTTTTGAAGGCTTTTTAAAAAAGTTTAATTGAGATATGGTTACAATGGAGAAAAACCTTCAGGAAATATAAATGTAAAAAAAATTTTTAAGCTTTATTATTTATTATAAAAACAACGTACATTTTTGTAAATTATTCAATCAAGGAAAATTGATTCAGAAAGCCATTTGAAATTCAATCAGCATGATCAATGATACTTTAACCCCTATTCAAATGAAAATTATCCTAATTAAAAGTAGGTGCCCTAAGACCATTTTTCAGGGTGCATTTGGGTTCTATTGCTTCCACATCAGTAACTCATAATTACTGTATGGATTTTATAAGTTGATCCAACCATGGTATGACTTCTGTGGGTACTGGTAAGTCCACATCATTGCTTTGTAATAATGTATAATCATGACTGGTTGCAGTGGCTCACGCTGCAATTTCAGCACTTTGGGAGGCTGAGGTGAGAAGATTGCTTGAGCTCAGGAGTTTGAGACCAGCCTCCAACATAGGGAGACCCCAACATAGGGAGACCACATCTCTACAGAAAATAAAAAATAACAATAAAAAATGTGTAATCACAATGTTAAAGTGAATCAGAAGAGTTGCTAAGTTATGATCCTTTAATTGAATCAAAGTTTTTTGTTTAAATTGGCTTGCTGAGGAGTTTCCAGTAAATTAATAATGATTTATGTAATTAATATTATGTTAATATTAATTGTTATTTTAATCAGGTCACTGCCCTGCATGCCAACTTCCACTGAAGTGGGAATGTTTCACAGTGATTCAGTGGCCAATTAGCAATGCTCAGATTCGCCATTTGTTGAGAGATTCACACACACACAATCAATCAATTAAACATTCACAATGTGGTTATTAAAGGCTGTAATTAGGGAGACAGTGAACCACAGGGATGGCTCAGAAGGTCGGAGCACTGATGGACCCTCAAGTGGGTTGGAAGTCCCTTGGATGCTGGTAAGTGAGGAGTGGCTGTTCCTCTCCTGGAGAGCCCCTGGGCGGCAATTGTCATGCTAGGAGGAGGCCTCAGAGTTCTCATAGGCAAAGATTCCAAAGGCGCCCCAGACATCATCAGCTCCTTGCTGTGTGTATGATTCTCCAAAGGTCTGCCCAGTATCATGGTCTCAGCCAGCTCTTGGCTCCATTTTTCCATCGGTGGTGGTACTATGCCACAGCAGGTGTTATTATCTCACCACCTTATTCTATTAGACGTATGTTTATCACTTCGAAGAAAAACAATTTTACTATGATCTCAGTTGCCAGTCTAGTACACATGTGCTTATCATTCTTTGTTTGCTTTTCTTTTGAGTCAGGGTCTTGCTCTGTCACCCAGGTTGAATTGCAGTGGCACGATCATCACTCACTTCAGCCTGTAATTCCTAGGCTGAAGGGATCCTCCCACCTCGGTCTCTTGAGTAGATAGGACTACAGGTGTGCACCACCACACCCAGATTTTTTTTTTTTTTTTGTAGAGAAGGGTCTCACTACGTTGAACTCCTGGTGGCCTCAAGGGATCCTCCTACCTCGGCCTCACAAAGTATTGGAATTACAGGTGTGAGTCACTGCAGCTGGCCTTCGCTTATCACTGTGAGGAGTAAACAGCTGCACGGTGGGCTTAATGCCATCTAACATGAGTGACTCCATGTTGAGACAGTAGGACCACAAATGATTATTATATAGTGATGAATGGCCACAGGTACATAGACTAAGGAGCAACATCCCTGCTCCTGGGATATCCTTTAGTCAAAGGGCTAGAAGGGTCCTGGAGGTTTGCCACTTCGCTGTCTTGAGGTACAGAGTTCCTAGACTAAGGGACTGGCTGCATTGTTATGTGTGAGTGCTAGTCATGGTGCTACCTGGCACCCACAAATGCCACAGCAGACCCATGGTCGAGGGAGAGGAGCAGGAATACCAGTTACCATGCCGGAGTAACAGTTACCGCACTGATGCACCAGTTACCATGCCAGAGTAACAGTTAGTGCACTGATATACCAGCTGCCATGCCGGAGTAGCAGTTACCACACTGATATACCAGTTACCATGCTGGAGTAACAGTTACCACACTGATACACCAGTTACCATGCCAGAGTAACAGTTACTGCACTGGTATACCAGTTACCATGCCAGAGTAACAGTTACCACACTGATACACCAGTTACCATGCCAGAGTGACAGTTACTGCACTGATATACCAGTTACCATGCCAGAATAACAGTTACAGCACTGGTATACCAGTTACCATGCCAGAGTAACAGTTACTGCACTGGTATACCAGTTACCATGCCAGAGTAACAGTTACCGCAGTGATACACCAGTTACCATGCCGGAGTAACAGTTACCGCACTGGTATACCAGTTACCATGCCGAAGTAACAGTTACCGCACTGGTATACCAGTTACCATGCTGGAGTAACAGTTACCACACTGGTATACCAGTTACCATGCCGGAGTAACAGTTACCGCACTGGTATACCAGTTACCATGCCAGAGTGACTGATTTTGACCAGGACCTTTGGGTTGTACAGAAGGGGTGAGACCATACCTGTCCTCAAGCATTTCCAACCTAGTGTAGAGAAAAACAGGAGCAAGATAAGAACAACGTACTGAAAAGGAAATTGGATGAGGGCCTGGAAAAAGGGGTAAAGTGAGCTGGTTGGGATTGGTGAGTGCCACAGCTTCCTGCCCCTTAACAGATCAGTGCCATAGTGGCTGTGGTGTCCCTGGCCCAGACCTTCTCAGACAGGGCCTGGGTGCCCTTTACAGAGCAGTTGGGAAGAGAAGGGAACCTAGCCTTGTGACCTTTTGCTCCACAGACCTAGTCGTTGTGGTGCGAGGCTCAATCGTCAGCCCACCGAGTCATGTATGTTCTCTGGTTGCCCCTGGTTTTGGCTGAACTCAAAGGATGGCTATTTGTGAGGAGTACTGGTACTTTTTGCCACTTGTGTGTGCCCTAACTGTGGTGGATGCCATTTTGGGGATTATGCTGAGCAGTGAGTCACATGAGATGCACACGTAGCTTTTCGGTGATTAATCCAGGACAATGCCCTTACCCACATACTTCTGAGATGTACTGATGATGACTACATTTAAAGCTTTTTCTCCATTGGCTAGAAGTTGAGACCCATTGCAACAAAAGCACTTCCACCTCTCCTGAAGTGCATTGGGAAAACTGGAGGCCATTACTAGATTTACAGATGATGGGCCGTGCTTAAATAACCCATCTTAGCCAGACTCCAGGTTTCGTCACATATTCCCTACCTGTTGCTGCCATTGAGGGCTTTCTCTGTGCTAGGCACTACCAAATAATGCTTTGGTAACTTTGGTAATTTGGTAAACTTGGTAATTTGGTAAATTTGGTAATAAAGAGCCTTTATTCTAAAGTGCAAATCTAAGTTTGGGGTTCAGTAGCTGAAAACTCTCTGGTGGTTCCCATTATATAGAGTAACAGTCTTCATTTTAAAAAAGGTCATGTACCCTTATTAGAATTTTGTGAGCAAACAAATATGTGTGTATCATATGTATGTTTATATGTATATCAGATGTATGCACATTAGTATGTGCTATTAAGATACTTTATATTATATAATATATACTGTATAATACCGTATATTATAAAGCATTCATAAAATGAAAATGAAGATGAAATAAATTGCATTGTAAATATTTAAAAATTTAAAAAATGTGTTACTGGTACAAAATTTTTTTGTTTCTAAAAAATTATTATTAATGAGCAATGGGACTGAATTTGCTTCACCGTTTTTTTAAAATCTTGATTTAACATTTGTCATACAGCTATTTTAACATCTTACACTAAAGTTGATTCTTTTTTTTTGGAGACGGAGTTTCGCTCTTGTTGCCCAGGCTAGAGTGCAGTGGTGTGATATCGGCTCACTGCAACTTCCATCTCCTGGGTTCAAGCGATTCTCCTGCCTCAGCCTCCCAAGTAGCCAGGATTACAGGCTTGCGCCACCACGCCCAGCTAATTTTTGTATTGTTAGTAGAGATGGGGTTTTGCCATGTTAGCCAGGCTGGACTTAAACTCGTGACCTCAGGTGATCCACCCGTCTTGGCCTCCCAAAGTGCTGGGATTACAGGTGTGAGCCACCACGCCCAGCCTAGTTTATTCTTTTAATAGTGCTTGGGGGAGGTAGCCTCTAAGATGACCCCCAGTGATTCCCCACCTCCTGGTATTCCTGGCTCTTTTGCAAATGTCAATTCTAATTTGGTCCTAAGGTCTCTCTCTTGAGAATGGCTATAGATTCTAGTCCTGCCCAGGAAAATAAGTTAGGTTCGAATGTGTTGGTCAGGTGAGACACAGAGCAGCACAGCAAGACACATGAAATAGCAGAAGTATTTTTATTACTTACTGATCCCAGAGAGGGGAGAGAGAACCCTGGGCCAAAACCTTTATTGGGAGTCCAGGGAGTTTCCCAAGTGGGTTTCCTAGGGCAATTATGTTACCCAAGCCAGTAGTTCTAATTGATGAGTTAAAAGGGAGCAGGCACAAGCTTTGTGGGGGTCACGCTGTGATTGAGACATGGTCACTGTAGCATATTCATCTAGTACTTGTGGGGTCGGGGAACAAGAGGGGTGAGCCACATAGGCCCTACGTAGCTGTCCTGTAAAGAGGTAGGGGAGGTGGCCGTCAAGAGGCATGGTGTTAGGCAGATGTCTGGAGTGGCCACATTGAGGGATTGGAAGGGGGTGTGTTTCTATGCTCCCTTAAGGATATTTTTGGAAACAACATGCTTGCTGCATACAAATATTCAAACATTTTATCTTTAAAACAAATTTTAGTACTGGTAACATTTATTAACTTTTTTTTTTTTCTGTTCCCTAATTTGCTACCCAGCTTTTACATCAAAGCTCCTATCACAACCCTTCTTGGTTTTTTCTTTTTTTCCCTGAGATGGACTCGCTCTCTTTCGCTAGGCTGGGGTGCAGTGGCCACAATCTCAGCTCACTGCAACCTCTGCCTCCCGGGTTCAAGAGATTCTCCTGCCTCAGCCTCCCGAGTAACTGGGACTACAGGCGCATGCCACCATGCCCAGCTAATTTTTGTATTTTTAGTAGAGATGGGGTTTCACCATGTTGGCCAGGATGGTCTCGATCTCTTGACCTCATGATCCACCCGCCTCGGCCTCCCAAAGTGCTGGGATTACAGGGGTGAGCCACCATGCCTGGCCCCTTCTTGTTTTTGTAGCTTGTCACATGATGAATGCTTTTTACCCTGGGGGAGACCAAGACTTTGAGTAATAGTTTGCTTTTATAAGCCAGAATTTGTTCTACACCTAGAAGGATAAAACTGTCTTTTCTGGCCAGGCGCAGTGGCTCACGCCTGTAATCCCAGCACTTTGGGGGGCTGAGGCAGGCGGATCACGAGGTCAGGAGATCGAGACCATCCTGGCAAACGTGATGAAATGCCATCTCTACTAAAAATACAAAAAAAAAAAATTAGCCGAGCGTAGTGGTGGGCGCCTGTAGTTCCAGCTACTGGGGAGGCTGAGGCAGGAGAATGGTGTGAACCCAGGAGGCGGAGCTTGCAGTGAGCCAAGATCGCACCACTGCACTCCAGCCTGGGCGACAGAGAGAGACTCCGTCTCAAAAAAAAAAAAAAAAAAACTATCTTTTCTCTCTGGTTTCTTTGCTGTTCCTTTTCAGGAGAGAAATTACAATAGGATTGGTGGCCTAATGATGTTAAGTGCCAAAGTTTCATTCGAGGTTTTGGGGTAGAATGTTTTTCAACTGTTTGCTTTTATATGAGACAAAGTGGGCAAGGAATAAAGGTAGAGTGGTGAGAAGGGTGTTATCCCTTCCTGGGAACCTTTTTTTTTTTTTTTTTGAGGGGGGCAGAGTTTTGCTCTTGTTGCCCAGGCTGGAGGGCAATGGTGTGATCTCGGCTCACTGCAACCTCCACCTCCTGGGTTCAAGCGATTCTCCTGCTTCAGCCTCCCTAGTAGCTGGGATTACAGGCATGCACCGCCACACCTGGCTAATTTTGTATTTTTAGTAGAGACAGGATTTCTCCATGTTGGTCAAGCTAGTCTTGAACTCCCGACCTCAGGTGATCTGCCTGCCTTAGCCTCCCAAAGTGCTGGGATTACAGGCGTGAGCCACTGTGCCCAGCCCTGGGAACCTTTTAATTGTCAACTGTGTAGGTGTTCATGCTGGCCTGCATAATAGAGCGCCTGCTGTTTGATTTTCAGTTTTCTGTAGAAGGAAAAAAAAAAATCAAACCAACAATAGCAAAACTCATGATACCTCCTGGTCTCTCTCTCCCTCTCCTCTGCTTGCATATTCTGGTCTATAACAGGAAATGGAACCTCCTCGAGTGAGGGGAAAATGACCTTCACATTTAGGTTTCTCACTCTAAAGTTATTTCTTAAATATTTTAGCCTGAGTTCTTTTAATAACAGACCTCAGCTCTAGTTCTTTGAAATGCATGTGGGAAAATGTTTATCAGTGTTGAAATCTGACATTTTTTTAATCTCATGAACTCCACAATTGTCTGATTATTAAAGTCTTGCTTACTTGACTGTGACTAAAATTCTACTTTCAGAAGAGTAGAATGTACCCCTACCAAATTGAAGATCAAATAAATAAAGTGGACCTGGAAAAGTAAGGCTTGCCATTGTGTGTCAAACCAGCCCTTCCCAGCTGTGGGCTTTGTACTTACGGACTCAGAACGTGAATGGAAGTACAGACTCTGGAACATGTAGGAGCTGTTATCCCTTGCCAGTTTCATGCTTCACTGTCCATCTCCTGGCCAAATAGAGAGACAAGGGTGACATTAAAATCATGGGTTTATCTGAATTCAAATCTCAGCTGCTCACTTACTAACAGTATGACCGCAGACACCAGCAAAACGTCCCACTGCTGCTTATTTCCAAGCCTTTCCAAGGTCTTCTGGTCAGGGCAGATTCTTCTTTCTTGTTCCTAAATTTAAAGTTTCAAGAATTTAATGCCTTTTTTTTTTTAATGAATTTAATGCCTCTTGGGGGGTAGGTTTTCCTAATTTAACTTTATTTTTTTAATTTTATTTTTAAATTAGTGAACAGTAAAATTGACTTTTTCAATGTATGGTTTTATGAATTTTAATACATTTATAGATTTGTATAACTACCATCGCCACCACAGGACATAAAATATTTCCATAATCCCAATAACTTTCTTCGTGCTATTCTACTCTCCTGCCTCCTGGCAACCACTGATCTGTTCTCATCACTATTGTTTTGTCCTTTTGAGACTGTCACAGAAATGGAACCATCTAGTATGTAACCTTTTGAGACTGGCTTCTTTCACTGAGCGTAATGCCTTTGAGATCCATCTAAATGTTGCATTGACAACAGTTTGTTCCTTTTCATTGCTGAGTAGTATTCCATTGTATGAATATGGCACAGTTTGCTTATTCATTCATCTGTTGAGGATGTGTTTGGGTTGTTGCTTGGTGGGGCATTGGTGATTATGAATAGAGTTTTAAGCATTTCTGTACTGTTTTTATATGAACATAATTTTTTAATTCACTTAGCATATAGTCTTCTGTCTGCTGTAATAAGGTACCACAAAACTGGGTGGCTTAAAGCAACAGAAAATTATTCTTCCACTGTTCTGGAGGCCAGAAATCTGAAATTAGTATCACTGGGCCAAAATCAGGGGGACAGCAGGGCCTTGCTTCCTCCAGAGACTCCAGGAGAGAAACACTTCCTGGCCTCTCTGGCTTCTGGAGGCCACCTGCATTGCTTGGTTTGTGACCCCTTCTTGCATCACTCTGACCCCTTGTTCCGTTGTTTTATTTCCTGTTTTGTAATCAAGTCTCCCTCAGGCTGGGCACCCCTGAGGGAGCATGGCTCATGCCTGTAATCCCAGCACTTTGGGAGGCCAAGGAGGGCAGATTGCTTGAGCTCAGGAGTTTGAGACCAGCCTGGGCAACAAGGTGAAACCTTGTCTCTACAAAAAATATTTTTAAAATTAGCTGGGCATGGTGGCATGCACCTGTAGTCCCAGCTACATGGGAGGTTGAGGTGGGAGGATCACTTAAGCCTGGGAGGTGGAGGTTGCAGTGAGCCAAGATTGCACCACTGTGCTCCATCCTGAGCAAGAGTAAGACCCTGTCTCAAAAAACCAAAACAAAATCAAGTCTCCCTCAGTCTTCCTCTTTTTTTGTTTGCGTGGGGACAGAGTGTTGCTCTGTCGCCCAGGCTGGAGTGCAGTGGCACAACCTCGGCTCACTGCAACCTCCGCCTCCTGGGTTCAAGTGATTCTCCTGCCTCAGTCTCCCAAGTAGCTGAGATTACAAGCATGCGCCACAACACCCTAATTTTTGTATTTTTGTAGAGACATGGTTTCACCATGTTAGCCAGGCTGGTCTCGAACTCCTGACCTCAGGTAATCCGCCCACCTCAGCCTCCCAAAGTGCTGGGATTACAGGCATGAGCCACTGTACCCAGCCCCAGTCTTCCTCTTATAGGGACACTTGTGATTACGTTTATGCCCACTAGGATAACGGAGGATAATGCCCCCATCTCAAGATTGTTAATCACATCTCCAAAGACCCTTTTCTCCCATATAGGGTACATTCATAGGTTCCAGTAATTAGGACTGGCATATCTTTTGGAGGCCCATTTTTTAGCCTACTACACTTGGCTAAAGACCTAGGAATGGGTCACTAGGTCATATGGTTAGTATGTGTTTAATTTCATGAGAAATTGCCAAACTGTTTTACAGAGTGGCAGTCATTTCACGTTCCTACCAGCACCCTTCAACGCCAGAATTCCTGGTATCCTCGGCTGAACTGGCTATTGTCGGTATTTTTAATTTTAGCCATTCTAGTGAGTATCTCATCATGGTTTTGCTTTTCCCTGACAGCTAATGAGGTGGATTGAGCATCTTTTTGTGTGAAAACCTCATATCTTTTAATTTTCCTCCTATAACCTGCATAAGTATGAGGAAGAAAAGTGTGAACTGAATCATAACTAAAGGAAAGAAGAACATTGCTGTCTTAAGCAGATCATGCCTTTGTCGTTACACAGTATGGTACAATAATCCATTACACATCTCTTTGATTCATCTTGTCTGTTAAATTTCTTTATAAAATTTGTTTAGTTGGTGACACGCCTGACTCTAATATAAGAGTTGAATGTTGTATCACTTTTTTTTTCCTTTTTCTGAGACAGAGTCTCCCTCTGTCACCCAAGCTGGAGTGCAGTGGTTCCATCTTGGCTCACTGCAGTCTCCACCTCCTGGGCTCAAGTGATCCTCCCACCTCATCCTCCTCAATAGCTGGGACTACAGGCGTGAGCCACCATGCCTGGCTATTTTTTTTTTTTTTTTTTTTTTTTTTTGAGATGGAGTCTTGCTCTGTCGCCCACACTGGAGTGCAGTGGCGTGATCTTGGCTCACTGCAACTTTCGCCTCCTGGGTTCAAGCAGTTCTTCTACCTCAGCCTCCCAAGTAGCTGGGATTACAGGCGTGCGCCACTGCCGCCCAGCTAATTTTTGTATTTTTAGTGGAGATGGGGTTTCACCATGTTGGCCGGGCTGGTCTCGAACTCCTGACCTCACGTGATCCACCTGCCTTGGCTTCCCAAAGTGTTGGGATTGCAGGCGTGAGCCACTGCGCTTGGCCTCTATATAAGCTTTTAATGAATAATAAAGACTCTAAATTATGCTTATTTACTACCAAATAATCTTTTTAAATGAAAAATTTGTTATCCCTCCCAGCCCTCAGCCATGACCCGAAGTATGAAATAGGCATATCTTTTTGCTGCTATTAGGCTGTAGTTCATACTGGTTTAGTATTGCTGTTGATCACTTTTAGGGACATTTAATGATATTTTATACTAGATCTTGAGCACTAGCTATTTATTTTCTCTTGAAGCAGTGATTTATAGTAATACATTGTGCTCAGTTCTTTTTTGGTTCTTTGTCAAGTTCAACACAGTAGCTTCTGTTGATTGAGTTCTTGTAGTTATGAGGGGAAATTAATGCTGGTGACCAGTATTTGAGAGTTAAAAACCTCTGTTCAGAAAGGCAATGCAGAGTAGAATAATGAACGGATACTATAAATGACATATCTTGACACTGGGGGTTTAGTATAAATAAACAGTACTTCAATCTCTGGAAATTGTAAAGCCCGTTATTTAACCTAAAAACGTTCATGGCTCAGAAAACAGAATTACATGGCATTTCCTTGCTAACCTCCCAGAGCCTATCCCCTCCAAAGATGATAGGGCTAAAGCCTGGTCCACTAAGTTGTTGTCAGTTGTACGGGCTTTAGAGTATGTTGACTTGATCAAACATTTACTGTTTACAAATATTTGCTTCTAGCTCATATCCTGACACTTAAAGCCACGTGATCTTGTAGAAGTCACTTAGCTGATGAGGTAAAACTGAGTCTGTTTCTCCATCTGTTGAATGAGGCTGGTGATAGACTCTTTCTTTGCTCTCTCCCAGATGGGTAGGAGATCAGGATGAGCTGATGTCTGTGAAAGAACTTTGGATACTATAAAGTGCTTTAGGAATGTATGGGGTTATTATTTTATGAAATTGTTGATTCATCTTCATAATTTGAGATACAAGATCTCCATTCCATTGCTAATGCTTACGGAAGATTTTGTCACTTTCTTAAAAAATATTGCCAAGGCCGGGCACAGTGGCTCACACCTATAATCCCAGCACTTTGGGAGGCTGAGGCAGGAGGATCACTTGAGCCCAGGAGTTTGAGACCAGCCTGGGCAACATAGCAAGACTCCATCTCTACAAAAATTGAAAAAAAAATAAATTATCCAGGTGTGGTGGTGCACGCCTGTGTTCCCAGCTTCTTGGGAGGTTAAAGAGGAAAGATCACTTCAGCCCAGGAGGTTGAGGCTGCAGTGAGCCATGATTGTGCCACGGCACTCCAGCCTGGACAACAGAGACCCTGACTCAAGAAAAATAAAAATACATATATATATATATCCAAGTATAAGTATATACTTAGAGGTGGGCTGGTAAAGGCTTTTTCATTATGGATTTTTCAGTTTATTTCTTCTAAGTTTTGTCAGTTGAACAGTAGGGATAAAGAGAAGGAAAAAAAATCCCCATCATCCTTCCTTCCCTCCTTCCCTTCCTCCCTTCCTCCCTCCCTCCCTCCCTCCCTCCCTCCCTTCCTCCCTCCTTTCCTCACTCCCTTTCTTTTTTGACAGAGTCTCACTGTGTTGCCCAGGCTACAGTGCAGTGGCGTGATCTTGGCTTACTGCAACCTCCCCATCCTGGGTTCAAATGATTCTCAGGCCTTGGCCTCCTGAATTGCTGGGATTACAGACATGAGCACCTGACCTAACATGGTTCTTTTTCTTTTTTCTTTTTCTTTCTGTTTTTTTTTTTTTTTTTTTTTTGGAGACAGAGTCTCACTCTGTTGCCCAGGCTGGAGTGCAATGGCACAATCTCGGCTCACTGCAACCTCTGCCTCCTGGGTTCAAGTGATTCTTCTGCCTCAGCCTCCCGAGTAGCTGGGATTACAGGTGCTCGCCACCATGCCTGGCTAATTTTTATATTTTTATTAGAGACAGGGTTTCACCATGTTAGTCAGGCTGGTCTCGAACTCCTGATCTCAGGTGATCTGCCCTTCAGCCTCCCAAAGTGCTGGAATTCCAGGTGTGAGCCACCACGCCCGGCCTACATGGCTCTTTTTCTATTCAGCTTTTTTGGTAGGATTGAGGTAGTTGTAGAGGAGTGTTGATAGGATAGTGAAGAAATTTTAACCTTTGCTAAAAACATGCAAGACAGTGTCATAATGTTTAAGAATACATAAATGTTATCATTTTGTACATGTCCTTTTGAAACTTGTTTTTTTTATTCAGCTTTTTTTTTTTTTTTTTTGAGATGGAGTCTCACTCTGTTGCCCAGGCTGGAGTACAGTGGCGCGATCTCGGCTCACTGCAACCTCTGCCTCCCCAGTTCAAGTGATTCTCCTGCCTCAACCTCCCGAGTAGCTGGGACTACAGGCACGTGCCACGACACCCAGCTAAATTTTTGTATTTTTAGTAGAGACAGCAGCTCACCATGCTGGCCAGGCTGGTCTTGAACTCCTGACTTCAGGTGATCCACCTGCCTTGGCCTCCCAAAGTGCTGGGATTACAGGCATGAACCACCGCGCCTGGCCAAACCTACTATTTTTAATGGGAAGGGGTTTATTATAGTTATTATATAGCTAACAGTTATGGGGAGGGCTGAAAAAGCAGGTTCTTGGTTGGGCTTCATGAGTGATTCCCAGATGGAACGGCCTCATAGACCTGGGCCACTGAGGAAGCTGCAGCCTCTTCAGGAATTGGGAAGGTGTCAGCTGTAGAATCTCTGCCACAATCAAAGCCTTACTGCTCCTGGCTCCAGAGCCAGGTATGGTCAGCCAGCAAAATTGATATCCTGCACTCTGCTCCTCAACACCCATGAAGCCAGTGCCTGGACACAGGACTGCTCGTCCTGCCTCAGAAAACCAAATGCTTTCCAGCCGGGCTTGCCCACAGCAACGGCAGAAGCAACAGATGTGTGCTGGGCCTCCCATCTGCTTTCCAAATCTCATGTGATTGTATCCAACTTGCAGACCCTAAATCACATTTAAACTGTAGGTGCAGGGGAGGTGGTGATGTGTCTGTTAGATTTTCAGCCTCCGCACTATTTGAAAAGAAGGGACCCTGGAAGGAGGATGGAATGGCTATGGATTATCCATCCACCATATTCGCTCCAAATTCTTAACCTGATATGAAGATGTATGGGTATAATGTAGGGAGGCTTTGAACCCTGTAATTTTATGCACACTTGGGAATGTGCACAAGAACATTTTTCTTTCATTAGATTCTCAAAGGGGACGATGACCCGACAGAGGCTAAGCACCATTAACCAGATAAGTTAAGTGATGAAGTGCCCAGATTCTGAAGGCAGGCAGGCCTAGATGTGAATCCTGTCTCTGCTTCATAGCTGTTGTGAGATCTTGGGCATGTTATTTCATTTCTGTAACCCTTAACTTTCTCATCTTTAAGATAGGGTTCTGAGGATACTTTTATGGAGGTTTCATGGTACCAGCATCCTACTGGGAACTGTAACTCCTGCTGCCTACCAAATATCTATAATATCTTTGGCTTGGCACTCAAGGTCTTCTCTGAAGTAGCCCAAACATGCTTTCTTGCCCTACTGCAGGGTTGCTATGAGGGTGAAGTATAGAATGCCTGTATGGTAAATGCCTGGTATAGTGCCTGGCCCCAAAAAGCAACCAATAAGTAGTCTTCTCTTCCCAAAGCTAGTCACTGCATGTATGTATGTATTCATTCATTCCTCAGAAGAACATGGCCAACATGAAAATTAGGGTGTGCTGCTGCCATCTCTGTTAAGAATACCCCTTGGTGGCTGGGTGCAGTGGCTCATTTCCTGTAATCCCAGCACTTTGGGAGGCTGAGGCGGACAGATCACCGGAGGCCAGGAGTTTGAGACCAGCCATGGCCAACATATGAAACCCCGTCCCTACTAAAAATACAAAAAATAGCTGAACGTGGTGGCGAACACCTGTAATCCCAGCTACTAGGGAGGCTGAGACTGGAGAATCACTTGAACCTGCGAGGCGGAGGTTGCAGTGAGCCAAGATTGCGCCATTGCACTCCAGCCTGGGTTACAAAGCGAGACTTCGTCTCAAAAAAAAAAAAAAAAAAAAGCTGGGTGCAGTGGCTCACGCCTGTAGTCCAGCACTTTGGGAGGCTGAGGCGGGTGGATCATGAGGTCAGGAGATCAAGACCATCCTGGCTAACATGGTGAAACCCCGTCTCTACCAAAAATACAAAAAAATTAGCCGGGCGTGGTGGTGGGCACCTGTAGTCCCAGCTACTCGGGAGGCTGAGGCAGGAGAATGGCGTGAACCTGGGAGGCGGAGCTTGCAGTGAGCTGAGATCGTGCCACTGCACTCCAGCCTGGGTGACAGAGCAAGACTCTGTCTCAAAAAAAAAAAAAAGAAAAAAATATTTACTATCATGTAAAGGGGAGTTGGTCTCACCCTACACTGCTTTGGAAGGCACAATTAGGAGCTGTGGATGGAAGCCACAAAATAAGGCACATTTGGACTCAGTATGAAAAGAGCTTTCAGATAATGAGAGCAATCAAGTAGTGGGGGGGGTTTTGGAAGCCAGTGATTATTGGTCATTGGAGGTATTAAAGGAGAGGCAAGATAGGAAGATATAGATGGGGTTTGAATACTGTGCGGGGCTTCGCAGCACTCTTCCTTTTCTGAGTGCTTTTAACAAGCGGACTAGGGAATAGATAGGGCCTCTGCTCTCAGGGAGATTATTGTCTGCTCAGGGAGAGAAGATATATTCAGGTGGGAAAGGGCAAAGGGTGTTAGGAATGGCTTGGCTAGGATAGTCAGAGGAGTACGTGGAGTAAGGCAGGAAAGCATGTTTGGGCTTCCTCAAAGATGACCTTGAGTACCAAGCCAAAGATTTTGGAGATATTTGGTGGGCATTGGGCATTATACATACCCAGTAAGATATTAGCACCATGAAAGCTCCACAAAGGTGTCCTGAGCACCTAGAACAGTACTTGGCACATGGTAGATCTTCAGTAAATAGTTGTTGAAGGAATTTGTTAAAATATCAGAGCTATGATTTAAGAAAATTATTCTGTAATCTGAATTTAGGTTGGGAGTGGAAAGGAGTACCCTTAAGTAGGACGTGAGAAGAGCCTGAAGAAAGGCAGAGGACACCAGTAGGCATCTTGGATGTGGGATTGGTCAGAGGGGAGAGAGGTAAAAATGATTCCATGACTGTGAGTCTGGTGACTAGAAATGGGGGTGACATTCGTAGAGTAGGGTGGTTCCCTGTAGTTCCTCCTTGTGCAGAAGGTGAGGCTTTGCTTGTCGACCTGCTTCAGTAGTAGCATTGACAGAACAGTCTCTGTGTACTCTGTCCCCTCAGTGCTTTCTGCATATGTGTTGCTCACTCATCACTATCTGCATGTTCATGGTCTCTGGAAAGAATCAACTATAATGATCAGAATAATTGCCTGGTAGGACGTATTTCCTTTGAGTTCAGCAAGACGTGCCCCCTCACATGGTGTTCCTGTTCATTCATAAGGCTGTAATAGTGTATGAGTTAGGAGACCCTTTTGACGAATTCTCCTCTGTTTTCCATCTTGGAAAAACCAGAACTCTGTCTTCTTGAGCAAATGACGTTGCCACCGGCCCTGAAGCTCCTTTTCCTGGGTTTCTGGGGGTTGGCGGAATCCTGGCAGTCTGCCGCTCTTCCTGGCCTCCAGAGATCAGGACTGTGACCTTCCATCTGCAGACGGCAGTTCTAGCTGCGAGGTTGGTGGCCGAGGAGGATGAGGACACAGCTCAGGGCCTGTCCTTCAAGGGCTTCCGTGTGCAGCAGCAGCACTCTGTAATATCATAGATGAATTTTTGTCAAAACACAGAGAAAAGTTGATTACACTTCTCATTTATTAAAAAAATGACTTGATAGCATAGTAGATGGCCCCTTATGTAAGCCACTTAGTATTATTTCAAAGGAAGCAAGTCTGTGAGAAAAGGGGCAACCACTTTTCTCATAGAGAAGAACAGGTTTTTAAATGAAAAGATCAACAAATCCAAATGCTGTGGTATTTATACTGATTTAGAAAGGCAGTTGACTTTGGGAGGCTTTGTTTTCTCATTTCCCTTTTCTCCTTGACATTTGACAGACCTGGTTAGCAGAGAGCTTTCTCATTCTGTTTTCCTGGAGAGAGCTCTGCCTCTTGGGCTTCCTGCATTTGTATGGAAGTTTTAATTTTTTTTTTTTTTTTTGTCAAATGAAAGGTTGCCATTTCATTTGTTCAGATTTCCCACACACTGTTGCAGCAATCTTTAGATTTCAAATTGGCTAATTCAGTGGGTCACTTAATTCTTAACTTTTACAACATTTTGAGTCTAAATACAGCAAAATTGGTGCCTTTTTCAGCTATTTTTTGGCGTTGCTATATTCCAAGCCATTGAGCTCTGTTTTACTCTGACATTTTCTCTTCACTTTTGGGATTCTGCTCACTGTGTTTAAGGCAGCTCGATAGCATTTTGCCAAAAAAGAGAAGTTAGGGCTAGTGTGAGTTGAGGGGAAGGGGATGTTTCTGTTGTTGCTCCTTGCTGAGTGTCTTCAGATATCTAAAAGAAACTTGTAACACAGCGTCAGCCTGACACTGGCCTTTGCAGCATCAGCCTTGGTTGACTGTGTTCTAATAGGGATGCCTGATCTGTATCCTCTTTAACTTGGCTATAAGAAGGTTTTGGAGAATGTATGTCTGAGGGTGTTTTAAAAGAAAATGGAAACAAAGCTCCTTTTTGCCTTGAGCTCATGGTTTGGAATTTGGGCATTTGGAATCCTTCAAGCCCTCCTCCTGGGCAGAGCTGGAGTCCCCTTAGGGCACTGCCTGTCATCTTCACTACACAGCTGTGCTCCAGAGCAGGGAGCCGATGGAAAGGGGGACCCAGAACATTCCATTCTGCAGAATTCCCTTCCGGCCCTCTGTGAGAAGGCAGTTTGGGACCCTTTTAGAAGTTTGCTTTGTAAGTGAAGAACCTGAGGCCGGCTGTGTTCGTATTCTCAGAACTTGGTGAGAATGAGGTACTTTAAGATAGGCTCTAAGATCAGCAGCATCAGCCCACTCGGGAAGAGCTCCTCTGACTCCTGGAGGAGAAAGCCAGATGGGGGAAGCATTAAGTCCTATTTTCCTATTGAAAATCGAAATTGGCCAGGCACAGTGGCTCATGTCTGTAATCCCAGCCCTTTGGGAGGCCAAGGTGGGAGGATTGTTTGAGCCTAGGAGTTCAAGACCAGCCTGGGCAACGTGATGAAACCTGGTCCCTATAAAAAATACAAAAATTAGCTGGGGCATGGTAGCGCATGCTTGTAGTCCCAGCTACTAGGGAGGCTGAGGTGGGAGGACCGCTTGGGCCTGGGAAGCAGAGGTTGCAGTGAACTAAGGTTGAACCACTGCACTCCAGGCCTTTTTTTTTTTTTTTGAGACAGAGTCTTGCTCTGTCACCCAGGCTGGAGTGTAGTGGTGCGATCTCAGCTCACTGCAACCTCCGCCTCCTGGGTTCAAGTGATTCTTCTGCCTCAGCCTCCCGAGTAGCTGGGACTACAGGCACCCACGACCACGCCCGGCTAATTTTTTTTGTATTTTGTTGTAGAGATGGGGTTTCACTGTGTTAGCCAGGCTAGTCTGGATCTTCTGACCTTGTGATCCACCCGCCTCGGCCTCCCAAAGTGCTGGGATTACAGGCATGAGCCACCGCGCCCAGCCAGGCATTTTTTTAATGTGTGTCTCAAATAAAAAGAAAGAAAACCAAAATTTTACCTGAAAGACTGGAGAAAGTTGATGAAGATTTTGAGAAAGTGAAGAAGCAATGGCCCCTCCAGGGCACACCCAGGTGCTGTCCCTTCTTTTCTCCTCAGTTCTCTTAGCTATAAAATGGGGCTTATAATAATCCCTTCCTTGAAGAGATGTTGTTAATAGTACTTAGATGATTTGCTAACTTATGTCAAGCACTTACTCTGACCCAGGTATCGGACTGGGTGCTTGACGTATATTATCTCTATTGTGTTTTGCAGAGTGGCTAAGATTTTTTTTTTTCTTTTTTGAGACAGAGTCTCGCTCTGTCACCCAAGTTGGAGTGTAGTGGTGTGATCTTGGCTCACTGCAACCTCCACCTCCTGGGTTCAAGCCATTTTCCTGCCTCAGCCTCCCGAGTAGCTGGGATTACAGGCGTGCACTACCACGCCTGGCTAATTTTTGTATTTCAGTAGAGACAGGGTTTCACCATGTTGGCCAGGCTGCTCTCGGAACTCCTGACCTCCGGTGATCCACCCGCATTGGCCTCCCAAAGTGCTGGGATTACAGGCATGAGCCACCAGAGACGGAGTCTCACTCTGTCGCTCAGGCTGGAATGCAGTGGCGCAGTCTCGGCTCACTGCAACCTCCGCCTCCTGGGTTCAAGCAATTCTCCTGCCTCAGCCTCCCAAGTAGCTGAGATTACAGGCATGCGCCACCATGCCCAGCTAATTTTCATATTTTTAGTAGAGACGGGGTTTCCCCATGTTGGCCAGGCTGGTCTTGAACTCATGACCTCAAGTGATCCATCCACCTCGGCCTCCCAAAATGCTGGGATTACAGGTGTGAGCCACCGCATCTGGCCCCAATTTATTCAACTTTGGAAGCGTTGGTTGTGAGATGTGCGGTTGGGTGTTGTCATGGAGAAGAATTGGGCCCTTCCTGTTGACCAGTGCCAGCTGCAGGCATTGCAGTTTTCGGTGCATCTCATCGATTTGCTGAGCATACTTCTCAGATGTGATGGTTTCGCCAGGATTCAGAAGGCTGTAGTGGATCACACAGGCAGCAGACCACCAAGCCGTGACCATGACCTTTTTTTGGTGCTAGTTTGGCTTTGGGAAGTGCTTTGGAACCTCTTTCGGTCCGAACACTGAGCTGGTCATCGCTGTTTGTCGTATAAAATCCACTTTTCGTCGCACATCACAATCCGATCAAGAAATGGTTTGTTGTTGCGTAGAGGAAGAGAAGACGACACTTAAACATGATTTTTTTTTAATTTTTGCTCAGCTGATGTGGGACCCGCTTAACTTCCCAATTTGCTTCAAATGCCAAACGATCATAGAATGGTCAACATTGAGTTTTTCAGCAACTTCTTTTATAGTTGTAAGAGGATCATCTTCTGTGATCTCCCAACTGGTCGTTGTCAACTTCTGATGGCCGGTCATTGCACTCCTCATTTTCAAGGCTCTCATCTCCTTTGTAAAACTTCTTGAACCACCACTGCACTGTACGTTTCATTAGCAGCTCCTTGGCCAAATGCGTTGTTGATGTTGCGAGTTGTCTCCGGTGCTTTACAATCCATTTTGACCTTGAATAAGAAAATTGCTCGAATTTGCTTTTTGTCTAACATCATTTTCACAGTCTAAAGTAAACATAAACAGCAAGGAATAAGTCATTAGCAAAAAAATGTAAAGCGAGAAATGCCCATTAAAATAATGTATAACATAACCACATTTATTTAAGAATGTACTCGAATATCAAATGGCAAATTCCAACAGTGTAAAAGCTGTGATTCCTTTTGCACCAACCTCATACTAGCCAGGCATCTTTCTACTGAAACTGGCTGGAGACCATGTCTCAGTGGTGGAGCCAGTATAGGAGGCCTCACATTTCTTCCCCTAGGACACGCTGTCATTGTTTAGGTTTCTTGTTTTGTTTTTTCCTGAAACAGGGTCTCGCTCTGTTGCTCAGGCTGGAGTGCAGTGGCACAGTTACAGCTCACTGTAGCTCTAACCTCTTAGGCTCAAGTGATTGTCCCATCTCAGCCTCCCAACTACCTGGGACTACATGCTTGTGCCACACATTTAGGTAATTTAATTTTTTTTTTTTTGGAGACGGAGTCCCACTACGTTGTCCAGGCTGGCCTCTAACTCCTGGGCTTAGGCAATCCTCCCACTTCAGCCTCCTAAACTGCTGGGATTACAGGCATGAGCCACCACACCCAGCCAGTTGTTTAGTTTTAAAGATTTAACCTGATTGAAATGTGGCTAGTCCCCTTATGCTTGGGTCACAGACCAATTTGGGTTAACTTTGCCATTGCCTTGCCTGCAGATCATGGTGCTGTTGGGATGTCATTTTGCTGTACCAAGGGTAAACAGTAGCTCCCTCCTTAACATCAGTCCTTTAGTGTAGGACTTCACTATTAAGAACTGGGACACTGTTGGCCATTAGGATTCCTGTTCCTTTTGGGTTTGTAATAGAAGCTACTGTCCCCCTGATCATTACTGATTGAAACAAGAAATCTGTTGTTCCTGGATTTCTTTCAGTTGTCTTAACATAGAACCTTCCAAGTCTTACAGATGTCAAGGGTTTTTGAAAGTAGGATGTATTCTGATCTTTTTCAAGTGGCTGCATCACTGACCCTCATAAAATAACTGAAAATATTGGGAGATGACTTTTCTGCTTACAATGTTAGGAAACTAAATTCTCAGTGTACTGCTTCTCTAGTTGTTAAGGAAGAAAATTTCTCTTGTAAACTTTTTGGGAGACTAGATTTATTTCCTCCCCCACTTTTTTTTTTTTTTTGAAATGGAGTCTCGCTCTGTCACCAGGCTGGAGTGCAGTGGCGCGATCTCGGCTCATTGCAACCTCCATCTCCCAGGTTCAAGAGATTCTCCTGCCTCAGCCTCCCGAGTAGCTGGGACTACAGGCACGGGCCACAACACTCAGCTAATTTTTGCGTTATTTTTTGGTAGAGACGGGGTTTCACCATGTTGGCCAGGATGGTCTCAATCTCTTGACCTCGTGGTCAGCCCCCCCAAAGTGCTATTTCCTCCCCGGCCCCTGCTTTTTTTTTTTTTTTTTTTTGAGACGGAGTCTCGCTCTTTCGCCCAGGCTGGAGTGCAGTGGTGCCATCTCGGCTCACTGCAAGCTCCGCCTCCCGGGTTCACACCATTCTCCTGCCTCAGCCTCCCGAGTAGCTGGGACTACAGGCGCCCGCCACCATGGCTGGCTACTAATATTTTGTTTTCGGTATGTTTTTGTATTTTTAGTAGAGACAGGGTTTCACTGTGTTACCCAGGATGGTCTCGATCTCCTGACCTCGTGATCCATCCGCCTTGGCCTCCCAAAGTGCTAGGATTACAGGCGTGAGCCACTGCGCCCAGCCTATTTCCTCCCCTTTTTATGACCATTCACAGCCTTTGGCATACCATTAAAATCTCATCATTGACTTCTAGGTGGGAGAATGGCATCTCTCTTTTCTCCTCATGATAAGGACTTAGTCTGTAAATCTGCCAGTCCCTCCCTACCCTGAAGCCTCCCATGGTCTTTTCTCTCTCCCTTGTGAAGGAAAGGTCCCTCTTTTAAAGCATTATTCAGACCGGAAGGAGGACAAAATCAAGACATGCTGAAAAACCCCTATTTTAATCAACTCCCCTTTTAATTTTTTCAAAAGTCATTATTAGGCATCGAAAGCTGTTGACCTTCATCAAACAATGAGCGCAGAATTTCTTTTCCGCATCACGCGTGGTGCCACTCCAGTGCTATGGTGTGATCAGAACACCCACATTAATAGGAACATTACTTCTCTGAAGTAATTTGAATCTTCATTTAGTAAGACTAACCATTTCTTCAAATTTTGTTTTTTAGTATACAGGAAAGTTACAGGTTTTTTTTCTCTTTTATTTGACAAATGAAAGTGATTTTATATTCATCACATTACAAAATAAATAAATGCTCATTATTTAATAAGAAAATTCACATCTGGGCTCAGTGGCTCACACCTGTAATCCCAGCACTTTGGGAGGCCGAGGCGGGTGGATCACCTGAGGTCGGGAGTTCGAGACCAGCCTTACGAACGTGGGGAAACCCCCGTCTCTACTAAAAATACAAAATTAGCTGGGTGTGCTGGCGCGTGCCTGTAATCCCAGCTACTTGGGAGGCTGAGGCAGGAGAATCACTTGAACCTGGGAGGCGAAGGTTGCGGGGACCCGAGATCACGCCATTGCACTTCTGCCTGGGCAACAAGAGCGAAACTCCCAGCTCAAAAAAAAAAAAAAAAATTCACAAGTACAGAAAGAGATGCTGAAGAAGGTAACAGTCACCTAGAACCCCACCCCCAGAGATAACCACCTTGTGGTAACATGTATTTCTCTGCCGTAGCCACTCTTGTCTGAAGGAGGGTTCATAGTAGATAGGCTGTTTTTGTTCATTTGCCTTTAAATATATATATATTGTAAATATTCTTCTGTGCCATTGAATATAAAACATGGTAATTTTTAAATTTGTGTGGTGTGCATGTGTGTGCACTTTTGGGAAACTTGTTTATAGTGACTTTCAAACTGAGCATTTACAAAGAAATTAACAGTTGTTGGGTGTGTTGAATGTGCAGGGTTTTGCTGAACACTTTACAGGGGTGTCTGATCGAGTCCATCACTTCCTGTGGGCTTGTGCAATAGCCTCCTTACTGATACTCCTGCTTTCAGTCTTCCTCCTCTGCAACTTATTTTTCATATGAAAACCTGAATAATCTGGCTGGGCGTGGTGGCTCACACCTGTAATCCCAGCACTTTGGGAGGCTGAGGCAGGCAGATCACAAAGTCAGGAGATCGAGACCATCCTGGCTAACACGGTGAAACCCCTTCTCTACTAAAAATACAAAAAATTGGCCGGGTGTGGTAGCGGATGCCTGTAGTCCCAGCTACTCGGGAGGCTGAGGCAGGAGAGTGGCATGAACCCGGGAGGTGCAGCTTTCAGTGAGCCAAGATGGCGCCACTGCACTCCAGCCTGGTGACAGAGCGAGACTCCATCTCAAAAATAAAAAAGAAAAGGAAACCTGAATAATCTTTCAGGAATGCAAATGAGATCATGTTGCTCCTCTGCTTAAAACCTAATAGCTTCTCCTTCCACGTCTCAAAAAAAGCCAAGCATATAACCAAGATCTGGCCTAGGTCCCAGCATCGCTTCATGTATCGTTGGCCCATCTTTCTGTTTCTTCAGTATGACATTTGTTTCAGCCTCAGGGCCTTTGCACTTCTTTCTGGTTCCCCTGCCCTGGGACATTTGGATAATTGCTTTTTTTTTTTCATTTCAGGTTCTAGTTCAAATTGAATCCAAGTGAAGTGACCCCATAATACATGTTAATTGTGGAAAAAAATTTAAATTTAGCAAAGTAAAGAATAGAGCATGTCACTCTACCATCCACTCAACATTTTTCTGATTTTTTTTCATTTAATTAATTCCATTTGTTCATTCTCTTAACACAATGCCTACAATATGCCAGGTATATTATATTGGTGTTAGGTTGGGCTATAATATTAAAAAGGACAGTCATGGTTCTTGCCCTTGAGGTCTGTTAGATCAGGAATTCAGAAGTGGCTTAGCTGAGTGGTTCTAGCTTGTGGTCTCTCATGAGATTGTAGACAAGATTTCAGCTGGGACTGCAGAGTCATCTGAAGGCTTAACTGGGGCTGGCAGGCCTGCCTCCAAGATGGCTCACTCACAGGGCTGGCGAGCAGTGCTGGCAGTTGACAGGAGGCCACAGTTCCTTGCCACACGGACCTCTCCACATGCTTCTTGCATGTCCTCACAACATGTCAGCAGGTTTCCCCAGAGCAAGTAATCCAAGAGATCACAAGGCAGAAGTGACATGTCTTTATAATCACAGATGCTACCCTGCTGTTCTGCAGTATCCTGTTGGTTCCCCAGTCTACCCTATTCAGTGAGGGAGGGCACTCACTCAGCAAATGCGCCGGGAATCAGTGGGGGCATTTTGGAGGCTTGCCACTCGCTGCCTGTAAAATGAGCATCATAATGGCACGTGTACCGCTACCACCCCCTGCCAGCACAAGGGGAACATGAACCTAACATAATGGGGGCAGGGACCGGGCAGAAGAGGCTTCCCAGAGGAGACACTTAGGCAGAGACTGGGCCGCTGAGTGGGCGTTTGGGAGGTGAGGGTGTTCCAGGCTGAGGGGAGGTTTGTAGGAAGGTCCTGAGTGGGAAGGCACTGCCTGCAGTAGCGCATGGCCTGGAGGAGACAGCAAGGCGGGCCAGGGTCAGAGAGGCCAGGACACACACATCACTGTGTCCTTGAGGGAGATCTTTCTTCTCTAGGAATATAGCTGAGCTTACCCCAGAAACCAGGGGAGAAAATAGGAGCCGAGTTTTCTGGAGTGCGTTTCTTCTGTGAAGTGAGGTTTGTGTGTAGGAGGCATCTGTCCAGAGCTTTTCAAGTTTTATTTCATTATTGCTGGAGGGAACTAGCTCTGGTCCTGTTGGTTGGGACTGAACTGTATTGCTGACTCTTTCCCATGTTCAAAGTTCCCCCTTCCATTAGGGGGACTGTGCTTTGTGCTTCTTCTTGTAACAATATGTTTAGCTTATTTAGCAGCATCAGATTCTCCTTCTGATGTATGCATTCGATAAACCTGGACACCTGTGCAGATTTCTTTTTCGTGGTGGCACTGTGTTTTCTTTTGCTTGTTATGCGTAAGGTCAGATATGTTGTGTTTTGGGTCCCTGACACCTTGGGCTTGGATGAATAATGTCACTTAAGAGGAGGCAAGTAAAAGGCCAGGCACAGTGGCTCATGCCTGTAATCCCAGCACTTTGGGAGGCCAGGGCGGGTGGATCACGAGGTCAGGAGTTCGAGATCAGCCTGGCTAACATGGTGAAACCCTGTCTCTACTAAAAATACAAAAATTAGCTGGGCGTGGTGGCGCATGCCTGTAGTCCCAGCTAATTGGGAGGCTGAGGTGGGAGAATCACTTGAACCTGGGAGGTGGAGGTTGCAGTGAGCCAAGATTGTGCCACTGTACTCCAGTCTGGGTGACAGAGCAAGACTGTCTCAAAAAAAAAAAAAAGAGGATACAAGGGATACAAGTAGAATTTGTAGTGTGCTGATTAACCAAAGACAAGTTCCTCCACCCTTTTCTTTTTGGCCAGAGTTGATCATTTTCAGAATTCATCATTTTGTCAAGATGATTTTTTTGTTGTTAAATATGAATGATTTGCTTTCCTCTGGACTTTTAAGGCTTCCTGAAGTTACATGCAAACATTTGTGCAGTCTCATGTTTGGTTATTGGTTTTTGGGTTTGCTATTTTTGGGCGAGGAGGTCCATATCCTTCATCAGCTTCTCAAGGGGTTTTTTCAGAGGTACAAGGGGAGGCTTTGGTTTGGTTATGACAGTGCTACAGCCAGCAACCCGGGGGCCACCTGGGTGCTGCTCCCCACTTCAAAACGTGTAGCTAGCAGGATGGAAATCCTGTCTACATGGAAATCCATGTGGTGTTGGATAGGCCATGATTCATTTCCCTAAGCCTCAAATGCTTCTATTGTTTGTAGTTTTTCTCCCAGAACCTTCATGATCCATTTTTGTACATTCTTATGGCCTTACGATAAATTCCTAGAAGTGGAATTTCTACATCAAAAGAATAGAAACTTTTAAAGGTTTTTGATACATATTGCCAGTTGCCCTTCTGGAAGGTCTACTGGGTACGTCAGTGTACCTGAGTGTTAACAGTGACGGATCAGTATTCATTTCTCTTATAAGGAAGGAAATGAAAGTCATTTGGTAACGTAGAGGCACAAGTAGACCTGACAGCCTTTGTGTTTCTCTTCTGTTCTTTAGGCCCCCCAGTTCCCTTTACTGCTTTCTTCTTTATGCCACAGATTTAATGCTTGAACACATATTGAAATTTTGGAAAGTTACTGTGAATCTAATGGGGCATAATAGGCAGGTTTTCTTAATCCTGGCAATGACCAAACTAATCACTTGTCTGTGGTGGCTTGGTGGAAAAACAGTTTGTCAGCAGAATTTGGTAAAGAAACTGTCACAAGGACAGGGTGTTGGTCTCATATTTGAGTGCTTCCCTGAGGAAAGAAAAGATAAAGGGAAGAATTGGGTGAATTCATCAGACTGTATTTGGCAGATGGAGATGAAGTGGGTGCAGGTCATCGCCCACGACCTGTTTCCCAGGCTTGCAGAGAAACTGCTGCTCAGGAGCTTGTGACTGTGAGGGCCCCGGGCTGTGGCATGCGTTGGTGCGCTCTCAAGAATGCGGCCATGGCACTCACAGACACATACCAAGCAGCCTCGGCCCCCAGTGCCCCCGCCAGCCTGCTCAGGGGCATGCGGATGACTGGAGCCTGGAAGGCGGGTCTTGCTGGGCAGGACAGATGCCTTACTGTCAGGACAGATGCCTTACTGTAGGCCCAGGAAGAGATCCATGACCGCAGACAGACTTCTGCGTAGGGCCCTGAGGAAAGAGTGGTAAACATGCAGTGAAGGGCGGCCCCACCACTGGTGGCTTCTGACAGGGAGCTGGAGGGTGCAGGTACTGGATGTGTCTCATTGGGATACAAATGAGTGTGCCCCGTGGTTAGGAAGATGAGGAAGTGTAGGCACTTGCAGGGGCCTTTTCTTTTGAGTTAGTGAGTTCCCACCAAACCTGGCCTTGTCTGTTTTTGATGCCTTAGGACTTGGGGACAAGGCCACAGCCTGTGACCCCAGCATCATCTCCCCCCAGGGCCTTGCCACCCTCTAGCTTTCATCCTTGCCTCCTCCTCTGCCCTCTCTTTCTTGTCCGATACAGTAACAAGTGCCTAGAATAAATCTCACACCACCCACTGCTCTGCTGTCAGGGCTACCACCCCGGCCCCACCCTGCCTTGCCCCGGCTCTGATCTCAAAGACTTCCCAGCCTCCTGTTGCCATCTGGGTCTGTCCTCCTTCTGCTAGCAGAGAGACCCTCCCTTAGAAACTTACATCAGATCTTTTCACTACCCAGTTTCCTGTCCCTCGATGGGTACCCATCTCAGTTAGAGTAATGTTCAGCTTCTCTCCACAGCCTGCGTGGTCTGGGCCTGGTTTCCCTCTCGAATTTCCCTCCTGTCACTCCCTTTGTTTACTGCCAGTGCTTTTTCCTCTTAGGGTTCCCTGGGCCCTGCCCTTCACTCAGCTTCTGGTGCCTGGCTCTTTCAGACCCATGCAGGCCCCAGCTCACGTGGCATCTTTTCGGAAAGACCTTCCCTGATGGCCCAGGCCACAGTACCCACACCAGCATCAGCTCTTTGTCCTCTTCCCCTTTTCATTTCTTTGCAGCTCATGCCATCTGAAACTACCTCATTCAATTATTGATAGATCTGTTTGGAATTCCAGGAGTCCCTTAGCGATCCCATTCTTCTAAAGACTCACATGGCCTCAGAATGCCATGTTACAGTGGAGAGTCTGACTTCTTGTTTTCTGAGACGGAGTCTCACTCTGTTGTCCAGGCTGGAGTGCAGTGACACAATCTCTGCTCACTATAACCTCCGCCTCCTGGGTTCAAGCGATTCTTGTGCCTCAGCCTCCTGAGTAGCTGGAATTACAGGTGCCTGCCACCACGTCTGGCTAATTTTTGTATGTTTAGTAGAGATGGGGTTTCATCATGTTAGCCAGGCTGGTCTCGAACTCCTGACCTCAGGTGATCCACCCGCCTGGGCCCTCCAAAGTGCTGGGATTACAGGCAGGAGCCACTGCGCCCGGCCTGACCTCATATTTGAATACCGAGTTTTAGTTCTGGAGGAGCTGCAGGTTTTATGAAAAGGGAACACATTTGATTCCTCAGAGCAGCCACAGGCAAGCTCCCTGAAGTAAAGTGCACGTGTGCATGTGTGTGCACACTCACACACACGTACACACACATTCACAAACAGGACATCTCTTTTAAACAGAAATGGCCACCTGCATTTGAGAAAATAAAGTTTCATGCAGAAGAAAATGACATGTTAAATTCAATCATCAAGATTTAGACTGGTGGGAATTCTGCACAACAAATGACTTGGTTTAATTAACATGGAAATTGCGAGGAAAAAAAATGAAGTGGAACCTGTGGATTTAAAAATTAGGAAGTTTTAAGATTTCCATCGTAATTTTTTAAAAACAATATATTTTACTTCCAAAACCCTGCGTTTTCACATGGTAGCTATCTGCTGGAGCTGAGTAGCTGCTGCTCTCTTGAACAGCATCACCCAGATGGGAGAGCCCCCTTCCCCCCAACCCCCATACACTCCTATGTGTACAACTTCCTGAACCCTGTAAGCATTAGAGCTTGCAGCCTCCGCTTTTTCTGTTTCCTTCTTGATGGAAAGACTGGCAGCAGGATTTACTTGGTTGCTACATTTGTGAATTTGTAAAATAATTCATGCTCTGCTAGGTCTGTAACTTGGGAGGCTTGGTGTGCACGGGCATTTAGCAGCAACTCAGAGCATATGGAAGACTGTCACTGGCAAGAGCAAAGTGCCCCCAGGACAGAGCCAGTGACGACTAGCTGTGTATCCTCAGTCTGATGGCGGTGGAAGTGAGGCAGCACCAAGGAGCAGAAACAGGAAGTTTCCACTGATGACCACCCTGCCCCCAGCTAGGCTGAAAGGCCTCCCCAGAGCCCTTGCATCAGCCTGGCTTTGCACTGGTCTGGGGGATGTTGCTTGTTAGAGCCAGTGAAGAAGAACGGTAGTAAGTTACCTGATGGCCAAGGCTCTGTCTGACCCTGTCTGCTGTCGTGTTCCTGGCACAGAATAGTCTTTGTTGAAGGAACGAATTAGTGCATCCTTGCAAGCCTTGGAGGACCTGTCTATAATAGGCCCACTCTATAGGGTCTTTGTGAGAATTAAATTAAAACCTCTATGAGAAACCTAACTAGAGACAATTGGAAGTAACTTAAATATTTGTTCATTGGGAACAGCTACATAATGGTGGCTGTCATTCTGTACAACACTCTGTGGCTGTTAAAGAGCTAGAGGTAGTTTTATGTGGATTGATGTGTTCAATGTGTTCAATGGAAAAGCAAGGGTAATATAATCCCATTTATACTACAGAGAAAAATTGGGTCTGTAAATATGTTGAGAAAGGTCTGTCGATAGTGGTTATCTTTTGAGAGTGTAATGGATCGGGGTGGGTATGGCCTGGAGACTTGAGGGGGAATTTTTCACTTTTTATTTCACATACATCTGTCATTGGCACAGAAAATTAAGCAGTAAACCTAAAGAAACAGAATAGTGCTTGTTGTATAGTTAGATCAATAACTTGTAACTATTATAAAAGGTAGTTATAAAGTTAGTAAGGGCCAAAGGTCCAACTAGAGTAGGTCGGTTATAGAGCAAAACAGTTTAATCAGTTGTTGTTTAACTTTTATGGAATGCAACTTCTTTAGCTTTAATTTGGAGAGCCAAACTATGGCCCTAGTCTTTTTTTTTTTTTTTTTTTTTTGAGTTGGAGTTTCGCTCTTGTCCAGGCTGGAGTGCAATGGTGCTATCTTGGCTTACTACAGCCTCCACCTCCCGGGTTCAAGCGATTCTCCTGCCTCAGCCTGCCAGGTAGCTGGGATTACAGGTGTGCACCACCATGACTGGCTAATTTTGTATATATATTTTTTAAGTAGAAATGGGGTTTCACCGTGTTGGCCAGGCTGGTCTCAAACTCCTGACCTCAGGTGATCTACCCACCTTGGCCTCCCAAGGTGCTGGGATTACAGGTGTGAGCCACCGTCCCCGGCCCCTAGTCTTTTATTGTATTGTATTGTATTATTTTTTAGTCAGGTTTATTGAGGTATAATTTACATATCATAATATTCCCCTTCTTTATTATACAGTTCTATGGACTTTGACAAATACATACACTTGTGAAATTGCCACCACTTTTGAGATACAGAACAGTTCTATCACCCCCTAGAATTCCCTTGTGCGGCCCTTTTGTAGTCATCCTTTCTCTCTTCTCCCAGCTGCTGGCAACCCCGATCTGTTTTTTTGTCCCTGTAGTTTTGCCTTTTCCAGAATGTCATATCAATGGAATAGTACAGTCTGAAGCCTTTGAATCTGGCTTCTTTCATTCAATATAATGGGTGAGGAGTCAACCACGTTGTTGCATGTTATCCACATTTCCTCCTTTTGTGTCTCTGAGTAGTATTCTCTTGCATAGATGTACCACAGTTTGTTTATCCATTCACCAGCTGAAGGACAGTGCTCCAGGGTCCTAGAGCACAGAACTCTGGCTTTGTTGTCTTTATTTCTACCAGTTGTCTCTCTCTCTGTCTCTCTCTCTCTCTCTTTTTTTTTTTTAAACCCTAGAAGATTATTAAGATTTATAAGACTGGGTATGGTGGCTCATGCCAGTAATCCCAATGCTTTGAGAGGCCAAGGCGGGAGGATCACTTGAAGCCGGGAGTTCAAGACCAGCTTGGGCAATGTAGCAAGACCCCATCTCTACAAAAAATTGAAAAATTAGCCGGGTGTGGTGGTGCACACATGTAGTCCCAGCTACTCAAGAGGCTGAGGCAGGAGGATCACCTGAGCCCAGGAGTTTGAGGTGATAGTGAGCTATGACTGCACTACTGCACTCCAGCCTGGGCCACAGCATAAGCACTTGTCTCCAAAAATGTTTAAAAGATTTACAATATAGTCTTTTTCAGAGTCTCCATAGGAAAGGAGCGGCACGAAATGCAAATTATTTGGAGGTTTTGGAGGTTTCAAACTTTTAATTATTTGGCACATATAGTGCTTACTGTGTGCAGGCACTGTTCTAAATATTGCTTTCAAATATTTAAAAGTGCTTAGAACAGTTACAGCACATAGTAAATGCTATATATCTGCTTGTTAAATAAATAAAAATTTAAGTTTCCAAATAATTTGTATTTCACATAAAAGAGAAGAGATGTGGGACAATATAAATAGGCAGGAGACCAGGGTTGTAGACCCGGGTACTATCACATTCCCAGCCTACCCCTTAACCTAGTCCCTTGGGTGAATTACCGACTCTGGGTCTCACTTACTAACATGAAAGGAGGTTCATAATCTGAATCCTCCTGAAGTAACAGATAATATCTCAGCTCTTAATAGTTGAACTCTAAAATTTGGTCAGTATAAAAGTAATGTTATAAAATGTGTCTATATCTGTTTATTTTACACTGTATTGGGCCTGGATAATTGGTTTCTTCCTTTTTACAAGTATATAACATCCTATTGGGATCTGTATTAAAAGTGTACTAAAAACATTCACCACATGGTGGTGCTCCCTTCAAAAGCCAAACTGAAAATTGTAGGCCAGCATTATTAGGCATGGAGTTGATAGGGGCAGCTAGAGTGCCAGTGTGTGTGTGTGTGTGTGTGTGTGTGTGTGTGTGTGTATGTATGTATGTATGTATGTAGAGATGGGGCCTCACTATGTTGCCCAGGCTGGTCTTGAACTCTTGGCCTCAAGTGATCTTCCCACCTCAGCCTTCTAAGTAGAGTGCCAGTTTATATTCTACATTTGTGCTTTAAGTTTTTTTTTTAGGAAAGTAGGGTCCTGTCATTTTATTAGCTTGATAACTTATACAGATGCCAAAATATAGGAACATTTGTTCTTTCTTAGGCACTATGACATATTCATGTACATTAACTGATGTTATACTTTTTAAGTGTTCCAAATATCTTCACTCAGAAGTTTATGTGCTTGACAGGAAAAGAAAAAATACATCTGTAAGGAAAATATCATAGGTATTTATCCTTCAAAAGCTGATGTTTTTATTTATTTATTTATTTTTAACCTAATGTGTTCTTAAGTCATACTGGGATAGCAGCAGTACCCAGCCTAAGAGAAGCTGCAGTATAGTTTCCTTGGTCAAATGACTTTTTCTTTCTTTCTTTCTTTCTTTCTTTCTTTCTTTCTTTCTTTCTTTCTTTTTTTTTGAGACAGAGTCTTACTCTGTCGCCCAGGCTGGAGTGCAGTGGCAGAATCTTGGCTCACTGCAACCTCCTCCTCCTGGGCTCAAGCAATCCTCCCACCTCAGCCTCCTGAGTAGCTGGGACTACAGGCACGTGCCACCACGCCCAGCTAAGTTTTGTATTTTCAGTAGAGATGGGGTTTCGCCATGTTGAGCAGGCTGGTCTCAAACTCCTGGCCTCAGGTGAGCCACCAGCCTTGGCCTCCCAAAGTGCTGGGATTACAGGCATGAGCCACTGCGCCCAGCCAAAAGTTGGTGTTTTTTAAAAATGCTTCCTGGTAACTGCCTTAGGGAGAATAATGTTAACATTTCAGTTGTGATTCTCTTGAAGCACAGTATTTCCCTGCCTTTTAGATTTGAAATGGATACTTCTAAGCAGTTGTGACTGGCTGGATTTCAGTCATTTGCATCGGAACACTGGTCTGGTCAGCTCACCTGCATCTTTGGTAGAGAGATATCTCCCAAACATACACTCTCCCTGAAGGATTTTCATCCTTCATATGCTTATCAATTCACTTGCCAAGTATTTACTGTTTGTCCACATGAGTACAAGGCATTGAGCTTGTGCTACTGTAGACTCACAGATGGTCATGATTTTCAGGAATTGAATAGAGAAGATGAAACACTGAGACACTGGATTCAAATGCTAGACCTTACTGGGTTGACGTTAGTAATAGACATGTGAAGAATTATAGCGGTTGAGAGGAAAGAGACATCTCCTCACTAGGGTGACTGGTCAGGGAAAAAGATGGGAGTGGTTTTTGGTGGGAGAAGAGGAGGAGACGGGATCTGGGCATATGAAGAGGCCTGGGGTACTGAGGTGGAATTTCACCACACCCCAAATCTGTTGAAAAGAGGAAAGTGTACAGGCAGGAGACACAGAATCTGGCCAGAGTGAACGTCCTGAGCAAGGGCATGGGAAGAGGAAAACGCAGGGCACAGGGATTAGGTGAGGATCCAACTGAATGCTTGCCCAAGGGGCTTCACTGTCGAGGATTTTGACTGAGATGGGGGCAAACATGATAGACAAACTTTAGGGACAATTTAGCATTGTCTTCAAACACAGGTATGAGGGAGACTTTTGCTGGTGATAGGACAGATTATCCTGAAAATTGACCTGACAAAAATACTTAGACCTGATCCCTAAAATATAATAAACATCTTTTTAATGAATAGCTGAACTTGCAAGAAAAAAGGTAAATCCCCAAGGCCTATAAAATAAAAGATGAGCTGGCCGGGTGCAGCGGCTCACACCTGTAATCCCAGCACTTTGGGAGGCCAAGGCGGGTGGATCACCTGAGATCAGGAGTTCAAGACCAGCCTGACCAGCATGGAGAAACCCCATCTCTACTGAAAATACAAAATTAGCCGGGCATGGTGGCACATGCCTGTAATCCTGCTACTCGGGAGGCTGAAGCAGGAGAATCACTTGAACCTGGGAGGTGGAGGTTGCAGTGAGCCGAGATCGTGCCATTGCACTCCAGCCTGGGCAACAAGAGTGAAACTCCATCTCGAATTAAAAAAAAAAATTAAAAAAATAAATAAAAAATAAAAGATGAGCTGAAAATAAGAAAGACAAGCCAAAACTATAAACGTCTTGGCATTGTTTGCTAATTTCAGTAACCAAGATGCTTTTTTCCCCCAATGTTTTGTTTTTGTTGCTATTGTTTTGAAATAGGGTCTTGCTCTATCGTCCAGGCTGGAGTGCAGTGGTGCAATCATGGCTCACTGAAGCCTTGACCTCCTGGGCTCAAGTGATCCTCCCACCTCAGCCTCCTGAGTAACTGGGACTATAGGTGTGGGCCATCATGCCTGGCTAACTCTTTTTTTTTTTTTTCCATTTTGTAGAGATGGGGTTTTGGGGTTTTACCATGTTGCCTAGGCTGGTCTTAAACTCATGGGCTCAAGTGTCCTTCTGTTTCAGCCTCCCAAAATGCTGGGATTACAGACATGAGCCATTGTGCCCGGCTCCCCAATAGTTTTATTGAGGTATAACTGACATAAAATAAACTGCACATATATAAAGTATACAATTTGATAAATTATATGTATATGCCCACAAAACGATCACCACAATTAAGATAGTGAAAAGCCCATCATCCTCAGAAGTTTCCTTATGATTCTTTGTAATTCTTCCCTGATTTACCTCCTTCCCGGTCCAATACTTACCTGTTTTCTGTCACCATAAATTAGTTTTCATTTATATAAAATTTTAGAAAATACAGTCATATACTATGTACTCTTCTTTGCCTGACATAATTATCTTGAGATTCATCCATGTTTTTGGATCAATAATTTGTTCCTTTTTATTGCTGAGTACTATTCCATTGTGTGGATGGACCATAATTTGTTTATTCATCTGCTGATGGGCATTCGTTTCCCTTTTTGGGCTAATACAAATAAAGCTGCTAGAACACATATGAAAATATCTTTTTTACTTTTATTTTTTGCCTTTTTCCTGCAGTATGAGCAAAGCTTTGTGTGGACATTTGCTTTCTTTTCCTTTGGGTAAATAGGAGCAGGATCGCTGGTCATATGGTAGCTGTCGATGACACTTGCATCTTAAGGGCTGTTTGGGGAACTGGAGACATAATCTTGGGCCTATGAGTAGACAGGGACTTGGAATTCAGACTACCCTATAAAGCTAAGATCATTGATTGGCTACACTTTGAGCAAAATGATAGACTAGAAAGAATAAGCTGTTGGCAGAATATTTAAAAAAGAAACTTGCCAGGCATGGTGGCTCATGCCTGTAATTCTAGCACTTTGGGAGGCTGAGGTGGGCGGATTGCCTGAGCTTAGGAGTTCGTGACCAGACTGGGCAACATGGAGAAACCTCATCTGTTAAAAAAAAAAAAAAAAAAAAAAAAGCAAGCAAACAAACAAAATTAGCCAGGCATGGTGGCGTGCATCTATAGTCCCAGCTACTTGGGGGGCTGAGGCTGAAGTATCTCTTGAACCCAGGAGGTTGAAGCCGAAGCTGAGATTGCACCACTGCACTCCATCCTGGGTGACAAAGTGAGACCCTATCTCAAAAAAGAAAGAAAGAAAGGAAGTTAGAAAGTGGGGGAGGGAGGGAAGGAGGAAGTGAGGAAGGAAAGAAAGGAAAGAAAACAAAGAGAAAGAAACTTGTCTGATTTGGTCTGCACTTTGAGAGGAAACAAAAGCCTCCCGAGATAACTTTTATTCTAAGCATGCCTTCTTTTAAACTTTGTTTGAATTTACCTGGCCTCTGTAGTTTGTGAAATTCCAAGAAGAGACATTATTTTAGAGAGATACTAGGTTGCTAGAGTTCCTAGGTTACTACAGTTCCTAGTTAGCTGGCAGAAGTCAATGCATATCCTCTTGGACTATATCTATCTTTTTCTCAGTCTTAACACCAGATTCCCAAAGATAAAGCTTCTCCAAACATGATCTCACAATCCAAAACTAAGAACATGAGAAAACAAACAACCTTGCATCACAGAGCAGGAAAATGAACAGTAGAACTATAGTACTTTATAGCTTTAGATATAAAAACTGTCAGATTCAGAATATAAAATACTGGTTTAAAAACATTTAAAGAAATAAAATGTGAAATAGAAAACAAGTAAGGACTAAAATCCTATGAAGAAAAATCAAATAATTGAAAAAGAACTAAAAAAGAAATGAAAACTACGATCAGTGAAATTAAAACTTCAGTGGATGGGTTTAACAAGTTAGACACAACTGAAGAGAGATTTAGTAAACTGAGGGATAAAGCTGAAGAAATTATACAAAACGCAGCATAGAGAGACAGAAGTCTAAAATATAAGCCTATAAGGAGAGAGAAAAGAAGTCAATAGAGATAACAGATGAGAGGCAATATTTGAGGAGATATTGCTAAATAATTTCCAAGAATAGTGAAAAACAAGAATCTTTAGATTCAGGAATCAGAGCAAATCCCACGTGGAATTAAAAAAAAAAAGTCTTCTCCAAATATAAGGCCAATAGAACACCAAAGACAAAAAGAAGATCTTAAAAGCAATCAGAGAGAAACTGATTACCTCCCAAGGAACCCTATTAAACTCAAAGGAGACTTCTCTACAGCAACGATGGAAACCAGAAAGAAGACAGTGGAATAGTATCTTAAAAGCGCTGAGAGAAAAATTATTGTCAACCTAGAATTTTAAACTTAGCTAAAATATAATTTAGTAATGAGAGCATGATAATGACATTTTCAGATAAACAAAAACTGACGTCTCCAGCACGGTCTCACAAAGGAACTTTTATACTTTCAAAAAAGAGAAAATGATCCAAAAAGGAAGAATGTCTGCAATGCAAGAAAGAATAGTGAGGGAAAAGAAAAAGTGGAATGAATAGAGAATTACTCATGTGGTATCACATGGCAGCTCACTCAGGAATCATAAAGCTGGCCTTGGGATAACAGAGCTAAACTTTAGAGTCCTGAGTCCTGTTAATACTCAATCCTCTGTGAAATTCAATTAAGTGAGCTTCAAGTTAACCTAAAAAGCTGTGGTGAGGCTGGGTGCGGTGGCTTATGCCTGTAATCCCAGCACTTTGGGAGGCCGAGGCAGGCGGATCACCTGAGGTCAGGCGTTCAAGACCAGCCTGGCCAACATGGCGAAACCCCGTCTCTACTAAAGATACAAAAATTATCTGGGCGTGGTAGCTACTCGGGAGGCTGAGGCAGGAGAATCACCTGAACCTGGGAGGCGGAGGTTGCAGTGACCAGAGATCGTGCTACTGTACTCTAGCCTGGGCGACAAAGTGAGACTCCATCTCAAAAAAAAAAAGAAGCAGCTGTGGTGACTCTTTTCTTGAGGTCTTTGGGGGCTGCCTGTTGGTGGACAGGCTGGTGTGAAGTTGGTAACCCTGGAGGAGCTGGGGGGAGTTGCAGGGCTAGTGTAGACAAGCTACAGAAGCCACAAGGGAGGTGCTGCTTAGAGGGGGCTCTTTATTCTTTGTTTGGTTTTAATTTGAGACGGGTTCTTCCTATGTTGCCCAGCCTGGTCCCAAACCCCTGGGCTCAAGCGATCCTTCTGTCGCAGCCTCCCAGAGCGCTGGGGATACAGGTGTGAGCCACCGTGCCTGGCCTCTTTACTCTTATTAATTTAATGCTGGTTTTCCTAGATCTTTGTCTTTTTTTCTGGATTTTGGGAGATTTCTTTCCTTGAGTATTTTTCACTTATTTTCTATTAATTTTTTATTTTGGCAGTCATACTTTTTAACTACCACAGCTCTTATTTAAAAAATCCTTCTCCTAGTATCACATTCTTGATTTCTGGGCATATAATCTTTATGGGTCTCTCTGAGGATATGAGTTACGGTTTTTTGTAGTTTGGATTATCTCCAGTTTCCTGAATTATCTGTTTCCTTCAGGATAATCTGTTCATCTTGGTCTTTTTCTGTGATGCTCTAGGCTTTCCTCAGCAGTCTGGTAATCCTGGTTGTCCATTCATGCTTAAGAACATGGGAATGGAAGGGTTGTTGGGAGTCCTATATATGTGGATGGGGTTGTCCATTGGCTGGTTTCAGTATTGGACTAATGAGTAGAGGAATCAAGGAACCTCTCAGGGCTTTGTGTTGGGACGCTGACACACTGCATTAGTACCTTCTAGACTATGAGCAGGGGAATCGAGGAACCTCTCAGGGCTTTGTGTTGGGACGCTGACACACTGCATTAGTACTTTCTAGACTGTGAGCAGGGGAATCGAGGAACCTCTCAGGGCTTTGTGTTGGGACGCTGACTCACTGCATTAGTACTTTCTAGACTGTGAGCAGGGGAATCGAGGAACCTCTCAGGGCTTTGTGTTGGGACACTGACTCACTGCATTAATACTTTCCAAACTTTATGTTCTTCAGAGAAGACCCCTCCTTGCTGGGGGTGAGGAGGTGGAGAAGGGGGTCAGGCGTGTGCCTTGGCTGGCTGCCGCTTCATATACAGATGTATGATCCCTGGTTTTCCCCCGCCCTCTGTGTCTCACTCCCTTCCTCCACTGCACTTGCCATCTTCATATTTGGGGCTCTTCTGGGCAGATGGGCTTGATCCTCCCCTGTGAATTCCTCTGCTCTCCTTTGCCAAGCAATGCTTGCCCATCCACTTTCAGATCCCCCAGTTTGTTGAAATATCTAGTATGATGACAGCTTCTCTCTGTTCTCACCATTGTCGTGGTTTATACCTTTTTTACTCCTTGGCTGTAATTTAAAGGGGTCACAGGCAGGAGGGGGATGAGTGCATGTGCTCAGTCCACCATCTTGACCGGGAGCCCCAGAGGCATCATTTCAATTCCTGTGATATTATGGATTCCTACGGGTAGGAAAAACACAGCCCATTCAACCAAATATACTTTAACCCCTAGAGATTTAGCTTTAACTTGTTTAGAATTGTTTAAAAGTCCCTTGTATTTTGCAATTTTTTCATTTTCTCCTTGAAAGTAAAAACATTTGTGGCAAATAGGGAAGAAAAACTTTCCAGTTAATCGAGAATTAGGATAAGTGAGATTTAAATATTATCAGATACTGATAAGAACTATGGCTTTTAAAGAATGTCGTCTTAGAATCAGTTTCTAATTACTTGTGTGCAGAAGAGTCCTGCAGCTGTGAGGTGATCACAGTCTTTGGCCTAAGCCGCTGCCAGGTGAGTGAAAGCCAATCTGGAGTCACAGAGTGGCAGCGACTGCACCGGAGATGTGTGTGCCATTTGTTAAGATGATTCAAATGGTAGTTATGGCAACGAAGATCCACAGAGGGAGAAAGAAAGATACTGGAAAAGCAGCAGCACAGTTTAATAACAGTCATCGTTCATGATGGCAAGGTTGTTTACTATAAAAATTCCATCCTTCTTGCCTCTGTGCTGCCCCCCACCATTTTTTTATTTGACATTAGGGCTTGCTGATTTATGGCATAACGCAGTACATTTCACCTCTGAAACAAAGTCTGTAAAATCTTGAGATACATTAAAGTCTTTATTCCCCAACGCTAAAGACCTCATACTGTTTAGTCCTCTATACATTTAGCCCTTTATGCTTGGGGAGGGGGAGGTTATAAATTTCTAGAGGGAACTGGTTTGGCAATGGTATGTTTGATGGTGAAATGCCTTGACTAAACAAACAAGGCTGCTCCAGAAACGCACACACAGCAAACCTATATGCCATATAAGTAACGTGTTATGTGGGGAGTTACTTTAGGTTTAAAACAAATGTCATACTCTTGATGCTTTTAGGTAGCTATTATCTTGGTAAGGATAAGACAGAAATATGGTGAAGTTGCATCTGATTTTGAGGGATACTGCGGGCAAACCTGACAGCTAGCTTGGTTACTAGAGGTTTAATTAGTTACAGCTGCTCTGCCATTGTATTAATAGAGCCACTCTGCTTTCAGGCACCGTGGATGCCTTTTATAATTTGGATGTTCTTAAAAAGAGCACTGTGTGAAAGTGAGCAGCCCTGGGCTGGGCGCGGTGGCTCACGCCTGTAATCCCAGCACTTTGGGAGGCCGAGGTGGCTGGATCACGAGGTCAGAAGTTCAAGACCAGCCTGGCCAAGATGGTGAAACCCCTTCTCTACTAAAAACTACAAAAAAATACTCCGGGCGCAGTGGCAGGCACCCGTAATCCCAGCTACTCTGGAGGCTGAGGCAGGAGAATCGCTTGAACCCAGGCAGCAGAGGTTGCAGTGAGCCAAGATCACACCACTGCACTCCAGCCTGGGCGACAGAGTGAGACTCAGTCTCAAAAAAGAAATTGAACAGCCCATTTTGTGAACCACTTCAAAAAAAAGCAAACACATTTTCCTCTGGCTTTTGGCTGTTTTAGGAAGAAGCCATACGGTGAACCAGGTGATGCTGAGGTTATCTGGATCCAGGCCATGCAGATGAAGCCATATTTACCTTTGTGATATTGGGGCTGATCTTGGAGCTGTCTGGATCTGACCAGTCTCCAGATGAAAACTCTTGCAACTTTCGTTTTTGGATAGTGCTCACCTCGTATCTGTACTCATACCTGCTATTTCTAGGCGAATTGTCCCCTTTCTCCTCCCTCTTCCCTCATCTCCCTCTCTCCTCTGCCTGGCTGACACCAGGAAGGAGGAGTTTTCTTTTATTTAGATAAAAAAAAGTTGAGAGGAGGGAGCTCCAGAAATGTGGGATACTCAGCACTGGAGACATTTGGGCTGGAATTCTTGTTTCCATTCTTTTCTTACCATATGACCAAGTAAGTCCAAGAAAGTAGATTGGATTCTGAGTGGGCAGTGAAGGTGGAAATGTGGTCCTAAAGAGAACGGGCAAATTAAGAAAAGATTGTTTTAAGACGGTCAAATTGTTTTGCCTGTTGAAGAAGGTGATCAGACCCTAATGAAACTGAAAATGAGGAGAGTGTTCCCATCTCCTGCCTGGTCCTAGCGACTCTGCAAATGGGTGCCTGATTGGTCTGTTGGCTCCGAAGCCAGCCTTTGCTGGATATATTCAGCCTGTTTTGAAGTTGTGCAGAGAACCTCACTTGCGTCATTCTGAAGATGCAGTGAGTCAGCGCAGTCCCAAGAGAGCAGTAATGGCCCCAAACAGAAACTTGGAATGAAAAATAGCCATGGATTTAAAGACATAGCACATTCTTCCTATGACTTCATTTGGTAATGGTAAGATTAATTCACAGAAAACCCTTCTTGAGTGGCGTACCTTAAACACATGTAGAATGATTTTTTTCTTTGCTTTTCCCATTTAGCCTTTTGAAACAGGATACACAGTAGGGTGATTGGTTTGGGAGGGCACTGGTACAGTAATTCTCCACCTCTCACTTGCCCGTGTGGGTGCCCCATCCCCACCCTCAGGCACACACGCACTCTTAGCTGCTTTTGGACTCCTCCCGCAATGTCACAATAGTTTTCTTTGAACATTCTTGACCCTCAGTCATGTTGACATGCGTTTGGATTTTCAGTGGAGAAGAATTGCCAGAGAAGAATCTTCCTCTGATTTTAACCATTGACCATATTTATATATGCAGTTTCAGCTTGACTTTTAAATTGATAATCTTTTAATAGAATTCCAGATAACATCTTACTGTAACAAACACCAAGGGGATTATCCAAATTCCTATTTGAAAATATGTCTTTTATATTACCAGATTTGCCAGCTGCATTATTATCTATTAGTGTGTACTAAAAGTATATTATTTTGGCTTATTTTGAGATTAGATAATTCCCAGTGGAATTCTCCCCTTAACCATCTAAATCTGTATTTTTTTTTCCCCCATTTAGTTTCCCAAACAGTGAGGCTTCTGGGCAGGAAATGAGAGAAGAGGAGGAGGTAATATAGAATAATGCAGTGGCTTTCAAGCATTGTGACCCGTATGAGGAATACATATTCAGTTATGACTTAGCATTCACATATGCACACATACATATACGTATATACATCACATTCACACATATGCATATATGTACATATACAGCTGAAGAAGGTCTGTGGATTAGTGCTTTTCCTTATTGTGGAGCACAGTGAGTGATATTTTCTTTTTCTTTTTCTTTTTTTTTTGAGATAGTCTTACTCTGTTGCCCAGGCTGGATTGCAGTGGTGTGATCTCAGCTTACTGCAACCTCCACCTTCCAGGTTCAAGCAGTTCTCCTGTCTCAGCCTCCCAAGTAGCTGGGACTACAGGCGTGCGCCACCATGCCTGGCCAATTTTTTTGTATTTTTAGTAGAGACGGGGTTTTGCTATGTTGGTCAGGCTGGTCTCAAACTCCTGACCTCAAGTGATCCGCCTGCCTTGGCCTCCCAAAGTGCTGGGATTACAGGCGTGAGCCACTGTACCTGGCCGATATTTTCTATTTTATTTCATTTTGAAAAAGATAGGCTGTGACTCCTTAGTAGTGGATCTCATGACTAAGAATGGATCCTGACCCAAGTTTGAAGAGACTGGTAGGGGTAAATTTAGAGCCTGGGGCTCCAAAGTTTGTCTACCCAGTTTTAAATCCTGGCTTTCCCCTTAACTTGGGTGGGATCACACCATTAACCGTGTTACCCCTCTGAAGCTTTGGCTCCCACACCTGTGAGATGTGAATGTTGATAACACACACCCACCTCATAGGATTAATGAGAACATGCCAAGATATAATGCGCTGAAGGTCTTAGCATGCCTGCGCGGAGCCCCAGCAACTGTTAGCTGCTGCTGCTGCCGCCGTGGTGGTGACTGTCCTTACTAAGATGCTGCAGCTGGATTGGCTTCTTGGGAAGTTGTGGAATTCTGTTCCCTGAGGATGTTGGGAAGGACAGATTGTACTTACCAAGAGCATTTATTGTTGTTTTTATTTTCTTAAACATTTCCAATGAAAGTCATCAAACCTATAAAGTTGAAAGAACAATGCACCTAGATTCATCAACTCTTAACACTTGCTATCTCTCTTACATAGAAACATTTCCCTTTTACCAATCCACCTGGAAATTGGCTATATACTCACGATAGCCAAGAACAAGAACACTCTCTTACACCATCACATCATTGCCACACTTAAGGAAATCCACACTGATCCAGGAACATTATTCGATATACAGTCCATATTCAGAATCCTCCAGGTATCAGTAATATTTTAATTATGACCCATTTGGTGAATTTAAGATGGATTAGATGGCCTATGGAGTTATTCATGGAGCTGAAGACTTCTGTGAAGTAAAAAATAACCACCCAGTGTTAAGTGTAACTCTCATATGGAATATTAAATCAATTGTGTGTTTTTTTTGGCATCCTTGATGTGAACTCTGGAGACCTGATGAGATGGAGGCTGTGATTGTTTACTCTGTGTTAGCTTGGACACTTAGCTTGGCAGTAATCACAAGAGCTTTAGGGAGTGCATCCTTTGCTAGTTCATAAAGATGTATTCTGATAACGGGGGACCAAAAGGATATATCCTGAATTGCAAAGTCGAGCAGTAGATTACATTTGGATTTGAATGTAAGTGGCTGTGAATTAGAAATATTTGTTGTAATTAGAAAGTGTCTAGGTAGGAATGTAAGGTCTCCCCTCAAATTGAGAATGACAAGGCTGTCTTCTAAGGACAGAATTTAAGGTGAACACTGTGGAAGTTTGTGCATGTGTTTTTTGTTTGTTTGTTTTTTTGTTTTTTGTTTTTTTTGTGACAGAGTCTTGCTCTGTCGCCCAGGCTGGAGTGCAGTGGCGCAATCTCCACTCACTGCAACCTCTGCCTCCTGGGTTCAAGCGATTCTTCTGCCTCAGCCTCCTGAGTAGCTGGGAGACAGGCGGGCACCACCACGCCCAGCTAATTTTTGTAGTAGAGACGGGGTTTCACCATGTTGGCCAGGCTGGTCTCAAACTCCTGGCCTCAGGTGATCTGCCCACCTCAGCCTCCCAAAGTGCTGGGATTACAGGGGTGAGCCACAGCACCCAGCTTGTGCATGTGTGTTTTTAAGAAAACATACACAAGGTAAGGAAATTCAAGCAACCAAAAAAAGACACTTGATAAACAGTAAGTCCCATCTTGCTAGTTTCTTCTGAATTTCTCCAGGGCCACTTTAATTGATTCTAAAATGTACATTATTTCTCATTTTTAAAAAAATCTCTAAAATCAGGGTATATCTTAAAAGCAATATAATGCCATGGTTTAATTGGCACATGATTTAGTGATACATAAAATAAAGGCACCTCTTGCAGTGGCATCTTCGATTTGAAGAAGTATAATATTCTATGAATATACAAATTTCTGTGTTTTTTTGTCCCCCCAACCCCTGCCCTTTTAAAGACATATAGTAATACAGTGGGGTTATAGGTTTATATACTGCTACTTAGCTGTGCAGAGAAATTACAGCATTTAAAAAAATCACCAATCTGTCTTCCTCATAAGTCATCATCTAGAAATGGGGAGAAGCAAAGAGTGGTATTTTGGCCAGTTAATAAGGTCTTATATTCTTTTGGCTTAAACAGTATCTTTTGGGTAAATTCTGGATTTTTTCATATATCCTGCCGTCCCCCATTAAAAACCAGCATCTGGTCTTGGGGGATTTTGAGATTTTTGTGGAGGTGAGGGAGGCCCTGGCCTATGCTTGCTGCCTTTGCTCATCTAGTCTGGTCTGGTCTGGTCCCTGGGCCTTTTGCAGGTATCCCCTGAAGTGTGGTTGGTGGTCTTGAATTTTTTTCTTTTGTCTCCATCAGGGCCAGGGAACTGTCCTTGTTTCCTTTTGGTACATTCACCCTGCAGCAGATGTCATGGCTTCCAAGTTGAACTTCACTCTCTTTCTTACTAGTTAAGCTACAGGAGGCTTAGAGTGCTAAAACCGAGATCCTTCCCCTGCATAAGGCCATGCAACACGGCCATTTTATTCTGTAGCCATCCGTGTTGGGATGGGTGGAAGGTTGCATCTGCGAGGTGGGGTCTTCTCCTAGAGTTTCAATTAGGAAGTGGGGCAAAAGCCCCAGTGCCTTCCCTTCAACCTGACGACCAGTCTGCCCTCTCTCCACCTGTGCTAGTTATCAATTTCTTGCTTGTTATCTCCAAATCCATTCTGCTTTGCCATGTTTCGTGACATGGGAACTGGACTCTGTCAACAGTTTTCCTTTGCCTGCTGGCGAGGTGTTAGGCTTTGTCAACAGAGTGCTGGAGGGACATGGCAAGGTCATGGTGGGAGGAGGGCGTCCTTTCCCAGTGTGCTGATTTTCACTGGTGTGTGAGTATCAGTGGACTGGCGTGCAAGATGCCCAGAAACACATAGCAGCCATCATAGACAGCCCAGTGGGTGGTACCGTGCACCAGCTCCAACCACACACACCCTGCAGGGAGTTTCTCCACCACGTGGTGGGCTGCTGCCCTGGGCCAGCTCTGGATCACGCCCTCTGACAAGCATGTTTGCCACTGGCATGCTGTGTGTTCCTGTGGAGCTGTGCCCTTTCTGAAGAGTCTGAATCTCAGCTTTGGGGTTGGGGGAGGCTCTCCTAAGTTCTTAGTTCCTCCCTCTTCACTCTACCTGCCCTTTTTAAGACACATAGTAATATAGTGGGCTCTAAGTAGTAGACACTTTGTTCATTTGCTACTTCTGTACCCCTGGGTCCTCTTTTACCCTTCTGTCATTTGTTAAAAATCTCGGCCGGGCGTGGTGGCTCACACCTGTAATCCCAGCACTTCAGGAGGCCAAGGCGGGCAGATCACTTGAGGTCAGGAGTTCGAGAGCAACCTGGCCAACATGGTGAAACCCCGTCTCTACTAAAAATACAAAAATTAGCTGGGCATGGTGGTGCATGCCTGTAATCCCACCTACTCGGGAGGCTGAGGCACAAGAATCGCTTGAACCCGGGAGATGGTGGCTGCAGTGAGCTGAGATCGTGCCACTGCACTCTAGTCTGGACGACATTCTGGAACTCTGTCTCAAAACTAAAAAAAAAAAAAAAATCTCCTGTGGGACTTCAGTCTGTGGAGGTTATTGAGTGATGGCACAGAAAGGCCAATCCCAATAAAAGAAAATGGAAAATGTTTATTACTTCCATTTCCAAGAGGGGAGCATGCCACGCCACACCACACAGGCACATGGGGAAGCACCATCCACAGGGCAGAAAGGAGCTGGGGGAACGCCCAGGCCAGGGCCTTTGTTGGGCTTCTGTGGGAAAGGCCAGACAGGGCCAGGGAAACATCTGAGGATTGGCTATTTTGGATAATTCTGGGGGGCCCTGGGGCAGAGGGCCGTCCCTAGTTGTCTGGTTCCTAGCTCTGGGTGATTTAGGGTAGGAGAAATATTGGCTCTGTGTGTGAGAGTTAGATAAGGAGGTGGTTCAGAGAATGGGCTCTGGGTGGCAGGGGAGACGGAAAACAGCTTTGGCTGTGTGTGAGTTTGACCCTGTGATTAGACTAATGGATGCCAAATAGATGAATACAGAATCTCAGAAAACACAGAACACTCTCTTAGCAGTATCTACTTTTTGTTAATAATTCTTTTATTAAATTTTCCCTATTGAAATGACTGGTGTGGTTTCTGTCTCCTGACTGGTACATCACCTCTTCCTCGGAATTTGTGGGCAGGGAAGTGATGATACATGTTTGACTGCCTCCTCCTCTTTGCACCCTGATGTGAGGGAAGGGCTGGACCCTTCTACATCTTTCTGTCTGGATGAAGCTCCTCTGCTGTCATTTCCTCCTTCTTCCCTAGTGCGGCAAGCAGCTCTGTCAGCTTGTCATAGAAGGGCATTTAAGTGACTTTGCCAACACAAACAGTACTGCAATGAAGATATGCCACACTTTGCAATTAGTTATTCGCTTTAAAGTTCTGTTATGATATAGTAACTTAATAAGTGAAAAAAACATCTTGGACCAATAAGGATGGAAGAAAAGTATCGGAAAACTAGTCAGAATTAAAAGAAGGACTAAATCACGACTTTTATTTCTGTGATTTCTTTTTGTATTTTTGAAGCTCTTTTCTTAGGTCAGGGTCACCATGGCTTTTTGTTGAATTGATCTCTTTATCATTATATGCTGTTTCTCCTTATGCTCTGCAATATTCCTTGCTCTGAGTCTACTTTGTCTGATAGGCACTTCAGCTTTCTTTTGATCACGCTTGCATAATACACCTTTTCCCATCCTTTTACTTGTAGCCTGCCCATGTCATTGCCCCAGTGGGGAACTGCTGTTGCTCTTTACTTGGAGCCAGGCTCATGGTAAGAGGATGGGGACTTTCTTGGTTCTCTTAGTCTGACTCCATCTTAGGCAGGTACTGTGTGCCTGGACTTCAGGATAGGGCTTTCTTAGCATTGTGTGCTTTCACCCTCCATGCCACCTGGACTCTGCCTTCTGTGTGTGTGTGTTTGTGTGTGTGTGTGGTGTGAGCTCCTGTGTGAGAGAGAATTTCCCATGTTTCCCCCCAACCCCACCCGAAGCTGACTTTTGCATTGTATCAGTGCAGAATCCAGCAGACGATCATATTTGCTGGTACCTCACCCCCAGGAGCAGCAGATCTTTGCCTGGGTCCCGGGGACAGGGAAGATTTCTTGCCCTTCCCCCAGTGGATTACGGCTTTTGCATTAGGTCTGAGAGAGGGGCTCAGGAAGGAGGCAAGATTTTACCCGAGTCCGGTATTGAGGGGTGCTCTCTCCAGCCTCGTGCTCTGCTCCCAGTCGTCGTCATGAGCACCTGGTAGTGGCCCATGGAAAAGGGTTTGCAAGTGAGTTCAGACAGGAATTCTAGTGTTACACCAGCCCATGCTCAGCTCCATAAGAATTCATTAAAAATTGAGATGTTTTCCTGTCACCTGTTGACATGGCAGCCTCATCTTCCTCCTGTGCTCTGTGAAGGGTCACAGGGTTTGTGTGTCCCATTTCTCCTTGGAGGGATTTGTCACTGATTAGAATTCAGTTCACCTGATTGCCTTGTGGCCTCAGCTCTCTGATTAGCTCAAGAAAAGTTAGGATTTTGTTGATTATGTGGCTTTTTCTTTTTGTTGGGTTGAAAGTGATGTTCTCTTATGGCTTTCTGCATCTTAAGCAAGGGGAATAGAACTCTATTTCTTCACCTGTCCCTCAGCAGAATTATGTAAGTAAAATAAAATTTAGGTTCCTCACAGATCAGTGCAGTTTGCTAATACAAATACTGTATGTATAGTTATTCTGTTTTCCACATCCACCATTGGTTTAAGTTTGAACACCCCTGTTTTACTTTGTATTTTGAAATAATTTCAGACTTACAGAAAATTTACAAGAATAGTACAGAGAATTCCTACATGTCCTTTACTTAGTTCGAGTCATCAATTTTTAACGTATTGCTACATTACATTTGCTTTACCATTTCCCCCCTTCTATATGTGTATGGGTATAAAATTTGTTTTTCTGAATCATTTGGGAGTAGGTTACAACATTTTGTCCTTTTATCCCTTAATATTTCAAGTGTATGTTGTAAGAACAAGGATCTTCTCTTATGTAACTACAGTATAATTATTAACTTTAGGAAATTTAACTTTGATAGAATATTTTTATTTATCCTAAAATCCGTATTCCAATTTCCTCAATTCTCCCAGTAATGTCCTTTCTAGCAATTACCCCCTTGGGTGTAGGATCCAGTCCTGGATCATGGATTGCATTAATTTGTCATGATCTTTAATATCCTGTAAGCTGGAACAGTTCCTCAGTCTCTCTGCCTTGCATGACATTGGTATTTTTCAAGGACATGGAGCAGTTATTGTATAGAATGTTTTTCAATTTTGGCTGGAACATTTCAGTTTCAGTTTGTTTGATGTTTCCTTACTATTAGATTCAAGTTACACATTTCTGTTTTAGAATATTACAGAAGTAATGCTGTATCTTTTTCATGGTGTTACATCCATTTGCATACCTTGTCTTTCTGCCTGTCGTTAATGATATTAATTTTGATTATTTAGTCAAGGTACTGTCTGGTTCCTTCATTGGATAGTTGCTAGTTTTCCTCTTGCATCTATTTGCTTTTCGGTTTTTGTTTTTTCCCTTAACTTTTTCTCCCTGTGATTTCCTGAAACCTCTTGCATCTAAAAAGCAATCTGTGGGGAGACATTTTGTGACCATATAAGTAACCTGCTCCTCATGAAACATAAAATACAAGCCTTGGGTTCTCTTAGAGTGGAGAAAGGGATCAGTGATCCAAGACCGTTTCTCATAAAGCTAATACCTCAGAGAGGCTACACCATCAGAGAGAAAATGTATGGGGGAGAAGCACCTTACACAGTATCAACCAGAAAGGAATATTTCTGTCTGAGCTTTCACTTTGAGTGGAGGGCAAAGAAAAAAAATCACATGAGAACTTGTGGCTGCTGACCAGCTGCTCCCACATGGGTGTAGAAACTGGTTTTATCCTATCTGTGTGACCTCCAATAGCTGCAAGTTGGAAATCTTGATTTAGAGTGGACCTAGGTTTTTACCATCCCTGGGTGCTTGACAAAAGCAAGTTTAAGTCTTCCCTAACTCAGAGTTTCCATAGATCATTGCAGCCAATATGAACACACCAAAAAAGGACATACACACACACACACACACCCTGAAACAAGATATCATGCGCAAGAGTCAGTAGAAACAATAGTTGTTTCTGACAATTTCAGATATTGGAAATATTGAATATAGACTATAAGTTAATTTACTACCTTTGGGGAAGCAAAAGAAGGAATTGAAAATATGAGGAAAGAAAGAGATACATCAAAAACAACCAGGCAGTTTTATTTTTAAAAATCAAATATAATGTTCAGAAGTAAAAAGCATAATCATTGAGATAAAAAATTTATGGATTGGTTAAATGTTAGAATAGAAACAGCAGAAACCAGAATTAGTGAACTAGAAGATAAGTCTGAAGAAATAACACAGACTGAAGCTAATAGAAACAAAGGGATGTAAACCACGAGAGGCTCAGAGATATAGTGAGAAGGTCCAACTTATGTCTAATTGGAGGTTCAGAAGAAGATACTACAGGGAATGGCAAAGAGATAATATTGAAACAGATAATGAGTGAGAATCTTCACAATTGATGAACAACAGGCCTTTGTCTGTCATTTGTGGAAGCTAGCACAACAGTTTAAACGGAGGCCCATAGGCCATGTCTAAATATTTAAAAGTTACAAATGTGACAGACTGTGAAATAAAATATGTCTATACTCCTACCTTGACAAATATGTCTCTCTGATAATAAGAAGATGAGGTTTAAACGTAGAGTTCTTGAACTCCACAGAGCTCTATGCTGGCACATAGCAGCACAGAGTGAGCCAGACCTTCGCCTGTGGCCCCCACCCTTTTGTCTTTCTTCCCGCAGCTTTATCCATGCTGTGAGGGGCCTCATGCACACATGTGTACATACTTCAGCCTGCATATCTAAGCTGTGTTCACGCTCCTCACAAGCATGCTTGTAGGTGGCAACTCTGGCCTATGCCCGTATGCTGGTGCATTCTACTTTCTTTCATTTTTATTTTATTTATTTATTTATTTATTTAGAGACAGGGTTTCATTCTGTTGGCCAGGCTGGAGTGCAGTGGTCTGATCATAGCTCATTACAGCCTTGAACTTCTGGACTCATGCAGTCCTCCTGAGTAGCTGGGACTACATTAATTACCACACCTAGTATTTTTATTTTTATTTTTTGTAGCAACAGGGTCTCGCTGTGTTGCCCAGGCTGGGTTTGAACTCACGGCCTCAAACACTCTTTCTGTGTCAGCCTCCCAAAGTGCTGGGATTACAAGCATGAGCCACTGTGCCGGGCCAGCATTCCACTTTGATAATAGACCTGTGGAAAAGGCCCATGCAAGTCCTGAATGTGGGCATGGATTCAATTAAGTAGGGAATTCCAGGATCCTGGATACCTAGAATATGGTGATCAGACTCAGGGTGGGTGCATCTCCTTGGGCCTTCAGACCCCTTGCCCTGTGGGGAGAGGTGGAGTCTTTTAAATTATAGAATCTAGGGTAGGGGCCTCTCTTGGAACAGGTTCTAAGGGTGGTAATGAGAGACAAAAATTCTCTGGTTCAGGAAGCCCATCAAATTCCAAAGCAGCAAAGAAGGAAAGGAAAGAAATTCATGTCTAAACATATCAGTAAACCTGTGAACCTATAGAACATCAAAACCAGAAACGATTCTTAAAAATAGCAAGAGAGAAAAGACAGATTACCTACAAAGTAACAACAATTCATATGCCAGCTGGCTTTTCTATACCAAGAGTGGAACTACTGAAACAGTGTTTTCAAAGTAGGCAGTGAAAATAACTGTTGATCTAGAATTGTGTAGCCATGAAACAGCCTTTAAATAATGAGAATGAAGTGAAATAAAGACATTAGATAAATAAAAACAAAAAGAATTTACTGCTGAGAATTCATCACTGTGATGGTTAATATTAGGTGTCAACTTGATTGGGTTGAAGGATTGTTTCTGGGTGTGTGTGTGAGGGTGTTGCCAGAGGAAACTGACATTTGAGCTGGGGGACTAGGAGAGGAAGACCCACCCTCAACGTGGGTGGGCACCATCCAGTTGGTTGCCAGTGCAGCTAGAACAAAGCAGGCAGAAGAAGGTGGGATAAGCTTGCTGAGTCTCCTGGCTTCCTTCCTTCTCCCATCCTGGATGCTTCCTCCCACTCCTCCTGCCCTTCCACATAAGACTCCAGGTTCTAAGGCCTTTGGACTCTTGGACTTGTACCAGTGGCTTGCCAGGGGCTCTTGGGCTTTTGGCCACAGACTAATGGCTGCACTGTTGGCTTCCCTGGTTTTGAGGCTTTCAGACTCGGACTGAGCCACTACGAGCTCTCTTTCCCGGCTTGCAGACCTCCTGTCGTGGGACTTTGCCTTATAATCATGTGAGCCAGTTCTCCCGAATAAACTCCCTTTCATATATACATATATCCTATTAGTTCTGTCCCTTTGGAGAACGCTGACTAATACCATCACTAAAGAACATCCTCAAGAAGAAGGGAAATGACACCAAGAAGGAAGGTTTAAAATTTAAGACAACATTAAGTTGATCCAGAGAGATGCATTAACTTGCCTAAAGATCACACTTGGTTCAGAACCAAGCCTAGACTTAAACCGAGACAGGATGCAAGAAAGAAATCAAGTTAACGACAGAATTTCATTTTCACCCAGGAAGTAGACACAGGGTCCCTTGGGGCTCATTTTGGGAGAAGGCCTACATTTTTCCCAGGACACACCACCATTTACACGTCGAGTCTTACAGCCTCCAGGACTTTAAGCTTCCCACTGCTAATGTGTCATTTTTCCTTTCTCTTGCCACTGAGTTGTTTGCTCAACTAGAGGATTTTACTTTCTGCCCTTCAAGTTCACATGGTAGCTCGCATGGTAACATAAGTAAGTCTTGGCAGTGTTGCCAGGGGCAGGATGACTTTAATTTCATTCCTCCTCATCTTGATGCTTTTTTTCCCTTTCCAGTTCCCATCAGCTACTTCCCTACCCCTAGTGGTCCTATGAGTCCTTCAGTTCTCCCCCTTTCTCCATGACACACCAGGAGCCATGTCAGATGTGATTTCTGACCTGGGACCCTGAATGGCACAAGGAGAAGAAGTACGGAATTGGGGGAGGGTATAAGAGGGTTTAAGATGCGTGAAAAATGTTGAGTAGGACATTTCAAGAGATATTTGAAATAATATGGTACCTTTTGTTTACGTCACCACACTTGGCAAATTTGATCGTATGACATCTCATTTGATGTCTTTGAGATGACAGATGTTGTCCCTACTGTAGAGCTAAGATCCTCAGAGAGGTTAAATGACTTGCCTGTAATCACTAAGTTAGAAAGTGGCAGAGCCCCAGAACTACCCCATGCAGCTGCTTTCTAGTTTCTAATCAGGTGCTTTTTCACTAACACCATCTTGCCTCTACAAACTGACGGCTTACAAAATGCTACCAAAGGGTAATACTTTTTATTTTTGAGATGGATTTTCACTCTTGTCACCCAGGCTGGAGTGCAATGGCACGATCTCGGCTCACTGCAACCTCCGTCTCTGAGGTTCCAGCAATTCTATTGCCTCAGCCTCCCGAGTAGCTGGGATTACAGGTGCCCGCCACCATGCCCACCTAGTTTTTGTATTTTTAGTAGAGACGGGGTTTCATCATGTTGGCCAGACTGGTCACGAACTCCTGACCTCAGGTGATCTGCCTGCCTCAGTCTCCCAAAGTGCTGGGATTATAGGCATGAGCCACCGCGCCTGGCCAAGGGTAATACTTTTTAATCAGCCAATAAGATTCACATGGAATTTGCTTATTTTTAGTATTCCTGTCAGTATTGATGGATTTCTTTAAAAGTTTTTTCCATAGATCTATTTGCCCATCACCTCTCCAACTCCTCCAGCATCTGCCCCCTTTCTTCCGCATACATATTGTGATGTCTAACTGGGCCTCAATTATCATGAATTTTAAATTGGTGGTATCCATACTAATCAGGATTTCCTGTAATTGGAACATTCTTCACACTTTTGATATTTGCTGATTGTCCTCTCTATGCATTTTAGAAGTTTCAGACTATTTCTTCTGAGAAATAACTAGAGTCTGTGCAAGCTGTCATACATGTTGACTGCAATTTTAGTACTGAGTGTTGCTTGCTTGAAAAGAGGCAGGTAAACCAAGTTATTGAGTGCAGTTTCAAACACAAGCCACCACTGTTCCATAGATCAGGGGTCCCCAATCCCCAGGCCACAGACTGGTCATGGTCTGTGGCCTGTTAGGAACCAGGCCGTATAGCAGGAGGTGAGCAGCAGGTAAGCAATGAAGCTTCATCTGTATTTACAGCCGCTCCCCATAGTACTCATTACTGCCTGAGCTCCGCCTCCTGTCAGATCAGTGGCGGCATTAGTTTCTCATAGGAGCATGAAATCGATTGTGAACAGCACATGCGACAGATCCAGGTTGCGTGCTCCTAGTGAGAATCTAATGCCTGATGATCTCTCATTGTCTCTTATCACTCCCAGATAGGACTGTCTAGTTGCAGGAAAACAAGCTCAGGGCTCCCAGTGATTCTACATTATGGTGGGTTGTATAATTATTATATATTACAATGTAATAATAATATAAATAAAGTGCACAATAAATGTAATGCACTTGAATCATCCCAGAACCACCCCCCAGCGGCCCCACCCCCAGTCTGTGGAAAAATTGTCTTCCACAAAAGCAGTTCCTGGTGCCAAAAGGGTTGGGGACTGTTGCCATTGGATCATGACACATTACTATCTTGTTGAATTAAACGTTGCAAACTGCAACGTTTGTAACTGCCAGTAGGTCATTTTTTATTTATTTTTTTACCTGTGAGCCCACATCCATAAAGTTAGCAGACTATGTCATAGTCAAGAGACTTTGCTTTATGAACTAGCTGATTTAGTTTGCTCACAAGCTTTGAAAGAGTCTTTTTTTAAAGGCCAAGTTTAAGACACCTTAGACCATAGAAATATGTGTATTTCCTGGCCATTCGATCATTTGAAGGCCAGATTTTATCAAAACAAATGAATCACTGTTTCTCCTTCCTTCATCATTCCCTAATTGGTTTGCAAAATAAAATGATTAGTGGCTGCATTTCTCAACTGCATTGTTTTGATTACAGTCTTACTGGCTGTATTGGGTGAGACATTGGGAAATGCTTTCATAACTGGTGATCACTGTTGACGGGGTTACCTGACTTCATAAAGGCCCAGATTATGTTGCCCCGAGAAAGTCTTTGAAGCTCTTTCTTATGCTTTTGTTATTAAGTTAGGGAAAATAACTTTAAATAATGGAACGTTAGTTACAATGTAGGTTCCACTCTTCTTGAGATTTGTGTTACTTTTTAGACATGACAAAAGTGTGCATTTTAGAGTTCCTCTTACCCCAGGAACAATGGACTCACTTGGCTTTCAAAAGGGCAGAATATACTGAGTATTTCTGACTGCAGGTTTCTTCTTTCTGGTACCCTCAAAAATACACCGTAAATAGTAGATTAATCTCCCTTTTGCTGTCCGTGAGTCCCTTCCCGTTTCTTCAGCACTGCTTGATATGACTGGTATGGAGGCCTAAAGCTGGCTGGCCTAGTTAGTGTGACCCAGGTGGTTTCTTGTGAGCATCCACTTGCATGCAATTGGGCCTTTTGTCCATTGGTGAACTGCTCCTTGCCTTGAGGTCCTGTAGCTAGTTTGCCACTGAGTATTTCCTTCAAAAAACAGGAAGGATGCCCTGATATTATGAAGTGGGTGGTTTTAGAATTCCACTTCAGATGGCACTGACCTTTCCTTAATACAGCTGGTTTCACTTAATACATTTTGTTTAAACAAAGCCTGTTCCTGGAAGTGGTTCCAGAATAGTCTGTTCCTTGTAGCTGTTCCTTTGCTCTTAATTTTAAAAGTGTTTTCCCGACAGTATCATATGTGCTCGCACGACAGATTAGAAACTTCTGCTTGAAGTCATCACACTTATGAATTACGCTGTGTCCAGATATGATATATTGATGATTGTATTCAGTAGCTTGAAGGTTTAAGTGATAACTTTATTTTGCAAAACTGACCACATTCTTTTGTTGCTTAGGTGTCTCCCCTTTAAGGGATTCTGATGTCTAGCAGTCTCAATGGACAAAACAGATAAAAGAGAGAATGAGTATTTTTCACTTTGTAAACATGAACAATTCTTAACAAAAAAGCCAGAGCTGGACTAATTAAATAATCAACATGTTTTAAAGTGGGATAGACATTTCTATTTTAGGTATGATACCACAATATTTAAATTTTAGGAAAGACTGGATAGAAATATAAAATAAGATACTAGTAGTCCTGCTCTGACTTTTCTAAAACAAGTTTATATTACTTTGTTTAAAAATGTTTATGGGAGTACCTTTTAAAAATAGGGATTTATAGGCTGGGCGCGGTGGCTCATGCCTCTAATCCCAGCATTTTGGGCGGCCGAGGCTGGCGGATCACCTGAGGTCAGGAGTTCGAGGCTAAAACCCCGTCTCTACCCAAAATACAAAGTTAGCTGGGTGTGGTGGCATATGCCTGTAATCCCAGCTACTCGGGAGGCTGAGGCAGGAGAATTGCTTGAACCTGGGAGGTAGAGGTTGCAGTGAGCCAAGATAGTGCCACTGCACTCCAGCCTGGGTCACAGAGTGAGACTCCGTCTCAAAAAAATAATAATAAGATAAAAAATAGGGATTTATAAAACATATATGCAACTCATTAAGAACTTTTTGGCTGGCCACCATAGCTCATGCCTATAATCCCAGCATTTTGGGAGGCCGAGGCAAGTGGATTGCTTGAGCCCAGGAGTTCAAGACCAGCCTGGGCAACATAGCGAAACCTCATCTCTACAAAAAGCTGGGCATGGTGGTGCGTTCCTGTTATCCCAGCTACTTGGAAGGCTGAGGCACAAAAATCACTTAAATCTGAGAGGTGGAGGTTGCAGTGGGCCGAGATCAATCACACCACTGCACGCTAGCCTGATGAAGGAAGGAGAAAGAGTGATTCATTTGTTTTGATAAAATCTGGCCTTCAAATGATCGAATGGCCAGGAAATACACATATTTCTATGGTCTAAGGTGTCTTAAACTTGGCCTTTAAAAAAAGACTCTTTCAAAGCTTGTGAGCAAACTAAATCAGCTAGTTCATAAAGCAAAGTCTCTTGACTATGACATAGTCTGCCAACTTTATGGATGTGGGTTCACAGGTAAAAAAATAAATAAATAAACAAAAAACAATGTCTTTCTCTGCCTTTTGTTAAAAAAAAACAAAAAAACTTTTTTTGCCTGTAATCCCAGCTACTAGGGAGGCTGAGGCAGGAGAACCACTTGAACCCGGGAGGTAGAGGTTGCGGTGAGCTGAGATCATGCCATTGCACTCCAGCCTGGGCAACAAGAGCGAAACTTCATCTCAAAAAAAAAAAAAAAAAAAAAGGCACTTTTTCTTTGGCCAGGCACAGTGGCTCACGCCTGTAATCCCAGCATTTTGGGAGGCTGAGGCGGGTGGATCACGAGATCAGGAGTTCAAGACCAGGGTGGCCAAGATGGTGAAACCTTGTCTCTACTAAAACTACAAAAATTAGCCAGGCACGGTGGCAAGCGCCTGTAATCCCAGCTACTTGGAAGGGCGAGACGGGAGAATCGCTTGAACCCAGGCGGCAAAGGTTGCAGTGAGCCGAGATCGCGCCACTGCATTCCAGCCTGGGCGACAGAGTGAGACTCCATCTCGGAAAAAAAAAAAAAAAAAAGAACTTTGAATAAACTTCGTTGTGTCATATTCTATCGTAAGATTTATTCTTGTCTTTGGAGAACTTAGCTTATAATTAATTATACTTCAATGAATAGGATACTTTTTGTTTGTTTTTTGTTTTGAGACAAGTACTCGCTCTATTGCCCAGGCTAGAGTGCAGTAGCATGGTCTTAGCTCACTGCAACTTCTGCCTCCCAGGTTCAAGTGATTCTCGTGCCTCAGCCTCCCCAGTAGCTGGTACTAAAGGCGTGTGCCACCATGCTTAGCTAATTTTCATATTTTTAGTAGAGGCAGGGTTTTGCCATGTTGACCAGGCTTGTCTCGAACTCCTAGCCTCAAGTGATCTGCCCTCCTCAGCCTCCCAAAGTGCTGAGATTACAAGTATGAGCCACCACGCCTGGCTTCCGTATTTAAGTATTAGGTGGTGACTCCATACAAAATATTTAACAGCTTGCTGGTTAACATTTAAATCTTTGTTGCTAAGACCTTTTCTATGTTTGACAGTTATTCCAAACACGTTCCATATAGGAATAGTTTGACAAATAGAAGAACACGGGATATTCTTCTCCCATGGCTGATGTGTTGTGATTCTAGGTGCATATTTCTGTTTCCAAGAACACGGACCTGTTCTCAAGTTCAAACACTGCATCAAGAGACTGCACCCCATGTCTTTTCACTTTTTTCCCTCTCTCTTTCTCTCCCCTTTCCCTCCTTGATTTAATTTCTTCAGCAGGTCAGAATTGATACAGCTTCCAGAAGAAATAGTAGTAGTAGGCAAAAGATTAGTTTTTAATTCTTTTTCTGTCAAATACTTTTTGATTGAAATTGTTTTTATTACAAAGGTAGCATTTGCTTATTGAAAAACAAAATAAGAAAAATCTTTTTAATCACTTCACTATTAAGTTTGTTGAATATTCCCTCATAGCTTTTTCTCCTGGCTTTTTGAGTATTTGAGACACTTCTTTCCACATTGAAGTTTTGAAACATTCTACCCCACACTCATACATGAAAGTGAAGGCTCTGCCTCTCAGAGTACAGTTTAATTTACTTTGTGGACATCATTAACAAAAGGCAGAGAAAGACATTGGACCATACTAATTGTGGGACTTAGAAAAGCTATATTACTGATGGTTATTAAGTATCGCTTGCAGTGGAGTCTGTAACATATTCCTATGAAGTTAATCTAACTACTGAGATAGTGGAAGTGCAGAGGAGGCATGCTGTGAGATGGAGTGGTATTTTCCAGCATGGCTTTTCTGTTTCTTGAAAACCCTGCAGCACTTTGCCATGGTTTCTTATCTGGATGAAATAAAGCACCTGTACCTTAGTATGTCCTGCCATGCTTTTGTATGGCATACTTGGCTTTGTTCTCCAGGCCTCTTCCCACAGTAACAATGGATTCTTTAGGAATTGGAAGGGGGGGCTGGGCATGGTGGCTCACGCCTGTAATCCTGGGACTTTGGGAGGCTGAGGCGGGTGGATCACGAGGTCAGGAGTTTGAGACCAGCCTGGCCAATATGGTGAAACCCTGTCTCTACTAAAAATACAAAAAAGAATTAGCTGGGTGTGGTGGGGCATGCCTGTAGTCCCAGCTACTCGGGAGGCTGAGGCAGAAGAATTGCTTGAACCCAGGAGGCGGAGGTTGCAGTGAGCTAAGATCGTGCCACTGCACTCCAGCCTGGGTGGCAGAGACTCCGTCTCAAAAAAAAAAAAAAAAAAAGAATTGGAAGGGAATGGAGGAAGCAAGGTGGTTAAACAAAAATCATCTTTACACACACCACCCACTCTATGATGTATATGAGTTCAGAAGAGCACTTTGCTTTATCCTTAATAGAAATATCTGTAAAGCCAGGGGAGTCATAAAGCTGTAGGCTAAGTAAGGTGCCATGAGAAAAGGAGGCTTCACTTACGCCAGTATTTGGAGCAGCGTTTGGCCTCTTGGAGGTGTTTGCACCCATAGGAGATGCTCCATAGTGAGATTTAGGATAAGTGCAAGGTGAGCTTTGCTTTTGTAAAATGCATGAAGTGTGACCACGAAAGGGCCATGGGAAAGAATTATTGATGGGTTACAGGTGCATCGTTTCAGGCAGATTGACACTAGGAAAGAGCAAAGAGCAGGTAGAAGTTTGACAGTTTACTCCTTTAACGTAATCCATGTCCAATAACCCATGGAAAGTCTTCATGTACTTCTAAGGGGTAGACATACCCTAGTCTAGGTGCTAATCTAGGTTCTATCATGTGTTAGCTGTGACCCTGGGCAAATAACTTTATCCTATGGCCTCAATTTCATCTTGCAAAAAAATACGGATTAGATAATGGCACTTCCTTAAAAGGTTTGATGGGATTTCAGTGGAATATTGCATAGAAAGTGCTTGAGGCATTGTAAGTACACAGTAAGTGAAGTGTTGACCATTATTAATATCATGATGATAAAGTGTGTAACTTATTTTATAAGTACAATATAATTGAAATTTGCCAATAGTAACTCCTTGGAGACTTCCAGGGAACTCTGTCAATCAAAAAAAGCTTTGTGTAATAATGGACGCTACCTTGACAGAGTGTGTTAGTCAAGAGAAGATATTTATTTATAAATTTTGGGATATTTATACTTTTTTTTTTTTCTTTAGAGATGGAGTCTTGCTCTGTCGCCGAGGCTAGAGTGCAGTGGCGCAATCTCGGCTCACTGCAACCTCTGCCTCCCCAGTTCAAGTGATTCTCCTGCCTCAGCCTTCCAAGTAGCTAGGACTACAGGCACCTGTCACCAGGCCTGGCTAATTTTTGTATTTTTTAGGAGAGACGGGGTTTCACCATCTTGGTCAGGCTGGTCTCGAACTCCTGACCTCGTGATCCACACGCCTCAGCCTTCCAAAGTGCTGGGATTACAGACGTGAGCCACCGCACCCAACTATAAAATGTATTTTTATAGATACTTATTGAATTTTAGGATGTGGGCTGGGTGATTATTTTTTAAAGTACTTTTTTAAAAATTAAGGTATTATTTACATATAATATCCACCCATTTTTAAGTATACATTTTGGTGAATTACTGTGTGTCAATCATGTAACCTCAAACACAGCCAAGATTATAAAACAGTTCTCTACGCTGCTTTGGTGATGGATACACCAAAATCTCAGAAACCACCACTACAGAACTTATTCATGTAACCAAACACCATGTGTTCCCCAAAAACCTATTGAAAAAAAAAAAGAACCCAAAACCAAAAAACAGTTCTCTCAACATTAAAAGTTTTCCTGTGCCTTTTTCCAGTGGATTCCTTCCCTCAGCCTCTAGCCCCAGACAAACACTTATCCACTTTCTGTGTCTGTAGTTTTGTCTTTTCAAGAAATTCCTATGAATGGAACCATATAAAAGTTATATAAAAATCATAGACTTTTGTATTTGATTTCTTTTACTCTTAGCATCATTTTTTTGAGATTTACTCCTGTTGTATGTATTTACATTTCCTCTTTTTCTTGGTGAGTAATATTGCATTATATGAATATCTCACAATTTATCCATTTTACTAGTGGATAACATTAGATTGCTTCCAATTTGAGGCTATTATAGTACAGCTGCTATGAACATTTGTGTATTCACCATTGTGTGAGCATATGATTTTCCCTACCTTCTTTTCTATTTCACTTTCTTTTCCTTTTTCTTTCCTTTTTTTTTTTTTCCTTTTTTTGAGACAGTCTCTCTGTGTCGCCCAGGCTGGAGTGCAGAGGCACGATCTCGGCTCACTGCAACCTCTGCCTGCTGGGTTCAAGCAATTCTCAGCGTCAGCCTCCCAAGTAGCTGGGATTACAGGGGCCCGACACCACACCCAGCTAATTTTTGTATTTTTAGTAGAGACGGGGTTTCACCCTGTTGACCAGGCTGGTCTTGAATGCCTGGCCTCAGTGACCCACCTACCTCAGCCTCCCAAAGTGCTGGGATTATAGGCCTGAGCCACAGTGCCCGGCCCTTTTTCCTTTCTTTTTTTGAGATAGGATCTTGCTCAATCATGCAGGCTGGAGTGCAGTGGCACACTTGGCTCACTGCAACCTCCACCTCCTGGGTTCAAGCGAGTCTCCTGCCTCAGGCTCCCGAGCAGCTGGGACTACAGGTGCGTGCCACCACGCCCAGTTAATTTCTGTGTTCTTAGTAGAGACGGGGTTTCACCATGTTGGCCAGGATGGTCTCGATCTCTTGACCTCGTGATCTGCCTGCTTCAGCCTCCCAAAGTGCTGGGATGACAGGCGTGAGCCACCAAGCCCAGCTGACAATGGATTTTCTTTGTTTTCTCCTTCATCTGAAGATGTCTTCCCTTTGCCTTCATTTTTAAAGGATATTTTCTCTGGGTATAGAATTATAACCCGAGAGTATAGAGGTTGACAAGTTTTTTGGTATTGGTTTTAGTTTTGGGTTGTGTCTTTTTGTTGTTGGCTTTTGTTTTGTTTTTGCCCCTTATAGATGTTTCACTGTCTTTTGGCTCATGTGTTCCGATGAGAAGTCAGCCCTTCATTGGGTCCTTGTGCTCATCTGTTTAATACCTGTTCCCATACCTGCCCTTTCTCTCTCACTGCTTTTAAGATTTGCTCTTTATCTTTGGTTTTGGAGTATTTGACTATGAAGTGCAAGCTGCTTTGTTTCTTCTTGGTGTACATTCAGCATCTTGCATCTTCAAGTATCTGCGTATCATTAAGTTTGGGCAGTTTTTGGCTCTTGTTTCTTCTAAATTTTTTCTACCCCATTCTCCCTGTCCCTCTCCTTTTGGTATTGTAGTTACCCACTGGAACATGTGACATTATGTAGCAAGTCTCTGAGTCTGTTCATTTTTTTCCTTCAGTCTTTTTTTTTTTTTTTTTTTGAAATGGTCTCTCTCTGTTGCCCAGGCTGGATGGTACAGCGGTGTGATCACGACTCACTGCAACTTTGGCCTCCTGGGTTTAAGCCATCCTCCTGCCTCAGCCTCTTTGAGTAGCTGGGACCACAGGCACATGCCACCACGCCTGGCTAATTTTTTGATTTTTACTAGAAACAGAGTCTTGCCATGTTGCCCAGGCTAGTCTTGAACTCCTGGGCTCAAGCAATCCACCTGCCCTGGTCTCCCAAAATGCTAGGATTACAGGTGTCAGCCACTATGCCAGCCTTTTCAATTTTTTATCTCTCTTCTTCATCTTGGTTAATTTCTACTCATCTTTTTTGAAATGCACATACTGTCCTTTTCTTTGTCCATTCAGCTGAGTATATCCAGTGAATTTTTTATTTCAAAAAGTTAATTTTTTTCAGTTCTAGAATTGCCATTTAATTATTTTTTGTTGTTCCTATTTCCCCCATTGAGATTTCCTACTTCTTAGCTGAGATTTTCATTCATTGGAAACATGCCTTATACTGCTTCATTGAGATGATTATAATAGCTGCTTAAAATCTTTGTCTATTCCAGCATTTTGTTGATCTGCAGGTTAGACTGGCAGTTGAACTAATTTGTCCCACTGTCTTGCTTCTTTGTATGGTGGGTAGTTCTGGATTGTTTACTGGACTGTATGAATGTCAAATTCTGGATATTCTGGATTCTGTTACTTTTCTCTAATACTTGTTTGGTTTTATCAGGTGGTTTTCTTGGCTGGGTTTGAACACAAATGTGTTTCTCTCTGAGATCTTTAGTCTGTAGCTGAGCTGCTTTGTGTCTGTCCCATGCATGAGTGGCTCAAGGGTCAGTCAGGGATGTGATTGTATGGGGATTGGAGATCTTCCCCTGCCTTTTTCCCTTCTAGGATTACTTCAGTCTATTTATTTATTTGTTTATTTATTTAGAGACAGAAGTCTTCCTCTGTCACCCACGCTGGAGTGCCATGGCACGATCTCAGCTCACTGCAACCCCTACCTCCCGAGTTCAAGCGATTCTCCTGTCTCAGCCTCCTGAGTAGCTGGGATTACAGGCCCGCACCACCACGCCCGGCTAATTTTTGTATTCTTAGTAGAGAAGGGGTTTCACCATGTTGGCCAGGCTGGTCACGAACTCGTGAACTCATGCTCCACCCGCCTCAGCCTCCCCAAGTGCTGGGATTACAAGCGAGAGCCACTGCGCCCAGCCGGCTCTCTTTGTTATTCATAGTTTCCTGGCTTCTCTTTTCTGAGTCACCCAGCCAAAAATGCTATGACTTTTTCTATGCATGTTTCTGTCATGTCTGTGCATGACATAAATCATAATATCCTAAGACACAAAATTGTTAAAGGCAATAATTTGGAAACATACAACAATAAATAAAATGGTTATAGAGATGTAACTTTAAAGAGTTGAACATTTTGTTAAAATGATTCCTGAATATGCTGGAAAATTCAGATAGTTAACAAAATATTTTGAGGATAAAAAGGAAAGGAATCTGTTATCTGGAGGTAGAATAACTTGGCCATTTTACAGAAAGGAAACAAATTCTGATTTCACTTTTTGTATATCATCCATTTGACAATTTTCAATAAAAGGTTTGTTGAAAACGGAATACATAAGGCCGGTGTTTGGACCTTTTTCCTAATTAGAAATTGTCCATGTCTCCAAAGATTATTAACTCAGTTTATTATGAGCTAAAGAGATCTTAAAGTTGACTAAACACCTGGAAATTAAAACTTAGGCCAACACATCAAAGTCTTTATGACTTGAAGTGTTTTAAGAATTAATGAGGCAAAGCACACACCTGTGGTCCCAGCTACCCAGGAGACTGAGGCAGGAGAACTGTTTGAGCCCAGGAGTTTGAAGCTGCAGTGAGCTATGATCATGCCACTGTTCTTCAGCCCAAGAGACTGAGTGAGACCTCTTAAGAAAAAAAAAAAAAAAAGGCCGGACACAGTTGCTCACGCCTGTAATCTCAGCACTTTGGGAGGCTGAGGCAGGTGGATCACGAGATCAGGAGATCGAGACAATCCTGGCTAACACGGTGAAACCCTGTCTCTACTAAAAAAATACAAAAAAATTAGCAGGGCGTGGTGGTGGGCGCCTGTAGTACCAGCTACCTGGGAGCCTGAGGCAGAAGAACGGCGTGAACCCGGGAGGCGGAGCCTGCAGTGAGCCGAGATCACGCCAGTGGCTCACACTTGTAATCCCAGCACTTTGGGAGGCCGAGGTGGGCAGATCACCTGAGGTCAGGAGTTTGAGACAAGCCTGACCAACATGGAGAAACCCCGTCTCTACTAAAAATACAAAATTAGCGGGCGTGTGGCGCATGCCTGTAATCCCAGCTACTTAGGAGGCTGAGGCAGGAGAATCGCTTGAACCCGGGAGGTGGAGGTTGCAGTGAGCCAGGATCGCGCCATTGCACTCCAGCCTGGGCAACAAGAGCCAAACTCCGTCTCAAAAAAAAAAAAAAAAAGGAAAAAATTCATGAGACTAAATCATTTAAAAAAGATGTCTTTTATTACAATTTCTTTCAATTAAACAGTTTTATATTTTTGAAAATTTAAACAATTTGTGCAAACGAGATCCTGCTGGACCTATAAAACTAATGTAGTTAATTTAGAAGGTTTAAATCACGAGAAATTAAGCCCAAATCTTGGGTTGATTTAATTGTTGTGTTAACATTGTTTTTATATCATAATAAAATCAGAAGGATGCATAGACTTGTTTTTAAGCTAATATTAACTTCTATTTCTAGTCCAAAGAGTCGTCTATCAAAAGCCAGCTCGTATTAAGTAGGGGGACCAAGAGGGAGGTCTCTCAGTTAAACAAAGTTATTGACTTGTCTTTAAACAGGCAAGACAGAGTATCTCCTCATGAGGTTTCCTTTTAACCTTTTTGTTCTGAAGTTAATATGTCTTTTAAGTGAATAATCTTGTTTATAACAACATTTTCTTTTCTGTTTTGTTTGTTTGTTTGTTTGAGACAGAGTCTCGCACTGTCACCCAGGCTGGAGTGCAGTGGCGCGATCTCAGCTCACTACAACCTCCCCGCCTCCTGGGTTCAAGTGATTCTCCTGCCTCAGCCTCCCGAGTAGCTGGGACTACAGGCACATGCCACCACTCCCATCTAATTTGTTTTGTGTTTTTAGTAGAGACGGGGTTTCACAATATTGGTCAGGCTGGTCTCGAACTCCTGACCTCGTGATTCACCCACCTCGGCCTCCCAAAGTGCTGGGATAATAGGCATGAGCCACTGCACCCAGCTATAACAACATTTTCAAAGTGGCACATTTTAATATGAATAAACCTTCTACAATCACATGCCTAGAAAGTTTTTTTTTTTTTCTTACGGAATTTCTTGACTGTTTATTTGTACTAGATATTTCTTCAGTATATTCATAATGACAGAACAATTGTTTATGATTGATTGATCTCCAAAGTTTCCCAAGAAAAGAGAAAAAGTAGGAGGGGCAGGAAGAAAGAAGTGAGCAGAAGTTGGCTTCAGAGAGATAGGAAGGGCCAGTTCCCTTCTCTGTTTAAGGAGGGGAGAAGACTTAGATGCAGAGAAACTCATTTTGACATGCCAACTCAAACCACAGAAGCCAGAGTCAGTTCAGCTGATTTCAGTAGTAACTCAGGACCTTGACAATTCTATTAAGCCATGTCCTTTAAAAGCCAGCTCTTATTAAGTAGGGGGATGAAGGGGGAAGCCCTTCAGTTAAACAAAGTTACTGACCTGTCTTTTAGACAGGCAGGACAGAGGATCTCCTCATGAGGTTTTTTTAACCTTTTTGTTCTGAAGTTAATGTGTGTTTTAAATGAATAATCTTATTTATAACAACATTTTCAGCGTGGCAACTGCAGTTTCAGAATGGTGGAATTATACCAGTCAGAGAGAGATGCAAATGATTTAAAATAGGAAGAAAGCAGGTGTCTGGCCCAGAGGACCAGATTAAGAAGTCCCCATGAGAGTTACAATAGTTAGTGAAAATGGTGCTTCTGCAAACCTCATGTCTACAGAAGCTGGTCAAAGACCAGACGCCACCAGGTAGAATCCCAGCAAACTCTTCAACAGTAGATATCTGTCTCCATCCTTAGGAGGTAGGTCTGTGGAAGCTCACTATAATACCATTTGCTTAACAGATATACAAACATGGATCAGATATAATTTCAACCCACAAGGAGCTCACAGTCTGGCTCTTCTTTTGAGGCAAAAAGACTAAAGCTGTTGCCTTTATGGTAAGATAAATCTGCCTTGGAGTCAATCCAAGGTGATTTAATTACTGTAGGTAGTTGTACCAATAAGGCTTGTATCCCAGAGAACTCCATATTGCATTCAAGCTTGTTAGTAAGCCAGGCCAGCTCTATTTCCTGTGAGGACTTTAAAAAAAATTGCATTCACACATTTAAAAATTAGCATAAGCAGGGTGCAGTGATGTACGCCTGTAGTCCCAGCTACTTGGTAGGCAGAGGTGGGAGGATCACTTGAGCCCCAGAAGTTCAAGACCAGCCTGGACAACAAAGTGAAGTGAAGACACTGTCTCAAAAAAATTAATTATGACATAAAATGTTATATGTCTTAATTTACACAAATATAAGTATATACTTTTAAATCCCATTCTTACACACAAAAGCTAGCATACTGTGTAAAGTATTCTGGACCTACACACCTTTATTTTTTTAACCTAACAATATGTCTTGGATACATTTTCCTATTTGTCTATAGAAAGTTTCATCATTATTTTAAAAAATTTGTTTTTGGCTGGGCACAGTGGCTTACGCCTGTAATTCCAGCACTTTGGGAGGCCGCGGCAGGCGAATCACGAGGTCAGGAGTCCGAGACTAGCCTGGCCAACATGGTGAAACCCCATCTCTACTAAAAATACAAAAAATTAGCTGGGCGTAGTGGCGGGTGCCTGTAATCCCAGCTACCCGAGAGGCTGAGGCAGGAGAATCGCTTGAACCCGGGAGGCAGAGGTTGCAGTGAGCCGAGATCCCGCCACAGCACTCCAGCCAGGGCGACAGAGTGAGACTCCATCTTAAAAAAAAAAGTTTGCTTTTATTTTTCATACCTGCATGGTATTCTATTGTGTGAGTAGGCCATCATCCAGTGGTCTTCAAACTTTGCTGTGTACTCCGTAACAGAATTTGTTGTTTTGACATGCAGTCTCACTCTGTTGACCAGGCTAGAGTGCAGTGCCACAATCTCAGCTCACTGCAGCCTCCACCTCCTGGGTTCAAGAGATTCTCATGCCTCAGCCTCTTGAGTAGCTGGCGCATGCCACCATGCTTGACTAATTTTTGTATTTTTAGTAGAGACGGGATTTCACCGTGTTGGCCAGGCTGGTCTTGAACTCCTGACTTCAAGTGATCTGCCCGCCATGGCCTCCCAAAGTGCTGGGATTACAGGCTTAAGCTACCACACTTGGTCTTCTAATAGAATTTTTAAAAACTGTATTTACCCCCTTGCACATTTAAATTGACATCTAAGATTTTTATTATAAGTTTAAATAGTTGTAAAGGATGTATTTTCCATTATATTTTATACATTCCTTAATTATATATATATATATAGTTTTTTTTTTGAGATGGAGTCTCACTCTGTCACCCAGGCTGGAGTGCAATGGTGCGATCTCGGCTCACCGCAGTCACTGCCTCTAGGGTTCAAGAGATTCTCCTGCCTCAGCCTCCCGAGTAGCTGGGATCACAGGCGCCCGCCACCATGCCCGGCTAATTTTTGTATTTTTAGTAGAGATGGGGTTTCACCATGTTGGTCAGGCTGGTCTCGAACTCCTGACCTCAGGTGATCCCCCCACCTCAGCTTTTCAAAGTGTTGGGATTACAGGCGTGAGCCACTGTGCCTGCCCTCCCTTAATTATAATTTTAAAAATTTTTGCAGATGTAGATTTATATAAATTGGCAAGCCAGTTCTCTTTATCAAATTAACTGATCAAAAAAAAAAAAATTAACTGGTCAAACATAGATTTACTTTGTCAGTAAAATTTTGACTTCATTTTTTTAAATCAAATAAGCATGTTAACCTGGTATTGCTGTGACAACCTTTATCCTAATTTCTTTTCTTCTTTTTTTTTTTTTTTTTTTTTTTTTGAGATGGAGTCGTGCTCTGTCACCCAGGCTGGAGTGCAGTGGCACAATCTCGGCTCACTGCAACCTCCACCTCCCAGGTTCAAGCAATTCTTCTGCCTCAGCCTGCCGAGTAACTGGGACTACAGGCATGCACCACCACGCCTGGCTAATTTTTGTATTTTTAGTAGAGATGGGGTTTCACCGTGTTGGCCAGGCTGGTCTTGAACTCCTGACCTCAGGTGATTCGCCCACCTTGGCCTCCCAAAGTGCTGGGATTACAGGCGTGAGCCATCGCACCCAGCTTTTTTATCCCAATTTCAAGATGGGTGGGCAGGTAGGTAGGTAGGCAGGTGGGTAGATAGATAGGGCCTTCAGACTTGCCTCGCATTCATCTTTTACATAAAATAAGACAGTTTCACCTTGAACACTTCTGTGGTGAGATTGTTTAGTCTTGTAGCTCTAAACTCCAGCCATACTCTGATGACTCCCACATTTATAAATCCCAGATTTGTATACTCAACTACTTATCTAACAGGTCAAAACTGAACTCTTAAAATTCTTACATTTATGTCCACACACGATTGGCTAAGCTAATGGGGCTCAGATTTACCCTGTCACCTGAAACAACTGTAAAGCTGGAGAAAATATGTCAAACTCTGAAGTTATTAGGTCTAAGGTGATTAAGGACAGCGAATCCTGAGACCTGAGAAATACAGCCGTATGATTGCTCTGATTTAATGCTCGGAGAAAGTTTCCAGACCGCGGTGCGGGGAGAAGGAACATCAGCAGGCCCCAGCAGTCTCACCTCATTGAAGAGGTAAAATGAAAATCCAGGGCAGCTGGGGCAGCTAGAGTTCACAGGCAGAGAAACAAAGAGGCAAGAGATGCACAGAGAAGAGAACACTGGCCTGCAGATGCCCAGGGAGCCCACTCGAGTATTCGGTTGAGTACTGATCAGTGCACGCATGTGAGGAAACCCCTTAGTCCAGGGAAGGAGCCACTCAAAAGGATTAGAGAGAACCATTTACGGAGTTCACACAGGGCCAGAAATAGTTCCTGTTCCCAGTAGCAGAGTAGAACATTTCATGATTCAGGGGTATTGATTGGAGTACTAAGAAGAGTTGTATTAGTGAAGGTTCTTGAGAGAGAGAGAGTGTGTGTGTGTGTGTGTGCGCGCGCGCACGTGTGAAGAGATTTATTGTAAGGAATTGCCTCATGTGATTATGGAGGCTGATAAGTCCCAAAAATCTGCAGGGCGAGTCAGCAAGATGGAGACTTAGGAGAGCCAATGGTGTGGCTATAGTCCAAAGGCTGACAGGCTCAAGACCCAGGCAGAGCCAATGTTTCAGTTCAAGTCTAAAGGCAGGAAAAAAGTTGATGTCCCAGTTCGAAGGCAGTTAGGCTGGAAGAATTCTCTTTTACTCAGGAAAGGGTCAGATTTTTTGTTCAATTCAGGCCTTTAACAGATTGAATTGGGCTCATCACCCACATTAGGGAGGCCAAGCTGCTTTACGCATTTTGCCAGACTAACGTTTGACCAAAGATCTGAGCACGTATGGCCCAGTCAAGTTGACACATAATGTTAATCATCACAAAAGTCTTGCCTCAATAGTTGGGAAAAATTAATCCTAGAATAAACGCTATTCTGGTCTTGCTTAGCAAAGGTTAAGAGCAAGACCAAAAAGATCAAACCTTTTCCAAACAAAAGCTGAAGAATATTTTTAGGGATACAAAACCATCTAGGACCGAGTGTGGTAAAATGCACAATGTTTACCAGCCATTCCAGAATTACTAGGTATGAGCAGAAGTAGTAACATACAACCAATAACTGACCAGAAATGAGACAGATTATATAAGTAGTACATTACAGACATTAGTCATTATAATTGTATTCCATGTGTTCAATAAGCTAAAGAAAAGATTTAATATGTTAAGTAAAGACATGAAAGATGATGGCTGGGCATGGTGGCTCACGCCTGTAATGCCAGCACTTTGGGAGGCCAAGGTAGGTGGATCACCTGAGGTCAGGAGTTCAAGACCAGCCTAGCCAACATGGTGAAGCCCCATCTCTACTAAAAATACAAAAATTAGCTGGGTGTGGTAGCTTGCACCTATAATCCCAACTACACGGGAGGCTGAGGCAGGAGAATCACTTGAACCTGGGAGGCGGAGGTTGCAGTAAGCCAAGATCGTACCACTGCACTCCAACCTGGGCGAGAGAGCAAGATTCCGTCTCCACAAAAAAGAAAGATACAGAGATGAAAAATACACTGAATGAAGACTCTCAGAATAAACATTGCACAAGTAAAGATTTGTGATTTTGAATACTTAACCATAGAAACTATCCAAAATGAAGCAGAAAAAAAAAAAGAAACCCTGAAAAAAATACATGAGCACAACATCAGTAAAGTGAGGGACAACATCAAGTAGCCAAATGTGTGTGGAATTGGAGTCCCTGAAGGAAGGGAGGGCATGAGGGACCAAAAAATATATATAGAGAGAGAAAAAAAATGGCTGAAAAATTTCCAAGTGTAATGAAAGCAGTAAACACACAGATCCAAGAATTTCAAGGAACTCCAAGCACAGGAAACATGAAGAAAAACTATATACTAAGGCACATCTTAAGCAAATTGCTTAAAACCATGGTTTAAAATGGCCAAAGAAAAAGATACATTATATACTTAAGATCAGGGTGACACCAGATTTCTCATTGGAAACAATGTAAGCCAGGTTAACAGTGGAACAATACATTTAAAGCAAAGAAAGAAAACAGTTGTCTGCCTGGAATTCTTTTCTCAGTGAAAATACCTTTCAAAAATGAAGGCAAAATAAGGTCTCTTTTAGACTTTAAAAAAAAAAAGGAAGAATTTATTACCAGTAGATATGCAGTACAAGAAATATCAAACGATGTAATTAAAGCAGAAAGAGAATGATAACTGGTAGAAAACTGGAGCCACCAGGAGTCCCAGGCTGCAGTGAGCTATGATCGCACCACTGCATTCCAGCCTGGGTGACAGAGTGAGACCCACTGTCTAAATAAACAAACAAATAAAAGAAAACTGGAGCTATAAAAAGAAATGAAGACAATGCAAAGGGTAACTAAGTGGATAAATACATAAGATATTTTTTCTTTTTGTTTCAGTCTCATTAAAAGATATGTCTTAGAGGTAATTACACATTGTAGCATTTGTAACTTACATAGAAGTAAAGTTTATGACAATAGCAGCACAAAGACTGGGAGTGGGAGAACAAATATACTCTTGTAAGCTTTTTACACTACATGTGAAGTTGTATAATGTCAATTGAAGGTAGACTGTGATAAGTTAAAGATGCATATGATAAAATCTATAGTAGCAGAGTTATAGCTAATGAGCCAACAACCATAAAAAGTTGGGATATAATCCCAACACTTTGGGAGGCCGAGTTGGGTGGATCATGAGGTCAGGAGTTCGAGACGAGCCTGACCAACAGGGTGAAACTTTGTCTCTACTAAAAATACAAAAATTAGCCAGGCGTGGTGGTGGCACGTGCCCGTAATCTCAGCTACTCAGGAGGCTGAGGCAGGAGAATCACTTGAACCCAGGAGGCAGAGGTTGCAGTGAGCGGAGATAGTGCTACTGCACTGTAGTCTGAGCGACAGAGTGAGACTCCGTCTCAAAAAAAAAAAAAAAAAAAAGTTGGGATAAATATCTTTAAATAATCCAAAAGATGGCAGAAAAAAAAATAAACAGGAAAAGCAAACAGAGCAGATGGGACAAATATGAAACAAAGAGCAAGATGGTAGGTTAAAATTCATATCAATAATTAATTCACCATTAAGGGCCAGGCAGAGTGGCTCATGCCTGTAATCCCAGCATTTTGGGAGGTGGATTAGGAGGATCACTTGAAGCCAGGAGTTTGAGAGCAGCTTTGGAAGCCAAGTGAGACTCCATCTCTACAAAAAAAAAAAAAAAAAAAAAAATTAGCCAGGTGTGGTGGTGTAGTTCCACTCAGGAGGCTGCGGTGGGAGGATCACTTGAGCCCAGGAGTTTGAGGCTACAGTGAGCTCTGATCACACCACTGCACTCCAGCCTGGGTGACAGCGAGATTCCATCTTAAAAAAAAAAAAAAATCCTCATTAAAAGCAGACATTGTGAGATTGGATAAAAAAGCAAGACCTATTTATATGCTGTCTACAGTTATCCCACTTTGAATATAAAAATACAAATACGTTAAAAGCAAAAGAGTGGAAAAAGATGTTAATATGTTAACATTAATGAAAAGAAAACCTTAGTGGCATATTAAACAAACTATATTTTAAAATGAATGTCACCAAGGATAAAGGAGAATTATTTCATAATAATAAAGAGATACATTCATCAAGACATAATTCTAAATGTTTATGCATGTATTAACAGAGATTCAAAATACAAACTTTTCAAGGAGAAATAAATCTGTAATTATAGTTGAAGGTTTTAACAACTCTCTCACAAAAACTGATAGAACAAGTAGACAAAAATCAATGAGGCTATAGAAGATTTGGACAATATAATCAACTGACTTGACTTAACTGATGTTCAGTACAACATTCAACCCCTAAACAGCAGAATACACGTTCTTTTCAAGTGCATATGGAACTGTTTCCAAGACAAATCATTTTCTGGGCCATTTTAAAAGCCTCAGTAGACCCGGCGGGGTGGCTCACGCCTGTAATCCCAGCACTTTGGGAGGCCAAGGCGGGCGGATCACCTGAGGTCAGGAGTTCGAGACAAGCCTGGCCAACGTGGTGAAACCCCTTCTCTACCAAAAATACCAAAAATTAGCTGGGTGTAGTGGTGGATACCTGTAATCCCAGCTACTCGGGAGGCTGAGGCAAGAGAATCACTTGAACCCGGGAGGCAGAGGTTGCAGTGAGCCGAGATTGCGCTACTGCACTCCAGCTGGGCAACAGTGAGACTCCGTCTCGAAAAAAAAAAAAAAACAAAAGCCTCAGTGAATGTAAGCTGATTCAATTTGTAGAAAGTATGATCTCTGGCCAAGCGCGTGGCTCACGCCTGTAATCCCAGCACTTTGGGAGGCTGAGGCGGGCGGATCACGAGGTCAGGAGATCAAGACCATCCTGGCTAACATGGTGAAACCCCTTCTCTACTAAAAATACAAAAAATCAGCTGGGCATGGTGGCACTTACCTGTAGTCTCAGCTACTCAGGAGGCTGAGGCAGGAGAATCACTTGAACCCAGGAGGATGAGGTTGCAGTGAGCCGAGATGGTGCCACTGCACTCCAGCCTGGCTGAGAGAGCGAGACTCCATCTCCAAAAAAAAAAAAAAAAAAAAAGAAAGTATGATCTCTGGCCACATGGAATTAAATGAGGAATTAATAACAGAAAGGTATCTGGAAGATCTTTCAAATATTTGGAAAATAACATAATTTTAAATAAATCATGGGTCAAAGAAAAAAAATCAACAGCGAAGTAAGTAAGTATCTGGAACTGAATGAAGGTGAAAGTGCCACATAAAATTTGTGTGATGGAGCTAAAGGGAAATTTATATAGTACAGATGGTCCCTGACTTATGACATCTCAACTTATATTTTTCAATTTTATGATGGGTTTTTCAGGATGTAACCCAATTTTAAGTTGAGCATCTGTATCAGAAAAGAACAAAGGTCCCAAATCAATGACCTTGGGGTCCCACTTTTAGAAATTAGAAAAAATGAAGACTAGTGAAACCCCAATTAAGCAGAAGAAAAAGCCAGTGTGGCCAGGCAGGGAGGCCCATGCCTGTAATCCCAGCACTTTTGGGAGGCTGAGGCGGGCGGATCACAAGGTCAGGAGATTGAGATCATCCTGGCCAACATGGTGAAACCCCGTCTCTACTAACCATACAAAAATTAGCTGGGCGTGGTGGCGCTTGCCTGTGTAATCCCAGCTACTCAGGAGGCTGAGGCAGGAGGATCGCTTTAACCAGGGAGTCGGAGGTTGCAGTGAACCGAGATCGCGCCATTGCACTCCACCCTAGCGACAGAACGAGACTCCGTCTCAAAAAAAAAAAAAAAAAAAAAAGAAAGAAAGAAAAAGAAAAAGCCAGTCTGGAAATCAATGAAACAGAAAACCAGTACAGAAATCATGAAACCAAAAGCTAGTTATTTGAGAGAACAATGAAACTCATAAACCTCTACCCAGACTGATCAGGGGAAAAAAGGGAAGACAATAACTGTAATATCAGCAATGAAAGAGATGACATCACACAGATTCTAAAGATATTGAAAGTGTAATAAGTGAATATTGATCAGCAATCCAGAAGAAACAGATTCCTTGAATGACACAAACTACCAAAGTTCACTCAAGAAGTAACCATCTGCCGGGCGCAGTGGCTTACACCTGTAATCCCAGCACTTTGGGAGGCCGAGGTGGGCGGATCACGAGGTCAGGAGACCGAGACCATCCTTGCTAACACGGTGAAACCCCGTCTCCACTAAAAATACAAAAAATTCTCCGGGCGTGGTGGCGGGCGCCTGTAGTCCCAGCTACTCAGGAGGCTGAGGCAGGAGAATGGCTTGAACCCGGGAGGCGGCGCTTGCAGTGAGCCAAGATTGCGCCACTGCACTCCAGCCTGGGTGACAGAGCCAGACTCTGTCTCAAAAAAAATAAAAAAAATAATAAAGTTTAGTAAAATAAAAATTTTAGTAAAATAAAAAATTAGTAAAATACAAATAAAATTTAGTAAAAATAAAGCTGATTCTAAAATGCATGTGCAACAGAGGATCTAGAGTAGCCAAAATAAGCTCCTCTGTCTGACTTAAAGTCTTACTATAAATTAAAATAATCAGACAGGCCGGGCATGGTGGCTCACGCCTGTAATCCCAGCACTTTGGGAGGCTGAGGCAGGTGGATCACCTGACGTCGGGAGTTACAAACCAGCCTGGCCAACATGGTGAAACCCCATCTCTACTAAAAGTACAAAAATTAGTCAAGCATGATAGCACACGCCTGTAATCCCAGCTACTCAGGAGGCTGAGGCAGGAGAATCGCTTGAACCCGGGAGGCGGAGGTTGCAGTGAGCTGAGATCATGCCACTGCACTCCAGCCTAGGCGACAGAGTGAGACTCAAAATAATGAAATAAAAATAAAAAACTGAACTTCATATTTTGTCCCCAGATCTGATATAGTCACTTCGTCCTTTGTTCAGTTAAACCCAGCTTCATGTTTCTGCTTGCCCAGGCCAATAACTTTGGGATCTTCCTTGACTCTTCTTTTTCTGTCAAACCCTGTACCAGTCTTTCAGGTAACCGTAACTTCAGAATCTATCCAGGTCACCTCTGCTTGTCCAAGCCCCTGTCATCTCTCACTTGGATGATTTCATTAGCCTCTTGGCCAGGGTCCCTGCTTCTGCTGGTATTTCCTTAGTTTCTTCTCCCTACAGCAGCCAGAGCTAATCATTTTAAATGTCATATTTCTGTCTCACCTCAGCTGCAAACCTTCCAGTACCTTCCCAGCTCCTTCTAAATAAACACCAGAGGCCGGGTGCAGTGGCTTATGCCTGTAATCCCAGCACTTTGGGAGGCCAAGGTGGGCAGATCACCTGAGGTCAGGAGTTCGAGACCATCCTGGCCAACATGGTGAAACCCCCTCTCTACTAAAAATACAAAAATTAGCTGGGCGTGATGGAGGGTGCCTGTAATCCCAGCTACTTGGGAGGCTGAGGCAAGAGAATCGCCTGAACCCAGGAGGTGGAGGTTGCAGTGAGCCAAGACTGCGCCACTGCACTCCAGCCTGGGCAACAAGAGTGAGACTCCGTCTCAAAAAATATAAATAAATAAACAAACAAGCACCAGAGCCCTGGCAGTCACCTGTGAGGCTTCACCCCGTCTCCCCACCCACTATAACCTCTGACTTACCTCCTTTTACACTTCTTCTTACTGACTCTGTTCCTTCCACATTGGCCTCTTTGCTCTTGCTTGAATGATCCCCAGTCATCCTCCCTGCCCAGGGCCTTTGCACTTGCTGTTCTCTCTGCCAGGAAGGTGCTTCCTCCATAGTTCACTCTTCACCTCCTTTGGGTCTTTGCTCAGTTGTCATCTTCAGTGATGGCTCTTCTGATCACCTTATTTAATTTTTATTTTTTAATTAAAAATTTTTTTTGTAGAGATGTCTTGCTATGTTGCCCAGGCTTATCTCAAACTCCTGGACTCAAATGATCCTCCTGCCTCAGCTTCCCAAAGTGCTGGGATTACAGGTGTGAGCTACTGCACCCAGCCCCGATCACCTTATTTAAAACTGCAGCTCCCAGCCCCCAACCCCAGCATACCCATTCCTCTTTTTTTTTTTTTTTTTTTTTTTGAGACAGAATCTTGCTCTGTCTCAAATTCCCTCCAACCATGAGCCCTGAAATGAAACAAGTTATCTATTTCCAAAACACAACAGTGGGGCAGGCATAGGATAGACATTCCCATTCCAAAAGGGAGCAATAGGCAAGAAGAAAGGGGTAACTGGTCCCAAGTAAGTCCAAAACCTGAGACAGAGTCTTGCTCTATCAGCCAGGCTGGACTGCAGAGTGGTGGGATCTCAGCTCACTACAACCTCCGCCTTCCGGGTTCAAGCGATTCTCCTGCCTCAGCCTCCCAAGTAGCTGGGATTAGAGGCATGCACCACCACACCTGGCTAATTTTTGTAGTTTTAGTAGAGACAGGGTTTCACCATCTTGGCCAGGCTGGTCTCAAACTCCTGAACCTCAGGTGATTCCCCCGCCTTGGCCTCCCAAAGTGCTGGGATTACAGGCGTGAGCCACCGCCTGGTCTCCCTCATTCCTTTTGTTATCAGTCATCCCCCCCAGCCCTGGCAACTGCTGCTCACTTTCCTGACCTTAGAATTTTGCTTATTACAGAATGTCATATAAGTAGAATTATAAAGTATCTAAGCTTTTAAGTCCTAATGCATTTAAGATCTGTAAAAAGTAAAGTAGAGGTTCCTCTTCAAAGACTTTCCTCCCCATCTAATTAGGAATAAATAGTAACTTCTCTTAGAAGCAAAATTTATTCAAAGACCTGTGCTAACATTCTTAAATATCTGCTAGCCGTAATAAAGAAATCAATGTACTTTATATTCTTAGCTCTCACAATTTAGCCTAAATACTTGCCCTGGCATGCTTATACTGGTCCAAGCAAGCATTAGGTCATAGCCTGTTCCTCTTCCTTGTTTGAAGGTGTTTTTACCTTTCTCAGCACTCCACAAGTTACTTCCTCCTTCCTTTGTTCTCCTCTGCCTTTGCCTCTTTTAAAAAGTTCTAAGTTGTTAGCCAATCAGGACAAATACAGAATGTGAGGTCCTGTTCCAGCCAATGGAAACTGGACACAGCAGTAGGGTGGACGCGTCAGGTTGTAAATGACCCTGTCTCCTTTGTTCAGTGTACTCTCATGGCAAAACTGCTGGTTAGTGTACCCTTTCTGCAGAAAGTAAAAAATGGCCTTGCTGAGGAAATTAAATTTATGTTCAAGTGCTTTTTCTTCAGGGCACCAGGGAACAAGCATTTCTAACAGATCCATATGTGTCGCTGCATGTAATCAGTGGTTCATTCCTTTCTATTGCTGAGTAGTGTTCCATTGTATGGATGTACCCGTGTATTGATCCATCCATCCACTGAAGGACATTTGAGTTGTTTCCAGCTTTTTTGTGATTATGAATAAAGCCACTGTAAGCATTCACATACAGGCTTTGGTGTGGACATAAGTTTTCATTTCTCTTTGGTAAATAATTAGGAGTAGAATTTCTAGGTCGTAGGATAAGTACATGCTTAATTTAGGAGACCCTGCCACACTATTTTACAAAGTAAGGGTGCTGTTTTGCATTACTACCAGCAGTTCACACCATATGTATTCACACCAGTTGCTCCATTTGGTCTTCGTTCTGTGACTTGTCTCCATTCTCTTAACAGTATCTTTAGAACAGCAGAAGTTTTTGATTTTGATGAAATTCAGTTTATCGGACCAGGCTGGGTGGCTTATGCCTATAATCCCAGCACTTTGAGAGACCGAGGAGGGTGGATCACTTGAGGCCAGGAGATTGAGACCAGCTTGGCCAACATGGCAAAACCCTGTCTCTACTAAAAATATAAAAATTAGCCATACGTCGTGGCGCATGCCTGTAGTTCCAGCTACTCAGGAGTCTGAGGCAGGAGAATCACTTGAACCCTGGAGGAAGAGGTTGCAGTGAGCCGAGATCATACTGCTGCACTCCGGCCTGGGCAACAGAGCAAAACTCCATTTCAAAAATAAAATAAAATAAAATTTCAGTTTATCAGTGATTTCTCTTAAGGTTCATGCATTGGGTATTGTAGCTAAGAAATCTTCGCCTAACTCAAGTTTACAAAGATTCTTCTCTCTGTTTTTTTTCTAGAAGGTTTATAAGTTTTAATTTAACTTTTAGGCTTATAATTCATTTCACATTAAATGGTGTATGTGGTGCCAGGTATTGCTGGAGAGTCATCATTTTGCATAGGGGTTTCGGATGTTTTAGCACCATTTGTTCAACAGATAGCCTCTTTTCATTAAATTGCCCTTTCACCTTTGTGGAAGATCAATTCAGCATTTATGTATGGGTCACTTATATGTTTTTAATTGATTTCTAAATTCTGAAAGGAAAATGATAAAAAGGAAGATTCTTTCACTATATCTGCATTTCCAATTTCTCCCCCAAGAACACTTTCCTAACACCTGCAGGCAGAACTAAGCACTCTGGGCCCCTGTAGCTATTGTGCGTATGTTTATTATTGAGTTTTTCTGGCCTTTGCAGTTCTTTCAGTGTCTGATTCTCCCTCTCTCTCAGCTTCTTTCTCAAGACTGTGCATCCTTGGAGGTCAGAAATTGTCTCATCCGGCCGGGCGCGATGGCTCATGCCTCTAATCCCAGCACTTTGGGAGGCCGAGGCGGTTAGATCACAAGGTCAGGAGTTCGAGACCAGCCTGGCCAACATAGTGAAACCCTGTCTCTATTAAAAATACAAAAATTAGCTGAGCGTGGTGGCGCATGCCTGTAGTCCCAGCTACTCGGGAGGCTGAGGCAGGAGAATCACTTGAACCCAGGAGGCAGGGAGGTTGTAGTGAGCTGAGATCGCGCCACTGCACTCCAGCCTGGGCGACAGAGCGAGACTCCATCTCAAAAAAAAAATAAATAAATAAAAGACAAAATAAATTTTCTCATCCTTTTTTGTCATCTTCATCACAGCTGGTTCTCTAATGTTCATTGAATGAAAGGGCCATTCCTAAATCTCTGATAAGTCAAGCATTTTTAGGAGAGCTAAACCAGCCAAATGAGACCAGGAAGTGAAGAAAAATACCTTTTCTTTTTTTTTTTTTTTTTTTTTTTTTGAGTCGGAGCCTCACTGTCACCCAGGCCGGAGTGCAGTGGCACGATCTGAGCTCACTGCAACCTCCACCTCCCAGGTTCAAGCAATTCTATTGCCTCAGCCTCCCCAGTAGCTGGGACTACAGGCACACACCACCATGCCCGGCTACTTTTTTTTTTGTATTTTTAGTAGAGATGGAGTTTCACCATGCTGGCCAGGCTGGTGTCAAACTCCTGACCTCGTGATCCGCCCGCCTCAGCCTTCCAAAGTGCTGGGATTACACGCGTGAGCCACCGCGCCCAGCCGAAAAATACCTACTTTTTTTTTTTTTTTTTTAACAGCAGGAGCTGTTTCTGCTTCTACTTCGCTGTGACTTCTGTTTCTCCAGGCATTCCTGGTATGGACATTTATACCAGGTGTTTTGGTCATTGGTGGGCTCTCAGCTTCAGAGGACACCTGGCTTCTCTATACCCTATCTTTGGTGACTTCTGCTTGTTGGACTTCAGTCACTGCAGTTCACAAGTTTCAGACTCATGAAATATTTATTGTTAATTAATTCCAATATTTAATTGATTGCTTCTCTTTCTCAGCACTTTGGAAACATGTTTACTACCTAGACATTTTCCTACAGTAGATTTTTAATTCTTAACATTTTGATCTTAAAAACAATTTACCATGATACTTGGTTTCCACGAGAGATTTAACAGTTGGAACTGTACTGCCCATAAGATGCAGGTGAGGTCATGGTACGTAGTTGGGAACTCTACAAATGGCAGCCCTTCGTGCCTTTGCAAAGGCTGCAAGTTGGAAAGCTGCCATTACTTGTGAGGGCATCCAAATGCTTCCTGTGAATGGAAGATGTGTTTCTGTGCCTCACTGTCTTGACTGTGCTGGATTGCTGGCTTTCTCAGATGTCTTTATTTGAGTCAACCTGTATTCCATCTCCCCACTCCCACCCAGTCTTGATCATCTCATTTGTGTGTATACAACCTTCCCCTCACACACACCTCTTTGCAGAAGTTTCGTTGCACTGGGCGTTGGGAGGAGAGGCATCAGAGTTGGGTGGAATCATTTCAGGCTGACTCTCCAGACATGGCTCTCATTAGAAGCATCAGTAAATAAGCTGAAAACCAACAACACGTACAGCACAGTCTTTCCGTGTTTGCAGCTTGGAACTGAGCAGCCCTCACTGGGTGCATTTCTAATCCTTTGTCTCGTCATTTGTATGACATCCACTTAGAAAAAGGTGTTAAAATCATATAACATATTGCTTTTTCCCCTTTTTTATTAGCAGTTTTACTGAGGTGTAATTTATATGCCATAAAATTTACCATTTGAATGTTCAATTCAATGATTTCTACTAAATTTATAGAGTGTGCACCATAACCACAATCCAGTTTTATTTATTTATTTTTTTTTTCGAGACAGAGTCTCACTCTGTCACTCAGGCTGGAGTGCAGTGGTGCAATCTCGGCTCACTGCAGCCTCCACCTCCCGGGTTCAAGCGATTCTCCTGCCTCAGCCTCCCGAGTATCTGGGACTACAGGCACGTGCCACCATGCCCAGCTAATTTTTTTGTATTCTTAGTAGAGATAGGGTTTCATCATGTTAGCCAGGATGGTCTCGATCTCCTGACCTCATGATCCGCCAGCCTCAGCCTCCCAAAGTGCTGGGATTACAGGAGTGAGCCACCGCACCTGGCCCCACAATCCAGTTTTAGAACATTTCCAACATCCCCAAAAGATCCCTTTTGTCCCTTTGCAGCAGTCCTGCCCCCACTTCCAGCCCCAGGCGACCATTCATTTGCATTTTCTATAGATTTGTCTTTTCCGTACGTTTCATGTAAATGAAGTTTTATACAATATATGACCTTTTGTGACTGTTTTTTTTCCCAGCATGTTTTTGAGGTTTATCTGTATTATAGCACGTCTCAGTACTTTGTTCCCTTTTTATCACTGAGTATTATTCCATTGTACGGACATACATTTTTCTCTATTCACTAGTTGGTGAACATTTGGATTGTTTCCAATTTTGGTCATCATTAACAATGCTACTATATATATCCATGTATAAGTCTTTGTGTGGATATACGTTTTCATTTCTCTAGGGTAGATTTCTAGAAGTAAAATTGCTGAGTCTTTTTTTTTTTTGAGACGGAGTTTTGCTCTTGTTGCCTGGGCTGGAGTGCAATGGCATAATCTCGGCTCACTGCAACTTCCGCCTCCCTGGTTCAAGTGATTCTCCTGCCTCAGCCTCCCGGGTAGCTGGGATTACAGGCATGTGCTACCACGCCTGGCTATTTTTTTTTTTTTTTTTTTTTTTTTTGAGACGGAGTCTCGCTCTGTCACCCAGGCTGGAGTGCAGTGCGCGATCTCAGCTCACTGCAAGCTCTGCCTCCCGGGTTCATGCCATTCTCCCGCCTCAGCCTCCCAAGTACTGGGACTACAGGCACCCGCCACCACCCCCGGCTAATTTTGTTTTTGTATTTTTAGTAGAGACGAGGTTTCACTGTGTTAGCCGGGATGGTCTTGCTCTCCTGACCTCGTGATCTGCCTGCCTCGGCCTCCCAAAGTGCTGGCATTACAGGCGTGAGCCACCACACCCGGCAAATTTTGTATTTTTAGTAGAGACGAGGTTTCACCATGTTGATCAGGCTGGTCTCAAACTCCTGACCTCAGGTGATCCACCCACCTTGGCCTCCCAAAGTGTTGGGATTACAGGCGTGAGCCACCACGACTGGTCGAATTGCTGTCTTATAGTAAGTTTATGTTTAACTTTTTAAGAAACTGCCAAACTATTTCCTAAAATGACTGTACCATTTACATTCCCACCAGCAATGTGTGAGTGTTCCAGTTTTTCCATGTCCTTGCCAATAGTTGGTTTTGTCTGCCCACCTAGCCCGCCCCTGCTTTTTTTTTTTTTTTTTTTTTAAAGAGACAGGGTCTTGCTGTGTTGTTCAGGCTGGCCTCAAACTCCTGGGCTCAAGTGCTCCTCCCTAGTAGCTGGGACTATAGGCACACACCAGTGTACCAGGGGTTGTCTGTCTTTTGATTATAGCTATTGGAATGGGTGTGAAGCAGCATCTCGTGATTTTAGTTTCCATTTCTTGAATGACTAATGATACTGAACATCTTTTTATGTGCTTATTAGCCATTTGTATTTCATCTTTGGTGACCTGTCAATTCAAATCTTTTGCCTATTTTTTTTTTATTAAGTTTGTGCACTGTCTTATTATTGAGTGGTAAGAGTTCTCTGTATTGTGGGTACAAGTTCTTTTTTTTTTTTGAGACGGAGTCTCGCTCTGTCGCCCAGGGTGGCACGATCTCAGCTCACTACAACCTCTGCCTCCTGGGTTCAAGCGATTCTTCTGCCTCAGCATCCCAAGTAGCTGGGACTACAGGCTTGCACCACCACGCCCAGCTAATTTTTGAATTTTTAGTAGAGACGGGATTTCACCATCTTGGCCAGACGGGTCTCAAACTACTGACCTCGTGATCCTCCCACCTCGGCCTCCCAAAGTGCTGGGATTACAGGTGTGAGCCACCGTGCCCGGCCTTCCAAGTTCTTTATCAGGTATATGATAGCACATGTAGCTTTTTATCTTCCTTACACCAGTGCGAGTTTATAGAAAGGAAAAGGGATAGTTAATAGTAATCATAATAATGTTTAATATTTGAATGTTTTTTAGGAGCTGGACACTGGGCTGCATGTTTCACGGGGATGATTTGGGTCACTCTTCAATTTTCTAAAGGTTATAGGACTGTTTCAAACACCTCTCCTTCTATTAACAGTTTTCAATGGAGAAAGAAAACAAAAGATTGATTTGGGGAATTCTTAGGTTAATGCAAGTTAGAACTGACCTTTTAACATTATTACCATAAGGATTAAATGGCTGTTACAGACCCAAAATAGGAGCGATTCAAACAAGCGAGATGCTTCTCTCTGTAACAGGCTGACAGTCGCAGTCCTGGAGGGGCACGATGGCTCCTCAGGGTCAGACACCTCCTGTCCCTTACTCTGTAAGGCACAGCTTCTACCTCAGGATCCAAAATGCCCACGCCAGCTGCCATGGCCCCTCGCAGGCAGTGGACACCAGAAAGAGGAAAGTGGACACCAGAAGGAGGAGAGGGAGTGCGTGCCTGTTGCTTTGAAGAACCTGACCCAGAAGTCTTACACAGCACTTTTGCCCACATACCATCACTTAGTCATGTGGCAGTGCCTGGCCACAAGAGAGACTGGGAAATGGAGTCTTTATTCTGGGGTGATGTGTCCCATCTACAACTGAGGGGTTAAGGCCTAAAACTTAGGGGTTGAAGGCAGGAGAAAAAACAGATGTCGAGAGCCAGTGTTGGGATTGCAGGGTCCTGTGTGGGATTCCTGTTCATTTTCATCAAAGAAAGTCTAGTTGATATGCAATTGTTGGCCTAAGTGTTATTGAGGAGTTAATTTTACTGTTGAATTACACCAGAACATTTGTCATATGAAATAACTATAAATACGACTGATTATTGCCTAGTGTATTACAGTTCTCTCCAGAGACACACGAAACAATAGGGTCTGTCTATCGGAATAGATATCCTAAAAGTGTATCTTTTGAAGAGATTGATTATAAGGTATTGGCTCATGAGATGATGGAGCTTAAGAAGTCCCACAGTCTGCTCTCTGCCAGATGGAGACCCAGGAAAGCTGCTGGTGTAGTTTGAAGGCCTGAGAGCTGAGGGCCAGTGATGTGGATTCCAGTCTGAAGGTCTGAGAACCCAGAGGGCTGAGGGCAGGAGAAGATCCATGTCCCAGCTCAAGCAGGCAGAGGGAGGGTAAATCCAGCCTTCCTTTTTCTGTTTTTTTGTTCTAATCAGGCCCTCAACGGACTGGAGGATGCCCAGCCAAAGTGGGGAGGGCCATCTGCTTAGGCAGTTCACCAATTCAAATGCTAATCTCTTCTAGAAACACCCTCACAGACACACCTGGAAATAATGTTTAAGATCTGGGCATCCTGGGGGCCTAGTCAAGCTGACACATACATTTAACCACCACACTTAGGGAATATGAAAATAACTTAGACATTAAATTTGATTTTGGTGTTGCTGTAAAGAATACAGATCTTATGCACCAGCTCATAGGAGGGGTGGTAAACAAGGAGGACAGCTTTTACCAGGTTGCCTTTGGAAACAAAACTCTGCTTTGCTGTTTTGTTTTCAAGTGGCTGCATGGCCACTGAGCGAGCCCTTTCCTGCCATCACCACAGTGCCACTTAGTGAACAGTTTCTCCAAGGTTAACTGTAGCTGCTCTTGTTCAGTTAATAGGTAGTTCTGGATTAATATGCCACATCTGTCACTTTAAGGAAGAAAAAGAGCAGTTCCGTTTAGAGATCCCATTGCTCCTTTAAGGACAGCAGTCATTTCTAACAAGCAGAGGGAAGAAATCTTCTGGTTCCATTTGTCCTTTGTGTGTGTTGAAAACCTTGACAACAAAACAAATTGGTACTGAATGGTTTGAAGAAATAAACATTAACTCCCCTTTAGTATTTCATTTCTAGGGTTTCCAGCCTTGGTAACAATTACCAAGAACTTTGCTGTCATGGGGTACAGCTCTAGGCTGCTGACAGGATCTTCATACTGCAGGAGACTATACTTTTATAGCCAATTCCAACTGCCCCAGAGATAACTTGGATAAACACTGGCTCCTCCACTACCTCCTAATCCCTGCTGGGTTTTACACTGTGGGGAGGTTTAGACAACTTGTTTTCTTTCCCTTTTAGCCCTTCTCTCTACACTCCCCTCCAGCTGCCTTCTTCCCCCACCCCCAAATGTAACGTGATCTCCTAGGCCTGCTCTGCTGCTTTCGCAGATTCTTTTAGTCTTAGAGAAAGAGAGGAAAATATTAACCATTGGTTTACCAATTCAAAGTTAACAACATTTTAAACAAAAGGAGCTTGTCAATAACCAGGGCTTGGGCTTTTCTTTTATCAGTTCCTCCTACTTGGCTGAGTTTACCTCATCATAAATCTTATCACACAGATAATAATTTGACAGCTTTAGGGTTTTTGCAGCATTGCTATTTTCTATTGCAACAAAGCTGTAACATTGCTATTTTTGATGTATTTGTTTTATAGATATCTTAATCTTCAATATTCAGATTAAAAACAAACAAACAAGACTTAGTGATTTAAAATTATTTGTTAAAAAGGTAAAGGGACAGAGACATCTCATGAAAACATGGCAAAATCTCTTTAAGTTGAATTCAAGCACTTAGAGTTCAATAAGAATATCCCAAACCATTTTTGCTTAATAATATTTCTGTTTATAATTAAACCTTAAGGTATAGTGTTGTAACTGGATTTAAGAATTTAGAGTTTTGTTGTTTCTTCACCATCAGCGAAATTAAGATTTAAAACCTATAGTTTGCAACAAATTTTAGTTTTTCAGCCTAGTGTCCTAAAACTTGTCTGTCATGGGTACCTAGTAGGTGTCATGTCACAGGAAAGGGATCTAACAAGGGAGTTTGAAGATAGGGGTTTTCCTTGCTCTGCCACTAACTTGCTATGTGACCTAGGGCAAGTTATATAACCTATCTGTGTCACAGTTGTCTGAAATGCAATATGGGGAAAATAAATTCTTAAAGTGACAATAAAAAGATTTCTTTTCTTTTTTTTTTTTTGAGACAGAGTCAGCGCAATTTCGGCTCACTGCAACCTCCACCTCCTGGGTTCAGGCAATTCTCCTGTCTGAGCCTCCTGAGTAGCTGGGATTACAGGCACACACCACCACGCCCAGCAAATTTTTGTATATTTTGTAGAGATGGGGTTTCACCATGTTGGCCAGGCTGGTCTCAAACTCTTGAGCTCCAACGATCTACCTGCCTTGGCCTCCCAAAGTGCTGGGATTACAGGCATGAGCCACCACGCCTGGCCAAAATATATATATATATATTTTTAAGTGAAGATGTGTAAGGACTAAAGGAGCCCAAAGGAGACAGTAGGGGATAAGAAAGGCAAAGAGAGTGGTAATAGATTTAGCAGAATCAAGGATGCCAAAACCTCTTCTGAGAGAGACCTTGATTAAGAGTGAGCTGGTTTGCCTGTAAGAATCTGCGGAAAGGTCAGAAATTAGAGACATTAGTACCACAGAAAGCAGGGGATGAGGCCTGAAGCTGAAATCAAGGGGATCAATTGAGAGCCTATAAAAGGAGGGTTTAGATTCTTCAAACCCCTCCCAACCCCACATAGTCAGATGACCACCTCTCCTAACCACCTACAGGAGACCAGAGGCATTATATTGAGAAATGCCCGGCCGGGCGCGGTGGCTCACGCCTGTAATCCCAGCACTTCGGGAGGCCGAGGCGGGCAGATCACAAGGTCAGGAGATCGAGACCATCCTGGCTAATGTGGTGAAACACCATCTCTACTAAAAATACAAAAAATTAGCCGGGCGTGGTGGCGGGCGCCTGTAGTCCCAGCTACTCAGGAGGCTGAGGCAGGAGAACGGCGTGAACCCTGAAGGCGGAGCTTGCAGTGAGCCGAGATGGCGCCACTGCACTCCAGCCTGGGCAACAGAGCAAGACTCCACCTCAGAAAAAAAAAAAGAAAAGAAATGCCCCGTAGAGGCTCTGGACTCAGGAGCCTGACCCCCAGCATGGGTCCGGGTAGGCCATTGGCCGAAAATAGTGGAGTGGGCAAAGAGCAGATTTTTTAAAAGTCTGCATACTGAATAGTAAGATTCCCAGCCCTCTTCTAATACCTGCTAGCCAGGGGCCTAATAAGGAAGAGATTGAAATATTCTTTTCTAGGGGGAAAAAGTTGAATGACCCTAGAGAAAAGCCCTACAGATACCAACATTTAGGGATTCTCTTGAAAAAGCTAGTTTACCATCTCCTTTCACTGAAGCTTACCAGTGGCTGTGCCCCTTCTACGCATACAAAACTAACAGTCATCTTTTAGTTGCTCATTCATAGAGAGTGAGTGGCCCGCCAAATCTCTCTAGGCATTAGAGGAAGGTCTCTAACCTGATATTAATAGATAAAGGGTAAAATAAATAGCAGAAAACAGGAACTTGGTGGAAATAAAGACAATGCAGGCAACAGAAGAAGAGTTTAAAAGAACTATTCAGCTTGGGCACCATGACTCACGCCTGTAATCCCAACACTTTGGGAGGCTGAGGTGGACAGTTCACCTGCGGTCAGGAGTTTGAGACCAGCCTGGCCAACACAGTGAAACCCCATCTCCACTAAAAATACAAAAATTAACCGAACATGGTGGCAGGCACCTGTAATCCCAGCTATTGGGAGGCTGAGGCAGGAGAATTGCTTGAACCTGGGAGGCATAGGTTGCAGTGAGCCAAGATTGCACCACTGCATTCCAGCCTGGGTGACAGAGTGAGACTCTGTCTCAAAAATAATAAATAAATAAATAAATAAATAAAGCTATGCATTTCCCACAAATACTGCTTTAAAAAAAAGAACTATTCTTTGCTATCCTTGGAGAGAGAGATTGCAAATGTCAGAAAACAGGATGCTTTTAAAAACAATAACAATCAGAATAAGAATAAAAATGAATTATTTTTCTTTTATTTATTTATTTATTTATTTTTGATACATGGTCTCTGTCACCCAGGCTGGAGTGCAGTGGCAAGATCACAGCTCACTGCAGCCCCAACCTGCCTCAGCCCCTCAAGCAACTGGGACTACAGGCACGCACCACCACACCTGGCTAATTTTTAAATTTTTTGTAGAGAGATGGGATGGGGTCTCACTATGTTGCCCAGGCTGGTCTTGAACTCCTGGGCTCAAGTGATCCTCCTGCGTCAGCCTCCCAAAGGGCTGGGATTATAGGCATGAGCCACCACACCCAGCAAGAATGAATTGTTTAATATTAAAAACATTATAGCCCAAATTTAAAATCCAACAGAAGATGTGGGAAATTGTCTCAGAATGTATTGGGTTGGTACAAAAGTAATTGGGGCTTTTGCCATTTTAATGACAAAAACCTTGATTACTTTTACACCAACCTAATAGAACATAAAGACAAAGACATGGACTGTTGAGAGAACAATAAGAGAGAACAGGTAAGAAAATTAGAAACTCTCGGGAGGCTGAGACAGGATAATCACTTGAACCCAGGAGGCAGAAGTTGTAGTGAGCCGAGACTGTGCCATTGCACTCCTGCCTGGGCAAGCAACAAGAGTGAAACTGCGTCTCAAAAAAAAAGAAAAGAAAAGAAAATTAGAAACTCAATCCCAGGGCTTTAATATCCTTTTTGTAGGAATTCCAGAAAGAAAACAAAAAAATAATGATAATAACGAAGAAACAAATGGAGGAGAAGTTAGGAGATGTTAAATGTAAGGAAAAATTTCAGAGTTTAGTGAAGTGAGTATTTTCCAAAACAGAATGACATAAATCTCTGGATTTATGAGTGCCCAGAATAATATATGAAAGGCCATATCATTGTGAAAGTTCAGAACACCAAGAATATTAGAAGATCCTAAAAGTTTCCAAAGAGAAAAAAAGCAAGTCATTTTGAGGGGTCAGGAACCAGAATGGGATTGCATCTCTAAACAATACTTACTGGAAACTAGATAGTAGCAGATAAATAAATGCCTTCAAAATTCATTTGGGAAAATTATTTTCAACCTAGAATTCTATACCCAGACAAACTGTCAAGATAGAAGAAAGGTATTTTTTTAGACATGCACCCTCCCTCCCCACCTCTGTGAAGCTACTGGATGATGAATTCCAGCAAAATGAAGAAGTCAGTCAATAAGTAGAACTGAGCCCGGGCACGGTGGCTCACACTTGTAATCGCAGCACTTTGGGAGGCCGAGGCGGGCAGATCACGAGGTCAGGAGATCGAGACCATCCTGGTGTAACACAGTGAAACCCCATCTCTACTAAAAATACAAAAAAATTAGCAGGGCGTGGTGGCGGGCCCCTGTAGTCCGAGCTACTCGGGTGGCTGAGGCAGGAGAATGGCTTGGTGAACCCGGGAGGCGGAGCTTGCAGTGAGCGGAGATCGCGCCACTGCACTCCCGCCTGGGTGACAGAGCGAGACTACGTCTCAAAAAAAAAAAAAAAAAAAAAAAGTACAACTGAGAATATTTGAAATGTTTTAGTGATTGGAAAAAATATCACTAGATGTTTGACAGATCTTTGAAGTATTTGAGGGAAAATGGTGATAGGTATATAGAAGACTAATTAAATGAAAACAAGGCAATATCTCTAGGATAAACAAAGATGTATAATAAAGGAAACATTCATAGTATATTATTGGCTAAGCAGTGAAGAATATTTATATCATCCTAATAATGTAAACACTAACTATTGATTTATCCCCCAAATTGTGATTTTATTGTTTTGGGGGGTTATGGATGGTGATAGTATAATACTGCTGTCATAAGTTAATAGATAATGGATAAATCTAATGAATTCAGAAAGAGCAAGATGATGTTACTAGTTAAAAATCTGAAGGAGGCTGTCTCTGGGGAAACATACAGGGGAAAGGGATTGCTGTTTTTTATTACCAGATTTTTACAAGACTATTTTTAGCCTTTTTTACAAGACTTTTAGTACTGTTTGAGTTTTAACCATGTTATGTATATTACTTTGATTAAAAAGAAAAATTAATTTTAAAAAATGAGCATACTAATACCATTAATTTTCTCCTTCTAGAGAAAAATGTTTAACAGTTAGGTTTAGACTTGTTAATTATAAAAATATAGTAAAGTCTTACTGTAATGAGATTTTCTAGAAAGCGGATTTACTCTAAGGCAGTTCAGATTTGGTCCCCAGCTGAGAATTATAGCCTGGAAATACCAAGAGGACTAACAGAAAAATCAGTGTCATTTGAAGGACAGTCATCTGTGCAGCCTGTGCATGAAATCATGGGTCTGAATTAGGCCCCCATTCAAGATGCGGGGGTGTGGGGTTTGTGTTTTGCTGAAGCTGTGGCTGCAAATCTTTGCTTTAGGATGAAAGGTGGGGCTCTCTGTTACATTTGAACCTTAGTTGCTACTCCTACCTCACAGCTAGTGTTTCTTTCTCTTCATAAAATAGATTTCCTGGTCCCTTGGAAAACCTCCAGACTGCTTTCTGGAATCATTTTTCATATAGCATGTTTGTTAATTTGAGCTCTTGACTGAGTCCCAGTGAGATGTAGGCAGGAACACAGACCTGATACAGAAATAGTCCTCTTTTGGAAATAACAATAGCTACTGTTTATCGAGCACCTTCTGTGCTTTGGGCACTCTCCCTACGTGATTCCTAATCTTCATAATAATCCTGTGAGATAACTACTCTTAGGACTACCTCCCATTTTTCAGATGAGAAAATTGAGGCTCTGAGAGGTGCAGTCGTTGCCCATGGCCCCACAGTGAGTGGCAGATCTGAGACTCAGCGCTAGCCTTTGTGACACATAACTCGTGACCAGCAGGTAGTGCTACCCGATTGAAAAAATGTGAGACTTAAAGGGATGCACGTGTCCCTATACAGTGGCAAAAACTGGTATGACAGAAATGATTTTTTAAGCTATGTTATCCTTTAGTTGGACATACACTGGACCCACAGAGCTAGACGACCTGGCAGGCTCTCGCTGGACAATGTTTGCTGAATCAGAGAAAGTGGGCTTTGTTGGCATTTGCATGTGAAATAGTATGCACATACCTCAAGATCTTTGCTGTTCCCCCGCTAAAGCTACTAGCTATGCTGGAAACAGTGAAGGGGTCAGCCAGACCTGGGGTCACCTTGTCCTGGGGTCCCAAGCCAGGCCTCCTGTCAGGTTCATCTGTCTCTGTTCCACCTGCACTCACACCCAGTCTTGCTGCTGAGAGATGGAGCATCCACATCCTGAATCCTGCCTCCTTCCCTTGACACACTTCTATGGTGGGTGCCTGCCCAACTTTTTCTTAATAGGACTAAATTCCAAATTAAAAAAAAAATTCAGTCTCTCTCCTCTAATCATCCAAGAAGAGTCCTCTTTTGGTAACTTGTTCTAGAGCTATGCCTATCTTAAATTCAGAAATTGCTTTCAAATGAATTAAATTTTAGAAATATCCATTCCTGTTCGTCCTATTCCCAGTGAAAATAAGCAACTCTTCCCTCTTCCAAAACAGTGGATTTCTTTTCTTTTTTTCTTTTTTTGAAATGTAGTCTTGCTCTGCTGCCCAGGCTGGAGTGCAGTGGTGCAATCTTGGCACACTGCAACCTCCACCTCCCAGGTTCAAGCGATTCTCCTGCCTCAGCCTCTCGAGTAGCTGGGATTACAGGTGTGCGCCACCATGCCTGGCTAATTTTTGTATTTTTAGTAGAGACAAGATTTCCCCATGTTGGCCAGGCTGGTCTTTAACTCCTGACCTCAGGTGATCGCCCACCTTGGCCTCCCAAAGTGCTGGGATTACAGGCATGAGCTACTGTGCCTGGCCCCCTAACAGTGGATTTCCATCTTACATATGCATACAGATCATCTCGGAGCTTCAGATCCAGCCCATTGCACATATTCTGATTCTAGACTAGAAACCAAGACTCTGCATTTTAAGCAAGCCCCACATTATTCAAAATAGATTGTCCATGGATTATGCTTTTAGAAACATTGTTCAGATCCCATGCTTTAATGTAATTGGGGAGTTTATCCTTTCCTTCTAAATATTCTTTTTTTTTTTTTTTTTGAGATGGAGTCTCGCTCTGTTGCCCAGGCTGGAGTGTGGTGGTGCGATCACTGCTCACTGCAACCTCCATCTCCCAGGTTCAAGCAATTCTCTGCCTCAGCCTCCCGAGTAGCTGGGATTACAGATGCCCGCTACCACGCCCAGCTAATTTTTTTGTACTTTTAGTAGAGATGGGGTTTCACCATCTCAAAAAAAAAAAATCTTAAATAGCTCTAGTTCCCTGAATTATTTTCTCCTAAGACATGTTTTCCCAACAGTTAATGTTACTTATTTCATCTTCTGATCTTACTCATATTATCCACCTTTCACTTAAATTGGAAATTTTCTGCCATTTTACAAAGTTCAAGACTTTCCTACCTTCCTACCTCCTGGCTGTGTGAACTTGGACAGAATACTTCCCCCTCTCCCTCCAGTCAGTTTTCTTACTTGTGAAATGGAATTAAACTATACAAAATCATTAGGTTACTGTGAGGCTTAAGAGTGCCTGGCACATATTACATGCACATTAAAAGTGTATTTCTTCCCAAACTAATGCAACATAGCAAACAAGTTAGTTCACAGTCTTTAATTTCTTTCCTTTTCCCTTTCTTTTTAGCTAATAGCTTTTAGGTCTTAGGCTGATTAGAAGGAATCCTTCTTGGGGTGTTCTTCTGGTAAGAAGATTGAAGCTCTCCTTTATTTGCTTGTAACAGAATGCTCTTCGTATCTTGCAAGTGAGTTTCAAAAGCGTCAAAAGCTGGATATGGAAAGTATAGGCCAGGTTTGATACAGAAGTGTAGTTTGGCAGTTTTTTCAGTATCCATTGCCACTAATTCAGTATTTTGTTAGATCTGTTGATGTACGGTTTTATAACTAAAATTAAAAAGATTTGGGTACAGTTTATAAGCATTATTCATTTTAAGAGGATTTAAGAGGATAAGATCATTTTAGACTCAAGAGCAGAATATTAGTAATAATAATTAGTTTAAAAAAATAAACATATACCAATATAAAGAACAGCACAAGGCAAGCAAATATCTGGGCCTATATTAACAGACGGTATTCAAGGATATGGCTAGAATTTCCAAAATGCCTAATAATGTGTAATTCTTGGCATTAAGCCGCCAATTTGAATATGGCCCTTTAATATGAAATGCTATATAATGACAGACTTTATTATAGTCTGATCCAAGGCCCCTGAACTTTCCAAAAGGGCAACAAAACAGACAGATACTGTATTTTTTCACTAGTTGGTACTGGTGGCACCCTTTTGAATGTTATTTTTGGCATTACGTGTAGAGGTTGACAGATTCAAGACAACACTAAACATGTTAGCAGTCACCACACGCAGGCTGTCCAGCAGAATGACAGCGCCTCCCAGATCCTAGAAAGCATCCAGAGTCACTGCACCCATCCCCTGGGGGCCCTGTAGTCCTGCATCTCCAGATGATGGGAGCTGCAAACTTCCCTGATGGTGCCCTCTTGGATGCTCATGAGGCCTGATCTGGTACCACGACTCTAGCAGTAGGTCCATTCAATGGCAGTAAAAATACATGTTGTATGTTGATCAGAATTTGGCAGGACACATGTGGAAAGTTAATGACATCCTGGCCGAGAACCCCTGTGATATACACTGGTTACATCCTGTCCAACTGGAGTTTTCATGTGCTGTTATTGGCAGAGCCAAGTGAAGATCTTGTTACTTAGCCATTCCTGAGGTACTGAAGATACCCGGGTTTTTGTCATTACAGGATAGGCTAGAAAGTAGCCAGGGTCTCATAACCAAGGCTTTCTCTGAAACATATAATGACAATGCTAGTTATTTGACCAAAGATATCCAATGCTTTAATCCACTTAGAATTTATTCTTGATGTGAAGGGTCAACATCATCCACTGGTCGGGAGCCTGATCCTTGGAGCCAGGCAGACCTGGGTTGAGTCCATGTCCGCCTGTTTCCAGCTGTGGGCAAGGTGTTTGACTTCTCTGAGCATCTGTGGGGTTTGTTTGTTTGTTTTTACCTGAAGAATTGGGATAATATGTTTCCTCACAGGATCATTACGCAGATGCAGTACAGTTAATGAAGGTAACATGGCACATAGGAAGAGCTCAATACACGTCAGCTCTTACTCTTCATGGCTAGAAGATGTGGACTAACTTCCCCCTTTACAGTTTTGTGATTAACACCATTTATGAAAGAAATAAATGAAATAAATTCCTTTTCCTGTCATGAGGGGAACTTACCTGATTTTATTGAATTATTTGGTGCCATTGAGTTCCTTATTGTTTCCCTCTGACCTAGATTTCTGGGCGTGCGCCAGTAACACGATTGTGATTGTTGCTGCTTTATAACATTGTCTGTGGTCAGTCCAAACAAGAGTTTAAAATAATTGAATGAAATGGATTTTAAACAATGGTCCCCCCACCCTCACCCCGTGGCACTCGGCCAAAGGAAGAGGAAAAGTTCTCTGTTAAAGAAAATGAATCAGAGAAGAGGCTCAGACCGTGCCTCCGAAAATTCTCATTGTAGGGACTAAGTCCTCTCACTCTGAACTCACACCCGTCTGTTCGCAGCCTGACCTCATATCCTGGTCTGGATGTGCGGCCTCACCGGGGTGTCGTGCGCACGTGTGGTTGTCCTGTGGGTGCCAGCTCTGACTTCCTCCCCAGACACCCACTGCCTCAGCCTTAATCACAGGACGCGCGTTGAGTAGAAATGAGACCAGTTAGTATTGGTAACTGCAGAGGAATTTGCATTTTCACCAGCGTTCTCGGGTCAGAGGGTTTGCCTGGCACCGCGTACTGGGAAACTCGCCAAAAGCGGTGCAGGTTGGAGACGCCCCAGGCCGCGGTGGAGTTGCGCGCGGCTTCTAAAGTGGAGTGGAGCAGGCCTGCACCCTCCCCGCCGGGGCTGGGACGGCGCTTCCAGGCGGAGAAAGACCTCCGTGGGCCGCGCGCGGCCTTCCCCCTGCGAGGATCGCCATTGGCCCGGGTTGGCTTTGGAAAGCGGCGGTGGTTTTGGGCCGGGCTCGGCCTCGGGAACGCCGGGGGCCCCTGGGTGCGGACGGGCGCGGCCAGGAGGGGGTTAAGGCGCAGGCGGCGGCGGGGCGGGGGCGGGCCTGGCGGGCGCCCTCTCCGGGCCCTTTGTTAACAGGCGCGTCCCGGCCAAGCGGAGACGCGGCCGCGGCCATGGGCTGGCGCGGGCGCGCGGGGCGGCGGTGAGGGCGGCCTGGCGGGGCCGGGGGCGCCCGGGGGGGCGCGCGGGCCGAGCCGGGCCTGAGCCGGGCCCGCGGACCGAGCTAGGAGAGGGGCTCCGGCCCCCGACGTCGCTGGCGCGGGAAAATGTTGGAGATCTGCCTGAAGCTGGTGGGCTGCAAATCCAAGAAGGGGCTGTCCTCGTCCTCCAGCTGTTATCTGGAAGGTAAGCCCGGGCCGCACGGGTTGGGCTGAGTAGCCGCGCGCCCTCCCGCTGCTGATGGGCCCTTCCTAGGCCTCGCTGCCCGCGCGCTCCCGCCTGCGCCCTCCCCAGGTCTTTTCTTTTTTTTCTTTCTTCCCTCTTCTCTTCTCTTCTCTTCAGTTCTCTTATATTCTGTCTCTCTTTCTTTCTCTCTGTGTCTGTCTCTCTTCCCTTCTCTTGTCTCTCTCTTTTTCTCTTTCTCTCTCTCTCTCTTTCTCGCGATGGCCCCTAGGCGCCGCCGGCGGAGCGTGGCCCCCAGCCCCTGCGCCAGCCCCGGTAGAGCCACGCCGGATGGTGACGGCGGCGTCCGGGGCCCCACAGTGCGGGCTCCCCCGAAAAAGTTTGAGAAAGCCAACTCGCCAGGCCTTAACATCCCTGGGATCCCACGTTGTGGAATTTCCACCGTTAATTGGGACTGTGTGTTAAAAAGATCGACCCGTGTTTGTGAAAACATGCGATTTCCATTAAGCATCGTGTACACAAGGAGCACCACTCTACCATTTATGGATACAGAATTTCAAGTGATCTTTCCATCTCCCCCACCCCCATCTTATCTACAGACCACGAAGAGGTCTTAGGAATTCGCTGTCTTTTCAGGGGAGGGGAGCCCATTTAAGAAGGCGTTTCCAAGAAGTCCCCCAGAGTACTGGGGTGTCATGTTCGTTTCCTTAAGTGAAGCTCAGGGCCAGGAGGGCTTCACTTTTGCGTTCTTTCTACCTACTCTCCTTCTCTAATTACATCTGTTTTATTTTATTTTTCTTTCCTGTTGTAGTCTTTTGTTTTATAAATGGAAAAAAAGTAAATTAAGGGTTATGGGTCTTCACTTTCGTAGCTTCTAGGTGGGTATGAAATTGATCTGATTTGAGACTGGTGCTCCCAGACCATTGCCTTCAGCAGAAAGGCTATCTGTGCTTCAGAGATGGAGTGGCACTTGGACTTCTCTGTTGTTTTCAATTAAGAATATAAGAGTAAAAATGTGGCCGGGCGCGGTGGCTCAAGCCTGTAATCCCAACACTTTGGGAGGCCGAGACGGGTGGATCATTTGAGGTCAGGATTTCGAGACCAGCCTGGCCAACATGGTGAAACCCTATTTCTACTAAAAATACAAAAAATTAGCCGGGCGTGGTGGTACACGCCTGTAATCCCAGCTACTCGGGAAGCTGAGGCAGGAGAATTGCTTGAACCTGGCAGGAGGAGGTTGCAGTGAGCCAAGATCGCGCCACTGCACTCCAGCCTGGGCGACAGAGCAAGACTCGGTCTCAAAAAAAAAAAAAAAAAAAAAGAAGAGTAGAAAGAAATGTGAAGCACACTTTAGATCAAGTAGGATTTCTGCTAGAATGCCATGTTTTTCTTTTTAAAAAAGCAGGAGAAATAAACAGGCCTCATTAATTTTCTCACCTATTTTTCTTTCCTTAACCTCTGACTCTACCCTGAAGGCCTGCTTGGAGTCACATATGCAGATCACACTAGTGATGTGGGTGAAACCTGTTTGCCCTTCTTGCCACAGTTTGTGTACCTCACTCCTCTTCTGTCTCTGGGATTCCAGGGGGCTGAATGGCCCAGAGAAGGCTCATCTAGGTGGAGTGGGCTCACAGAGCCTAGCATTTGGAGGGTGGAGATTGTTTATTTGTCCCTAAAAGTTGATGTCTGAGCATTCCAAATCATCTTCAATTAATACATCGCTTATTTTTTCCAAGTTGCTCAAAATTCTGAGCACATTCTCATTTACATCTGTATCGAGTTAGTGTTAGGCATCATCATCTCCACTTTGCAGATGGGTGCCTAAGGCGGGGATGAATGGACTTTTGTAAGTGCAGAGCTGGAGCAAAGTTTAGGTCACAGCTTTGCCAAGGCATTGTTTTGTTTTCCTGGGAGTAAACCGGAGATTTAGTATGGACCTGGCTGGTTTAATTATTGTTTTGGGAAAAAAATCTAAAACTCTTATTCCAACATGTCTTGAAATGAATTATAATGTTGACTCTAAAGTCTCAAAAAAAAAAAAAGTTCTAGTACAGCAGACTGCCTTGGGTTAAGCCTTCTTCTAGGAAGGTGTCACTCTAGGAATTCTTTCTTACTGAGTTTTCTTCTTTTCGTTGTTATAGTTAATTAGAGAAAGTAAATGGAATTATCATTTTGTAGTTGGTAGACTTTAACAAGCCTCAGCGATAGTCTCTTAAAGACTGGAAGTGCTATTTGTCTTTTGGGAAAAATAGTTCCTAACATCTGGATAAGTAATCCAGGCTTTCCACTTTCACTGACAGCCTAAATCAGTCAATCAGTGTCGATCAGTCAGTCAGTGTTTATTGACGCCCACTCAGGGTCCCAGGCATTCCCTGTCAGGGAGAGAATTGAATGAGATCAAGTTTTTCATTGTTCTATCAAAGAAGCTTCCACCATAAATGTGGTTTGATGGTGCATGCTACCTGCTACTCAGCCTAGCTGTCAAAGCAACACTGGTAAACATAAAGATGGCTAGCAATTATTAAATGCTTACTATGTGCCAAATACTGTCTTATTACTCTATGTGATCTGATATAGTTATCTTTCATGATAGCACTATGATTATTTCCATTTTATAGATGAGGAAACTGAGTCACCAAAAGGTTAAGTAACTTGTCTAGGGTCACAGAGCCAGTGAGTACTGGAATTTGAACTCATGCTATCTGGCTTGGGAGAGCCCACTTTTAGCCACTGGATGCTCTACTGATTGTGACAATTTGTCTCTTTTGGAATTCACTGTGATTTTCAAAATGGTATCTCCAGAAACTCCTCCAATTAATCCCTGAAATGTAAGGGTAGTCTCTTTTTCTTTTCTAGAAACCTGATCCTGGCAAAATGATTAGCTTTAACAGTAGGATTAAATTTTTTTAAATGTATATAAAAATACTTGTATGTAAGAAGTCCTAAAAGGGTATTTAGTGAAAAGTAATTCCCTCTCCTATTCATTTTCCCCACCTAGAGGCAATCACCCTGGAGTTTTATGTGTGTCCTTCTAGAAATACTGTGTGCACATATAAGCATTTATAACATGTGAATTTTGCTCTCCAGCTTTTTGTGAATATGCATGTTTATAGCAGTATCTATTCACCAGGACCGCATTTAGCTTTGCAATATTCGGTCTACTTTGAACACTGAATTTTCTGATTATTTCTTTCCCCTGGAGACGTCAGAGAAAACATGAACACTAGCCTTTTGAATTCAGGGTTTTCTTTTCATTTTATTTTCATTTGTTCATGTGTTTGTATTTACATACATTGTGCCTGAATATTGTACATGTATGTGACAGTTGTGTACTGTAGAATCAAAAACTAATGTCTGTGAACTGAACTCTTCTTGAACTTTTTGTTGTTGTTGTTATTGTTGTTTTTGGAGATAGGGTCTTGCTCTGTCACCCAGGCTGGACTGCAGTGGCACAATCACAGCTCACTGCAGCCTTGAGCTCCTGGTCTCAAGCAACTCTCCCACCACAGCCTCCCAAGTAGCTGGGGCTGCAGGCACATGCTACCTGACTAATTAAAATTTTTTTTTTTTTTTGTAGAGACAGAGTCTCACTATTTTTACTAGTTTGCCCGGGCCAAGCCAGTGTTGAACTACTGGCCTCAAGTGATCCTCCCACCTTGGCCTCCCCAAAGTGCATCCCTACAGGCATGAGCCACTGCACTCAGCCTGAACTTTCGAAATTTATTTTAAGGGCCCACTTTTAAATGCTTCTTTTCAGCAGCTAACTTTCCAGCGGATGCTTCATGTGGTGCCAGCCATACGGATACGCTTTTAGAACTTGAGCTTTGGAGGAGCTTATGCTTGCTTTCTGCTCTCTCCTGAGGTCATCAGATACTTCCCTTGTTCAGTAACAAAGAAAGTGAGACTCTTTCTGTTACCTAATAAAAGGCCAGTCTGTCCATTTCATTTTGGGTGCTATTAACATTGTTGACCATTTACAATGTCACAGGCCCTGGCACTGAGCACATCATGTGCAGCCTCACTTAATTTTCACACCAGTGCCCTGAGGTTTCTAGAAAAGAGGGAGGGCCCCAGTTTAGGTGGCAGTACTTTTCAATTTGGAGGCAGGAGATCCCAGTTTTCCTCTGACCTCTCTGAGCTTCCGTGTTTTTACCTCTAAGACAGAGAGACCATTCTCTCTTCAGCCACCTTAGAGGATTGTTTTGAGGGTCTATAAGATGATTGAGGAAAAGCTCTGAAACTGGTAAGAGTTAAATGTATGTTTGTATTATGTTGATACGAGATTCCTCTGAGATGCTCTTTAGTCCAGGCAGGTTTATGGCTCCCACAGCGTTCCTAGGGTCTCATTCTTCTGCACAGGCAGGCAGCTCCCGAGCCAGCCAGCCTGCACCCAAATGCCACCTGTGCTCTTGGCTGGTCTTGCGCATTCACTGAGGCTCACTGTACCTTGGTGTTCCCATTTCTAAAATAAGGCCTGTAGTAATCCCTACCTCACTGAGTTGTTGAGAGCCTTCATGTAAATTGTTTAGCAGGGAGCCTGGCACAGAACAAGAGCCTAGCAGAAAAGTAAGCTGTTGTTATTTTAAGCAAATATTTAGCAGCCTAAAATGGTGGCTTTACCAGTTTCTGTAATGGTTGAAGTGATGACAGAATTCAGCCGATCCCACCCATAGTTTTTCTTGTTAATAAAGCAGTTTGTTTCTAAGTTTGTTTTGATGCGTATAATTAACACTTCCTGTCCTTGATTTTTGGCTGAAAAATGTCTTCTCTTCCTCGCACCCTCTGTTATTCCCGTAGTGAATATTTTCATTGTGGAAGAGAAATTCCCATTGGCTCATGGTTGGCATTTTATTTCTCCTGTCCAGAGACAATATTTCCACAGCCTCAAACGTGAAAACTGAAAATCTGGTGCCACTTACCACCTTGTAAAATCAAGTCATTGTAATTGTGCCAGTATAATCATTGATCTGAAATAAAAGCAGAAAAAAAATCAATGGGTAGCTTTCTTAAATACATAAGAACTAAAGATCAAATGGGATATTGGAAGACTTTAACTTTTCCTCCATAATGGTGGATCTTAATTAAACACACAGAAGAACAATTTATAAAATAAATTCATAGGTTTGTTTGTTCTTTTTTAGTGTCAATTTTTAAAACTATCTCTTTTTTAATTAAAAAAAAATAGAGATGGGTCTCACTATGTTGCCCAGGCTGGTCTCAAACTCTGGGCTCAAGCAGTCCTCCCACCTCAGCCTCCCAAAGTGCTGGGATTACAGGCATGAGCCACTGCACCCAGCCTAAAACTGTCTCAGAAGTAGACAGCATAATGAACTCCCATGTACTTATGATGTGGCTTTAACAATTATCAGCTTATAGTCAGTTTTGTTTTCTTACATAATGAAGTAACAGTTTCAAAGCCATTAGGAAGAATAGCTTGCTAATTATAATTACTTAGTTTTGATAGTGTAACTTTGTCCTCAGATGAGTAGAATCGTTACTCTGGAACAGGGGTGTCCAATCTTGGCTTCCCTGGGCCACATTGGAAGAAAAATTGTCTTGGGCCACACGTAAAACACACTAACGATAGCTGATGAGCTAAACCAACAAAACAAATCCCACAAAAATCTCATTTCCTTTTTTTTTTTTTTTTGAGACAGAGTCTCACTCTGTCGCCCAGACCGGAGTGCAGTTGCACGATCTCAGCTCACTGCAAGCTCCGCCTCCTGGGTTCACGCCATTCTCCTGCCTCAGCCTCCCGAGTAGAGGGTACTACAGGCGCCCGGGGGTTTCACCATGTTAGCCAGGATGGTCTCCATCTCCTGACCTCGTGATCCGCCCACCTCGGCCTCCCAAAGCCCTGGGATTACAGGCGTGAGCCACTGCACCTGGCCAAAAATCTCATGTTTTTAAGAAAGTTTGCAAATTTGTTAGGCCACATTCAAAGCCGTCCTGGGCCATATGCAGCCTGTGGGCCATGGGTTGAACAAGCTTGCTCTAGAAATTGGTTTTCAGGCCGGGCGTGGTGGCTGACGCCTGTAATACCAGCACTTTGGGAGGCCGAGGCAGGTGGTCCTGAGGTCAGGAGTTCGAGACCAGCCTGGCCAACATGCTGAAACCCTGTCTCTACTAAAAATATAAAAAATTAGCCGGGCGTAGTGGCGAGTGCCTGTAATCCCAGCTACTCAGGAGGCTAAGGCAGGAGAATTACTTGAACCTGGAAGGCAGAGGTTGCAGTGAGCCGAGATCTCACCATTGTACTCCAGCCTGGGCAACAAGAGCAAAAACTCCAGCTCAAAAAAAAAAGTTGGTTTTCAAATCCTTCTTTCTTTACCATGTTACACCATAAATATTTTTGTTATATTGCATGTGTTGAGTACTGGTGATAGGGAAGACAGAGAGAAATAGGTGGGAAGGAGAGAGAGAGAGAGAGAGGGAGGGAGGAAGGGGAGACAGAAGGGGGAGATCTATAGAGACAGAGACTGAGAGACAAATACAAAAAGGTTGAGACAGGAAAGGGGAAAAAAACAAGCTGGGAGGGAAGGAAGACTGAGAGAAGGGAGACAAAGAGGAATAGGATGGCCAGTGGGGCTGGGGTGGGTGGGTACAGAGAGAGAATGAGTGAGAGCAAGAGAAGCGCAGGAGACAGATGATGGACAGGCAGCTGATGTCTGGATGGGTAGCTGGAGAGAGAGGCCATCAGTAACTTCACATCTCTCTGTTTCCATTTCCTGCCCTCAAATGCCTTCATAATAGAGTCTACCTAATAAGGTTATAGGGATTCAGTGCAGATGAAGTGCTGGCACTCGGTCCGGGATCAGTAAGTATTAGCTATTATTCTATCACATTAAGTTGCATAAACTTTAACCTCATTACTCTTAAATTCTCTATAGAAACCTAGTCTTTATCTGTCTTACAAGCCCTCAAATTTAGCTAATAGCATTGTTCATTGAATACCTTAAAATTGTATTTAAAGACAGGCCATGAATAGAATTAGGCATTGCTTTTTGAAGCCAAAATACCATGAGGGTGGGGAGGGTCATGTTCATTTACCCAGATCAGCAATAAAAATACTAATGGCTAACAAGGCTTTCTGGGGAAATTGCCTGTCATTGGGTAGCCCAGTTCCTCTGGTGTCAGCTGATCCCGGAGTCCATGAAGACATGTTAAAAGAAGAGGAAATGTGAATGCTTTCAAACCAGCCACGGCTGGCAGCAGAAGGGGAGGCCTTTCAGTCTGTTGCAAATGGCCTGTGACAATAAAAATGCCTTTGTGGGTGTTAGCAGGCTGACTGTGGACAGTCTGGATCTGCGGCCACTGCAGGGATTCCTGGAACCTTTTGGGAAGGTGTCCGGCGAGCTCACTGTGGTGTCTGTTAGGAATCTGGAGCAAATCCTATTTCTTCTGAAAGCACAGAGAACTGTGTTTTTACGTTATACCTTTAGGATTTTGGCCACGGTTTATATTTCAGTCAAAACAAATCATTGTGTTCCCTAGGCTTTTATATAGGTTTTCCTGGTCAGGTTGCATTTGTTTTTCAACTTTACTATCTGTCATTATTGCTGTTCTTATTACAGGTTAACAGATTATTAAACTGCACTTTTCAGTACCTTGTTGCTAAAGACAGACAAGTGCAGGGTGTTCCACATCTGAGTTCACCCAGCAGTGCTGTGTTGTTGCGTTGCACTGAGCAGGCACAGAAGGCTCTGAGATATGAGAGACTTGGTCTCTACCCCAGAGGAGTTTACATTGTTGTGGTGGCAGAAGAGAAGGCGTGGTATAAGAGAAGACGCGGTTGTTCTGTAGTGAGCATCCCAGTGTCAGGTGCCACAGTTGGCATCCATGCAGAAATTCTCTGCATGCAGGATTCATTGAGCCCTCCCGACAGCCCAACTAGGTTGATGCCATGCTGTTGTTGCCCTGTTGTGCAGTTGAGAAACTGAGGCTCAGAAACAAATGTCTTCAAAACATGCTGGTGCTGAGGTTTGAACAAGGCCTGTCCACCCAGAGCCCATGCTTTTTGTACTGCTGGGGACATGTGAACAGATTGCTTACTGGGTGATAGATGCAGGGTGGTGATAGAGACAGACACCAGGTACCCAAATGGGTTAAAGGAGAAGCATCCTGTTGTGGGCGAGGTGATGGGGAGGAGGAAGGACCGGTTAGAGAAGGTTTATGGGAAATGGGGAGGCCAGGAAGAGCAGAAGAGGCTGGGGAAGGAACTCTGGGGAGAGTAAATGGCACTTGTCACAGTGCAGTCAGGAGAGGCAAGCAACAGGAGGCCTGGGGGATCTGAAAGGAGTTTGGGGAGGCTGGAATGGAAAGCAGGAGTAGAGGGCCAGATGCTCCCAGACTCAACCCTGAAGGGCCTGGCATGCCTGCTTCAGGAGCTCAGACTTTTACTATAGTGGTGGAAGGAATAACAACCCCAGCCATTTTTTGAGGGCCTGTGCATGCCTAGGCCCTCAAAAACATGTCCCATGTTAGCTGCAAACTGCCAGCTACCCTGCAAAGCACATCATGATCCCAGCATTGCCCCCGATGACACTGCCAGTAAGTGGTAGCTGACCATTGGGAGACAGGGCCACCTCCCAAGCCCATGCTCTGTTCTGCCTCTCGGCTGGCAGCCATCTCTAGGGGATTTGAAGCAAGAGAGTGACCTGGTCAGGTCTGCATTTGAGAAAGATGGCCCTGATAGTAGGGAGTGGAGGTGGAATGGCCAAAGGGGGACCCAGCCAAGGGCGTGGTAGAGCATGGAAAGGACAGAAGTGATGAGAGATTGAGGAGGAAAAGTGCCAAGATGCAGGGTGGGAACTGACAGAGGATGACTTCCAGCCTCAGTCCTGATATGGGCGTCAATGGCAGGTGTTCAGAATGGCCTTGAAGATAGTGGCATCTCTCTTTATGAGTGTCTTTGTACTCCATTTCCAGTAATTGGAGACTTTTTCACCATAGATTCTTGGAAGGTGACACAATTTTTTTTTTTTCTTTTTGGTTGAGGGAGGGGGACAGGGACTGTGTATCTTCAGAAAGGTTAATATTTGAGGCCAAGGCAGGCAGATCACTTGAGGTCAGGAGTTCAAGACCAGCCTGGCCAACATGGTGAAACCCCGTCTTTACTAAAGATATAAAAATTAGCTGGGCATGGTGATAGGCGCCTGTAATCCTAGCTACTCAGGAGGTTGAGGCAGGAGACTTGCTTGAACCCGGGAGGCGGAGGTTGAAGTGAGCCGAGATCGCGCCACCGCACTCCAGCCTGAATGACGAGTGAAATTCGGTTTCCCCACCAAAAAAAAAAAAAAAAAAGAAATACCTAGTTTCTACCAGAGACAGTCACAGGCACTGTACTTCTACTGTGGTTTGTTACCTGTGTTCTTAAAAAAATTAAATGCTACATTTTAGTAAGAGGTTAGTGAAATAAAGTTTTAATTTTTCCCATCAGAGGACATGGAGCCCTTGAATTCTATCCCAGACTCCCAGGGTCTTCCAGGTTAACAAGTCCTGCACTAAGGAATTGGCTCAGTAAAACCTCATCATTCTCACAGGAAGAGCCTAAAAAGGAGACTGGGATAAATTAGTGAGAAGTCCAAATTATGCAATTTTCTTTTAAAATAAATGCAGTTTTATTACTTTCCACTTGTAGCCATTATAGGCAGTAGATTAAATGAGTTTCTAGAGAAACCTCCTTTAAAAATAAAGTTATTTAATTAGTCCAAGGTTTAAATATTTCCCCTGGAATCTTTTACATGACAATGTCTTAGCCAGACAATTTTTAAGAAACAAAATTCTCCATCCTAACTCCTATCCCCATCAACAGTCCAAATCTTAACCTTTCTTTTTTTTTTTAGACAGAGTCGAGCTCTGTCGCCCAGGCTGGAGCATGGTGATGCAATCTTGGCTCACTGCAACCTCCACCTCCCGGGTTCAAGCGAATCCCCTGCCTCAGCCTCCCGAGTAGCTGGGACTGCAGATGTGTACTACCACGCCCAGCTAATTTTTGTATTTTTAGTAGAGACGTGGTTTAGTAGAGACGACTTCCCAAAGTGCTGGGATTACAGGAGTGAGCCACCACACCTGGCCAGAAACCAGGTGTTTCATATCAGGTAACAGTTGTGATTATTATTCACACCACTACTTTGAAATGACATAGTTGCCACTGGATCTTGTTATTTAATGTGCGAATAAAGAGACAGTTATTTAATGCATTAATAAGAGCTATATTACAAGTTTTTAAAAGTATTTTGAGGACTGTTTCAAAAAGTCTTTTGAGGACTGTTTTCCTTTGCAATCCTCTGTAAATGCACCATTGCATTCCAACCTGGGCAACAAGAGCAAAACTCTATCTAAAAAAAAAAAATTCATCCACAGGACAGCGCTGGCCTTCCGTCAGACTTTTGATGTTGAGTCTGTAAGTTTTCAGGAGCTGTGTTTCTCCAAGGAGCAGGGCTACTGCTGGTTCTTTACGTCTTTCCCCCACTGCCCTGCCCCTCCCTGCACCCTAGCAGCTGACACAGTGTTTTGGGGTCTGAAGATAACACAAAGGCTGTGTTCAGTTAAACATATGTCTGTGTGTGTGTGTGTGTGTGTGTGTGTTTTAACAATTCTAACTTCTCTGGGTGAAGGTGTAAATTACAAAATAAAGGACCATGTAGAAATAGATAAAATGACTTTCATCAAGCTCAAAATGTGGGAAATAATACTTTTCCTCTAAGCTCATATTTTGAAAAGTTGTGTGAGACTGTTATAAAATAACTTGAGAATAGTCTGAGCATGATCTCATCCGCTGGAACGGAGTATGAAATAAAACACGAAGCCTCCTTTTAGAAGGATCTGTTTTATAGATTTTTAAATTACAGAGATTCCTTGAACTGGAGGATAATAGTGAAGGACCCACAAAGGAAATATGAATAAAGCAGCACAAATTTAAATAATTGAATGTGAGCAAAATTAAAGGGAACGTTGTCACGTCTGACATGCTCCATCCTCCTGTCCCCCCCACACTGAACCGTCTCCAAGAACCTTCCGGAGAGCCCACAGTGTGAACAGTAATGAATGCTCCATAGCTGGCCCCCTTGCACTCTAGTGGGAACTATGATGTTGGGCACAAGTGCCAGCAGGAAGGTGGGAAGCTTCCCGGGGATGTTTTTCCTGGAGGTCAAGTCCCCCCTTGGGCTGTGAAGTAGCCGGTACTGGGGTTCATGGGCATTTCCCTTCCCTGACTGTTCGCCAGCGTCTGGCGCAGCACCAGCAGCCCCTGGAAGTCTAGGCCAGATATGCCATGTCCGAGAATCTTTTGTAAACATTTTTCATCAGTGACTCACAGCTTTGAGAAAGGATTATTTTTATATAAAACGATCTTTCAATTTTCCTTTAAAGACCCAAACCATTTTCTTAGAATACTGTCTAAACAAGTTAATCATGCACAGATCCAGTGAATTCTGTGGCCTGGTTCTTATAAAATTTCCAAATAATTTTATACTGTCCTAGACAGAGCCAGAGCTTTTTAGAGGTTTGAGGCATTTTTTAGATGTATCACCGTTCTCGGTGCTCAACTAGCTAATTAGTGATTTTTTCTGAGTTTACTTGGTGAGTGGAAACCTTTTTGTTAACATTATGACAAAATAACAATATGGTTTTAAGTGGAGTGAGAGGCACTTTTGAAGATCCAGATCTTAGATCCAGGTCTTAAATCTATTTAAAGTATGACTCAGAAAGGAGGCTGCAGAAAATGTTCACTAAAAAAATTTAAGAATAATAGCAGATGCTAAAATTTATTTCCCAAGACAATAGCCAAAAAGATCTGCTGGAAGAACAGAAGAAGGGAACTAGTTGGGGCATCTTTTTTTTTGAATGAAACCTTCAGCCTTCTTTAGGGGAATCTTACTTCCTGACAGAGGGACCGGTGGCAAGTTTGTGTCTTAAGCAAGAAAGATTTAAGTACATTCTGCAACTTTGGCCTTGTAAGCTGTGATCATTTTTAAGGTTGACGAGCATAGTTCACTATGAAATGAAGCAAGTAACTTGGCATTTATACATTGTGAGTCAATTTTGACATCAGCCTGGATTGGGAATTGACTGGAAGGTTTTGGTGTTGGACTGTGGCTATGCTTCAGTGTCTCGGTCCAGAGGCATGCATGAGCAATACTTCCCTTTGGGCTTTAGCCATTAATTTGTGGAATAGAGCAAGAACTGGAGAGGAAAGTCGAGAGACTGCCTTGGATCGCCTGACGTCCTGTTGAATCAAAAAGCAGTGGGAGGCCCTTTCCTTCCTAACAAAGGCCTCATCCTCTTGCATAACATTCCCAGCATCTGTCGACATGTTCGGGACCATCCCACTTTAACCCACACTTCAAGTGGATGGCCACCTCTGGGCGGAGATCTGCATTCTGCTTATTCCAGGTGTTTTCCAGGCCACTTCCCCGATTATGTAACTTTGATCAAATCCAGATGCGGCAGAATGTTTGATAGAAGAGGTCAAATGGCATTTGAGAAGAAAAGCATTTCTGTATTCATGACTTTGGTTTAATTTCCTGTGTGGGCCTGGTCTGCCAAAGTTGTATGCTCATGGCCACGAGGTTGACGCACCAGAGGGAGGCACTCAAGTGCCTTTTCAGGACAGCCTGAAGGAAGCCTCCCTCCCCCAGCATGCTTTTTCATGTTAAATTATCAATTATGTAAGTTTAGGGCCAGGCACGGTGGCTCCTGCCTGTAATCCCAGCACTTTGGGAGGCTGAGGTGAGTAGATCACTTGAGACCAGGAGTTCAAGACCAGCCTGGCCAACATGGCAAAACCCCGTCTCTACTGAAAATGAAAAAAAAAAAAAAAAAAAGCTTAGCCAGGCGCAGCGGCTCATGTCTGTAATCCCAGCTACTCAGGAGGCTGAGGCAGGAGAATCACGTGAACCTGGGAGCTGGAGGTTGCAGTGAGCCTAGATCGCACCACTGCACTTCAGCCTGGGCGATGGAGTGAGACTCCAACTCAAAAAAAAAAATTTTTTAGTTGGCTTCTATTAAAGCTTTTATATGTTTGTCATTGTTTTCTAGTAATAAAAACAATCCACATTTATTGTGAGAAATATACCATAATATAGAGAAGTATAAAGAAAATGTAAGGCCAGGCACGGTGGCTCACGCCTATAATCCCAACACTTTGGGAGGCTGAGGCAGGCTTATCACCTGAGGTCAGGAGTTCGAAACCAGCCTGGCCAACATGGTGAAACCCCGTCTCTACTAAAAATACAAAAAAAGTAGCCGAGTGTGGTGGCGGGCACCTGTAATCCCAGCTACTCAGGAGGCTGAGGCAGGAGAATTGCTTGAACCCAGAAGGTGAAGGTTGCAGTGAGCAGAGATCATGCCATTGCACTCCAGCCTGAGTGTCAAGAACGAGACTCCGTCTCGAGAAAAAAAAAAAAGAAAGTAAATTTAAAGCACTTAAAATCCCACCACCCTGAGTTAACTACTGTTCACAGGTTGGTGAAATTCCTCCTCGTCTTCTTTCAATTTTTTCATAATTGGGACCATGCCTATATACTGGAATGTAATATAAACACTTAATATATTATTGTGAGTATATTCTCAGACTTAAATATTTTTTTCCAAAAATATTTTGAGTGGCTTTTAAAATATATCCTATTTTATGCATGCAGCATAAACTAACTTATCCTGTGTTGATAGATATTTTGTACTTGCCCTTTTCTGTGCTGTTATTTAAAATTAGTGTATAGAAATAATTGTGTTGATCACTTAGGATAAATTCCTAGAGGTAAATCAGATATTAAATTCTTTATAGACTTCTGGTTCATATTCCAGTTGCCCTCAATTTATACACCTACTACTAGCATTGTATGAGAGTGCCCGTTTCTCTGAAATCTTACCCACACTGGCTGTCAGCGTCAAAAAGATGTATCTGCAGATTTGGCAAGGAATTTGCATTTCTTTGATTATTATCAAGCGTTCACACACTTTCCATGTTTAATGGTAATTTTTTTTTTTTTTTTTTTTGAGACGATGTCTCACTCTGTCGCCCAGGCAGAGTGCAGTGCCGCGACCTTGACTCACTGCAGCCTCCGCCTCCCAGGTTCAGGTGATTCCCCTGCCTCAACTCCTTAGCAGCTTGGATTACAGGCATGCACCACCATGCCCGGCTAATTTGTGTATTTTTAGTAGAGACGGGGTTTCACCATATTGGCCAGGTTAGTCTCAAACTCCTGACCTCAAGTGATTGCCGGCCTTGGCCTCCCGAAGTGGTGGGATTACAGGTGTGAGCCACCGCACCTGGCCTTTAATGATAATGTAAATTTTTTGTGAATTGTTTATTCATGGCTTTGCCCCATTTTTTCCGTAGTGGAGGGATTTTTCTTTTTCTTTGCCCCCCGCCATTCAGAAAAATTACCAAATATTGTAATAATGTAATTTAGGACTTACCCTTTCAGAGAAACAGTTCCTGAAGGTTGACTTCAGTTAGTAGTACAGAAGCAAGACTTGAAGCCCTTCATGGTTTATGTTCTGTTGGTTTATCCCAAAGAGATGTTTTAGAGCACATTCATTTCTGAAAGTTCTCGGTCGTGTTCCCGGAAGTTTGATCAGGTGGGTTCTTTTTTTTTTTTTAAAGATAATTTTTTTTTTTAAAGATAATTCAGAATGAGGCCCACCCCTGAGATGGTATTATTACCCAGGAAAGAATGCGTGAGGATCCTCTAAATCCATAGAGAAGGAAAACTAAAACAATTTTGTTACCATTTGTTTGGCTCAAGCATCTGGTAGATCCTTCAGTTCTTTTCAAATTAGAATTTTCCTCTCTCTTTTTCTTTTTTTTTTTTTTTTTGAGATGGAGTCTTACTCCATTTCCCAGGCTGGAGTGCAGTGGCACAATCTCGGCTCACTGCAGCCTCACCTCCCGGGTTCAAGCAATTCTCTGGCCTCAGTCTCCTGAGTAGCTGGGATTACAGGTACCCGCCACTAATTTTTGTATTTTTGCCTGGCTAATTTTTGTGTTTTTAGTAGAGATGGGGTTTCGCCATGTTGGCCAGGCTGGTCTCGAACTCCTGACCTCAGGTGATCTGCCCACCTCAGCCTCCCAAAATGCTGGGATTACAGGGGTGAGCCACCGTCCCGGGCCTCTCTTTTTAAGATAATAAAAATTATTAAACATCATAATGACATGATTTGGGATTTACTCTTTCAGAGAAACAGTTCCTGAAGGTTTACTTCAGTTAGTGATTTTTATTTTTATTATTTATTTATTTTTTGAGATGGAGTCTCACTCTGTCTGCCAGGCTAGAGTGCAGAGACGAGATCTCAGCTCACTGCAACCTCCGCCTCCCAGACTCAAGCGATTCTCCTACCTCAGCCTCCTGAGTAGCTGGGACTAGTAGCTGGAACTACAGGCGCCTGCCGCCACCATGCCCGGCTAGTTTTTTCTATTTTAGTAGTGACGGGGTTTCACTGTGTTGCCCAGGTTGGTTTTGAACTCCTGAGCTCAGGCTCAGGCAATCTGCCTGCCTCAGCCTCCCAATGTTCTAGGGTTACAGGTGTGAGCCACTGTGCCTGGCCAAGTTAGTGATTTTTAAATTGTAGTTCCTTAAATGAGTATTTTGGATTTCACTCCACAATGTTCTTCAACTGTAAGATCTACTTGAGGTGATTTGATTTGCTGGTTTGCAAGAACTCGTCTACACATTGTCTTTATCACAAAGAAATTCTGGAGCGTTTGAGCCCTGTTCAAAAAAAAAAGACAAGAAGAAACTTCAGGAACAAATAACCTATTTGACCCTGTAATGAATAATATTCACACATTTTCTAATTTAAGAGCTGTTAATTGATTTCCAACTTTTAGAATCTGTTTCAGACAAAACATGGAAGTTTAGTAACAGTTTTTTCTATTCTGTAATAATAATTGCCACAAGGTAAAAAAAAAAAATTTTTTTACAGAAGAACATATTTGAGGGTGGTCGTGGGGGCAAGAAAGCTGGAAGGACGAGTGGGATGTTAATAGCCTTGTCTTGTGAAGTAAGTCCTCAGAGACGCTGTCCTAGTTGGAAGAACAAGCAGTGAAGGTGTGTGTCTGTTACGGAGAATAGGACTCCAGTGATCTAGCTGGTACTTAGAGAGGTGGGGGTGATCACCAAAAAAACAGCTCTGCCTCTGGGAGCGGAGAGGACTGGGATAGAAAGTATTTGTCTTTCATTTTAAGCCCTTCTGTACGATTTGACTTTTTTTTTTTTTTTCTTTTTTTGAGATGGAGTCTCTCTCTGTCACCCAGGCTGGAGTACAGTGGCACGATCTTGGCTCACTGCAACCTCCGCCTCCCGGGTTCAAGCAATTCTCCTGCCTCAGCCTCCCAAGTAGCTGGGACTACAGGCACCTGCCACCATGCCCGGCTGATTTTTGTATTTGTAGTAAAGACAGGATTTCACTGTGTTGGTCAGGTTGGTCTTGAACTCCTGACCTCATGATCCACCCCTGGCCTTTTTTTTTTTTTTTTTTTTTTTTGAGACGGAGTTTCTCGTTACCCAGGCTGGAGTGCAGTGGCGCAATCTCTGCTCACTGAAACCTCCACCTCCTGGGTTCAAGCGATTCTCCTGCCTCAGCCTCCTGAGTAGCTGGGACTACAGGCGTGCGTCACCATGCCTGGCTAATTTTTGTATGTCTAATGGAGACAGGGTTTCACCATGTTGGTCGAGTTGGTCTCAAACTCCTGAACTCAGGTGATCCACACACCTTGGCCTCCCAAAGTGCTGGGATTACAGGCGTGAGCCACCATGCCCGGCTAAAGCAAGAAATTTTCGCTGCATATTTTAAGCGAAGGCAAATGCATATGTGGATAGACTGTTTTAATTTGACTAAAGTCATATTGAATCGATGAATTTTAGAAGCTCAAACTATTGGGGAACAATAATTACCACCTTGGAGTGAAAATACTTAATTTCCACAAGATTTAGTAAAGGAAGAGTTTTTTAAAAACCACCTTAATAATAATAGTATGTATAGATGTTAAGAAATGAAATAGGAATGTGTAATGTTGGAAACACAAATATTTTTGCTTCTGAGAATAAAACTAATTTTTTCTCCCAATTTTCTCTTCCTTTTTCTTTTTTCTGTCCCCCCCTTTCTCTTCCAGAAGCCCTTCAGCGGCCAGTAGCATCTGACTTTGAGCCTCAGGGTCTGAGTGAAGCCGCTCGTTGGAACTCCAAGGAAAACCTTCTCGCTGGACCCAGTGAAAATGACCCCAACCTTTTCGTTGCACTGTATGATTTTGTGGCCAGTGGAGATAACACTCTAAGCATAACTAAAGGTAAAAGGGTTGTGGGCAGCTAGTGGTGGTTGCAGGAGACAGAAATCTGGGAATTGCGGTTTGACCTGCCACCCTTTGCTCGTTAAAGGCGCAGCTTTGAAATCTGGACTGCAGGGATATCCAAAAGAACAACTGCATGTTTCTAAGGGAGTCAACTCTCCTTAGAGGAGTTCTTGTACAATAGCCCTGGGCAAAAACAGAACTTGCCCTATTTTTTATACTGAAAAGGACAGCTGGACAAAATACTGAACGCAATTTTTCCCCTAAGAAAGAGCATTATTTCCCTAAAATGTCTTATATTAGGAACAGAGCACTTGAATAAACATAATTGATTTATAAAAACTGAGGCTATACACTTACCTATCTGTTCAGTACAAACAGGAAGCTTCAAATATAAACGTGTATTCTCATACACTTATAAATGTATATCTTTATGTGGACTTGTTAAAATGAAATTGGTATTTAGGAATTTGGAGATTTTTAGTAGTTACACAAGAATCAATGAAAAAGAACAAAGCTGGTTTCCAAAGCTGATATGTCTGATTTGGTTCCTTTCTTCTCAGGTGAAAAGCTCCGGGTCTTAGGCTATAATCACAATGGGGAATGGTGTGAAGCCCAAACCAAAAATGGCCAAGGCTGGGTCCCAAGCAACTACATCACACCAGTCAACAGTCTGGAGAAACACTCCTGGTACCATGGGCCTGTGTCCCGCAATGCCGCTGAGTATCTGCTGAGCAGTGGGATCAATGGCAGCTTCTTGGTGCGTGAGAGTGAGAGCAGTCCTGGCCAGAGGTCCATCTCGCTGAGATACGAAGGGAGGGTGTACCATTACAGGATCAACACTGCTTCTGATGGCAAGGTAGGGGACCCTTGGCAGGGGGCGCTGATGGGCCCAGGGCAGGGGAACCAGAGGTCCTGCTGTCGGATTGATAAATTATTGCAAGAAAGCTCAACCAAGAAGATGTTTAAAGAATCTTTCAGGTGGGAGTCATTCCATTAGCCTTATGAAGACCCTTTATTGAGGATCCGTTCTGTGATATTACAAGTTCCTGGGACCGGTATGATTCTCTTATTGTCTTGCTAGAGTTTTGTTGTTAGCAAGTTACTTAAAATAGGAGGAATATCTGTTGGGTTTTGGACACATTTTTTACAATAAGATTCTTCCTTTAAAAAAATATTTTATAATGATAGAAATCATCCCCAATGAGAAAAATTCAAATAATAGATAAGCTTTCTTAGAGCGAAAGACCACTTTACTATCCCCTCCCCCACAGACGCCTGGCACGTGGGCTTCTTCCTGCGGATGAACACATTCATGGAGAGGTGTGTGGACATACGTGCATACACGCATGCAGTTTTCAGTGAAAACCGGGATCAAACCCACAGCTTACCAAACCCAAAGTGTGGTGTTGTAAGGGAGGTGGCCTATATGATTTTGTGGTCTTCATATAAATAATCCTTAAGAGTCCATAAAGAGAAGGGAGGAGTTAACATTGACTGAGGTATTGCTATAATACCTGCATCTTTGCATTAAAGAAAGGGAGGCATAAAGAGATCTTGCCCGATGTCAACCTAGTGAGTCACTGATGGAATAGGCTTGGATCCCACAGTTTATTCTACTGCACCAGGCTGTAGTTGAGGTACAGTGTTGATAGGTGGTCCCGATGGTGTATGTTTGTTTGTTTGTTTTTGAGATGGAGTCTTGCCCTGTCACCCAGGCTGGAGTACAGTGGTGCGATCTTGGCTCACTGCAACCTCTGCTTCCCGTGCTCAAGTGATCCTCCCACCTTAGCCTTCCGAGTAGTTGGGACCACAGGCGCACACCACCATGCCCAGCTGTTTTTTGTTTGTTTGTTTGTTTGTTTGTTTGTTTTTTGTTTGTTTTGAGATGGCGTTTTCGCTCTCATTGCCCAAGCTGGAGTGCAATGGTGCGTTCTCGGCTTACTGCAACCTCCACCTCCCGGGTTCAAGCATTTCTCCTGCCTCAGCCTCCCAGGTAGCTGGGATTACAGGCATGCACCACCACGCCCAGCTAATTTTGTATTTTTAGTAGAGACAGGGTTTCATCATGTTGGTCAGGCTGGTCTCGAACTCCTGACCTCAGGTGATCCACCTGCCTCAGCATCCCAAAGTGCTGGGATTACAGGCGTGAGCCACCACGCCTGGCCGTTTTTGTATTTCCAGTAGAGACAGGGTCTCGCCATGTTGCCCAGGCTAGTCTCAAACTATTGAGCTCAAGCAATCTGCCCTCCTCGGCCTCCCAAAATGCTGGGATTACAGGCATGAGCCACTGTGCCCAGCCTATATTTTTTTAATAGTATGTAATGCATGCATATGGTTAAAAAAAATCAAAAGAACAAAATGAATTACAGTAAAAAGTAATCGTCTCCTAATTCACTTTTCCTGCCCAGAGGCAAGCACTGGTACTAGTTCCTTCTAGAGTTACCTGGACATAGATGGATGGTATATAGATGTTTATATGGATGTTTATATTCAAAAAGGCACGCAAATGATACATGCACGCGAATGCATCATGCTTCTCCCGTGTGATAATACACCTTCGAGATTGTTTTATGGCAACAGGTTTAGAGCTGCCTCATTCTTACCAGTGACTGTGTACCGTGGATGGACTGTCACTTATTTCAGTAGTCCCCTGCTGGTTGACTTTTAGGTTGTTTCCAATCTTTATTGTAAATAATGCTGATATGAGGTGGCTTTCAAACCTTTTCAAAAATCTGGGTCTGCTGTAAGAAAAACTCATTTTACATCACCACCCAGCCCTCACAATATAACAAAAGTTTCATGAAGTCTTACCTACCCTTACTGTATGTAACGCACTCTGATAGTTTGTATTTCATTCTGTTCTATTTCATTTTTTAAAAATTCTGGTTGTAATCCACTAAATTTATTTCATAGACTGACTAGTGGCCCATGGCCTGGTTTGAAAATGCGTTGCACGTGCTTCTTTATGTGGGTGTAAGTGTGTGCAGATAAGTTGCCAGAACTGACTGAAGGTTATGTGCATCGCCAGGTCACCCTCTATAGAAATTGTACAAATTTATTCTCCCACAAACAATCCATGAAAGGGCTTGTTTCCCCTTAACCCACACCAACAGTTTATTATTAGACATGTAAAAACACCTTTGTCACTCTGACTGGTAAAGAATGGCATCTCATTATGTTGAATATGCATGTGGCATATTTTGAGTCATCTTTATGCCATTGAGTAAATTCATCTTTTTCCTACATGTTAGAAATATACCAAGTGTATATGTGTATCTAGGCCTGTTGACCTCTCTGTTCTCTTCCATTGGTCTGTCTATCCATATGCCAGTACCAAACTTGTAATTGCTATAGCTTCATACCATGTTGTGGTATCTGATAGGCTAGTCCCCACTTACCTTTTTAACTTTTTTTTTTTTTTTGGCTGTCTTCACACATTCACTTGTACCATATGAACATACATATACTTCCTTTTTAATGTTCTTATTTTTCTTCACATCCCAAAGTCTTCTGGCTGAAGTCCTATTGCCCATATCTGATGCTTTCCACCACTGCATAATTCTTTAGTACCAACACTGCAGTGTGCGTGATGGACAACAGAGCCTGTTATCCCTGTGTGACTAGACGTGGGCCTGTCAGCTTGCTTTTTGGGTTATTGTTCTTATCCCAGAGGTGGAGCTGCGTTCTTCCATTCTGAGGGATGTGCTTCAGGGCATTGGGCCCTTTGAAAGAGCCTTCAAGGGTACCTTTCAAGACCACAAGGGTACCTTTCTAGTGAATCAGAACACCAGGGTGCACCGCCCATGGGGGGTGATTTTCTGGAGCAGACAGCTTGCTTCCCATCTGTGCTATTTATCCAAGGCAAGTCATGCTGCACCGAGATAGTCACTTGAGGTTTGCACCGAACAGGATAATGGTTTCTTTTCCCTAGAGCTGTTTAATCAGCAACCTTGGAACAGATGCAGGCAGGCATGATCTAGTGTGACAGCTCATTAGCTAGGGGTTGGTCTAAAATACTGTTCAAATGGGCAAGGAAAGGCCTGCGTATGGGATACGTGATTTGCAGAATTTGAGATTCATCCAAAGAGGGAGAATCTACCTAAGATGCCTCTGTCTAAAAGCTAGAGTGTGCCAGGTGAGTTTGTTTCATTCCAGGTAGAGCACAGGGAGCTCATGTGACCAGGCAGTGTCCACCATTGGGCAACACATCACACTTCCCTTGGTGTCTTGCCACCTCCCTCCCCGCCTGGCACAGACTCTCCCATCAGCCGTTTGGGCACCTGGGGACTTCTGAGCCCACAGCGTCATCCAGCAGACCGTCTGCGGAGGTTCCTTCCTGTGAGGGCCGCACTCAAGGGGGTGTGTTGGGTGGGATCGTATCGCTGGAATGAGTGAACATTGTTAGAGGGAGCTCCCACAGCTATGCGTGTGACCGTGTGGCTCGCCGCTGAAAAATGCTGCTCACATAGCAGAACTTTGATGCAATCCTTTTTGGATTTCTAAGGGGAAATTTTAAGACTGATGGGAGGAATAGGCTGGGGTTGAATAAGTTTGGTTCTTATTTTTAAATTAGCTCATGTTTAGAAAACAACTGAATTTAGAAGATTCTTCTGTAAGGCCCCAAAGGATTTCTTTCTGCCTCCCTGCTCTTGGCTCTTATTTGTGTCTCTCCTCGTGTTCTGAGCTTTTCAGCAGCCCTTGTGGGTCATCAGCCGAGGACCACCAGCTCGGGGCCCAGAGCTGGGGACTGGGAGTTATGAGCTGGACTCTTGAAGGGGCCAATACTAAACCGAGCCGTTGCCATTTCCTAGGAGCCTTGACAGGCTCAAACATCTCTGGGTACCCGGGGATTTGACTGTCATTGTTCTGATCCTTTCCCAAAGTTGTAACCCTCTGTTGACATAGCGGAATTGAAGATTGATTTTTCTTCACCACCTTCTGCCTAAAGTTCTTAGTTCTGAATGTGTCCACACCTCATTGACTTCTATGAGATGCCCCTGTCACGTTCCTCGATTCCTTCTAGTCCTTAATAGAGTCTTTCCTTTTCTTGAAAGAAATTTGCCCAGTTGACATTTATTTTCATCCATCGTCTGCTGAAGTGACAGATCCAAGGCCCTAAGCTTCAGCAGAGTTGCAGGAAGGGACCCTTTACACAGCCTCTTAGATGTTTAAGGTTTACCCGCCCTGACAGTGGCTCAGCAGGCGTAGGCCTCCTGGTGAAAAGCCGAGCACATGGCTAACCTGCTCTGGTGGAGGGGCTTTGGACCGTTCTTGTGTACTGCGAGGCTTGCCTTCCTGCTGGTGTGTGAGCAGCTCTCGGGGGAACTTGCTTCCTGGCTGAGCAACCTGTAAACAGTATGTCTGAGGTGGGACTCCCGGGCCCAAAGCAGCCAAAGGTTGCACAAGTCTAAGCTCCGTTAGGCCTGTCAGTGTGGCTGTCAAAAGAAACACTGTTTCTTTTCTTTCTTTCTTTTTTTTTTTTTTTTTTTGAGACAGGCTGTCACCCAGGCTGGAGTACAGTGGCACAATCTCGGCTCATTGCAACCTGCGCCTCCCGGGTTCGAGCGATTCTCCTGCATCAGCCTCTCAAGTAGCTGAGACTACAGGTGCCCACCAGCATGCCCGGCTAATTTTTGTATTTTTAGTAGAGATGGGGTTTCACCATGTTGGCCAGGCTGGTTTCGAACGCCTGACCTCGTGATCTGCCCTCCTTGGCCTCCCAAAGTGCTGGGATTACAGGCGTGAGCCACTGCTCCTGGCAAAATGCTGTTTCTAAGCGTTTCTTTGACAAGTCGCATCCTTCAGGTTCATGCATGATTAGGGAGAGGCAGCAGCCCTGACTGAGCACCTGAGTGTTCATGGAACCAGGTGCATAGCATAATGACATGCCATTCATGACACTACTTTCTTCCCTGAACATGCCGTGAATTCCTGATGATTACACAGTTCCCCAACAAATGCTGCTCAAAACCTGGAACTAATCAGAAGGAAGCACCAGCCTTGACTGTTAGTGGGACACGGGGAAGATGGCTGTGAACCGAATATGCAGTGCCTTTGGGGGAGAATGGTTTTAGTATTTAGTAAGTGTCAGTATGTAAGTTTTATGTTGAAAAATGAACTAAGTCACAACAAGGTCTATAAATTTAATTAATTGAAAAGGATAAAGTTGGGCCATTCAGTGAAACCTCCTGTAACTGAAGTCTCTAACACAGTAGCCAATGGGGGAATCAAATGAGCCCAAGAAGAAATTCTGCATAAACTAGGACTTAGGGGAGCCCTTAGCATTCCACATTGGAGTGAAGGAACCCGATCCGCCAGTTGGGGAATGCTCCTTTGAGGCCCGTGTGCTTCCTGCTCCGATGGGAGAGAGGGATAATGAGACTTGCTCCCAGGTGCCCTGCCCTGGAGCCCAGCAGGCCACACGGGCTCTTTGACTCTGTACTGTGCCAGTGATTTCCAAGATGGGAGTGGTGCTCTGATTGCAGGAATGTCTTCTTGGAATGGCTTTTCTCGCTTCTCTAGAGTCCTTGGTAGGGAGCACATCATCAGCTGAGCTAACCTGAGAACAGGGGTTGGAGCACTTGCCACCGGCAGTGAAGTAATCGGACAGCTGACAGACTTTTCCAGAGGGTCGGGGATTGGGAGCTGACCCCAGGTCCCGCTCCATTTTCTTTGTGTGTAGCACTTGTGTTGGTGACCAGCACTGAAGAGAGTGCGTGGACGTCACCGTGTGGTTATGAAGCTAACGGCAGCCCTCAGCGGTGCCGACTTCCGCTCCCCGACACATTCCTGTGTGCACGTTCGTGGGTCTGAGCGTGACTCATGGTGTGTGTCCCTAGAGCAGTTCACTCAGAGGCTTCTCTTCCGTGCTCTCAAGAATAAAAGCAGGGCCGCCACATCCTGATAAGTCTTGCCATTCAGCGGTCCTGTCTTGCAGAGGGATAAGCCAGTGTCCCCAGGCCACAGTCCTTACACCTTGAGCAAGTTCCCCAGAGTGAAGCAATCTTTCTAGATAAGTTTTGCGTTTCTGAGAATTTTATTTTAGTGATATTGTTACCAAAAGATTGTAACCCCAAAATGTGTGCCTTTGGCTTGCCTGTTTTAGGAATTCACTTGTGTTATCTCCCCAAGCAAAACAAAAGAAAGAGAAACCTTCCTGTTGACGAATCCTTTTTACCTTCTTGAGAGTTGTCAATGGGACTAACTTGTATATTTCTTTGCTACCTTCTTTTAAAAACATTTTTCTTATTTACTATTACAGACCTATAGTAATGGTGCCTGACATAACCCACAGCCAAAGGCCTTGGCCTTGCTGTGTGTATTTCAGGCTTTTTCTTCCCTTTTCTTTTTTTTTAAGTAATAAG